>NC_132909.1:34185020-34487934 GCF_047675955.1 Chlorocebus sabaeus | reverse complement strand
GGAACTGGCAAAGGGATATTTGGAAGCCCATAGAGTGCTATGGTGAAAAAGGAAATATCTTCCGTTCAAAACTGGAAAGAAGCTTTCTGAGAAACTGCTCTGTGTTCTCTGAATTCATCTCACAGAGTTACATCTTTCCCTTCAAGAAGCCTTTCGCTAAGGCTGGTCTTGTCGAACTGGCAAAGGGATATTTCGAAGCTCATAGAGGGCTATGGTGAAAAAGGAAATATCTTCCGTTCAAAACTGGAAAGAAGCTTTCTGAGAAACTGCTCTGTGTTCTCTGAATTCATCTCACAGAGTTAGATCTTTGCCTTCAAGAAGCCTTTCGCTAAGGCTGTTCTTGTGGAACTATCAAAGGGATATTTGGAAGCCCATAGAGGGCTATGATGAAAAAGGAAATATCTTCCGTTCAAAACTGGAAAGAAGCTTTCTGAGAAACTGCTCTCTGTTCTGTTATTTCATCTCACAGAGTTACATCTTTCCCTTCAAGAAGTCTTTCGCTAAGGCTGTTCTTGTGGAACTGGCAAAGGGATATTTGGAAGCCCATAGAGTGCTATGGTGAAAAAGGAAATATCTTCCGTTCAAAACTGGAAAGAAGCTTTCTGAGAAACTGCTCTGTGTTCCGTTAATTCATCTCACAGAGTTACATCTTTCCCTTCAAGAAGCCTTTCGCTAAGGCTGTTCTTGTGGAATTGGCAAAGGGATATTTGGAAGCCCATAGTGGGCTATGCTGAAAAAGGAAATATCTTCCGTTCAAAACTGGAAAGAAGCTTTCTGAGAAACTGCTCTGTGTTCTCTGAATTCATCTCACAGAGTTACATCTTTCCCTTCAAGAAGCCTTTCGCTAAGGCTGTTCTTGTGGAACTGGCAAAGGCATATTTGGAAGCCCATAGAGGGCTATGGTGAAAAAGGAAATATCTTCCGTTCAAAACTGGAAAGAAGCTTTCTGAGAAACTGCTCTGTGTTCTCTGAATTCATCTCACAGCGTTACATCTTTCCTTTCAAGAAGCCTTTCGCTAAGGCTGTTCTTGTGGAATTGGCAAAGGGATATTTGGAAGCCCATAGAAGGCTATGGTGAAAAAGGAAATATCTTCCCTTCAAAACTGGAAAGAAGCTTTCTGAGAAACTGCTCTGTGTTCTGTTAGTTCATCTCACAGAGTTACATCTTTCCCTTCAAGAAGCCTTTAGCTAAGGCTGTTCTTGTGGAACTGGCAAAGGGATATTTGGAAGCCCATAGAGGGCTATGGTGAAAAAGGAAATATCTTCCGTTCAAAACTCGAAAGAAGCTTTCTGAGAAACTGCTCTGTGTTCTCTGAATTCATCTCACAGCGTTACATCTTTCCTTTCAAGAAGCCTTTCGCTAAGGCCGTTCTTGTGGAATTGGCAAAGGGATATTTGGAAGCCCATAGAAGGCTATGGTGAAAAAGGAAATATCTTCCCTTCAAAACTGGAAAGAAGCTTTCTGAGAAACTGCTCTGTGTTCTGTTAGTTCATCTCACAGAGTTACATCATTCCCTTTAAGAAGCCTTTCGCTAAGTCTGTTCTTGTGGAACTGGCAAAGGGATATTTGGAAGCCCATAGAGGGCTATGGTGAAAAAGGAAATATCTTCCGTTCAAAACTGGAAAGAAGCTTTCTGAGAAACTGCTCTGTGTTCCGTTAATTCATCTCACAGAGTTACATCTTTCCCTCCAAGAAGCCTTTCGCTAAGGCTGTTCTTGTGGAATTGGCAAAGGATATTTGGAAGCCCATAGTGGGCTACGGTGAAAAAGGAAATATCTTCAGTTCAAAACTGGAAAGAAGCTTTCTGAGAAACTGCTCTGTGTTCTCTGAATTCATCTCACAGAGTTACATCTTTCCCTTCAAGAAGCTTTTCGCTAAGGCTGTTATTGTGGAATTGGCAAAGGGATATTTGGAAGCCCTTAGAGGGCTATGGTTAAAAGGGATATATCTTCCGTTCAAAACTGGAAAGAAGCTTTCTGAGAAACTGCTCTGTGTTCTCTGAATTCATCTCACAGCGTTACATCTTTCCTTTCAAGAAGCCTTTCGCTAAGGCTGTTCTTGTGGAATTGGCAAAGGGATATTTGGAAGCCCATAGAAGGCTATGGTGAAAAAGGAAATATCTTCCCTTCAAAACTGGAAAGAAGCTTTCTGAGAAACTGCTCTGTGTTCTGTTAGTTCATCTCACAGAGTTACATCTTTCCCTTCAAGAAGCCTTTAGCTAAGGCTGTTCTTGTGGAACTGGCAAAGGGATATTTGGAAGCCCATAGAGGGCTATGGTGAAAAAGGAAATATCTTCCGTTCAAAACTCGAAAGAAGCTTTCTGAGAAACTGCTCTGTGTTCTCTGAATTCATCTCACAGCGTTACATCTTTCCTTTCAAGAAGCCTTTCGCTAAGGCCGTTCTTGTGGAATTGGCAAAGGGATATTTGGAAGCCCATAGAAGGCTATGGTGAAAAAGGAAATATCTTCCCTTCAAAACTGGAAAGAAGCTTTCTGAGAAACTGCTCTGTGTTCTGTTAGTTCATCTCACAGAGTTACATCTTTCCCTTCAAGAAGCCTTTCGCTAAGGCTGTTCTTGTGGAACTGGCAAAGGGATATTTGGAAGCCCATAGAGGGCTATGGTGAAAAAGGAAATATCTTCCGTTCAAAACTGGAAAGAAGCTTTCTGAGAAACTGTTATGTGTTCTGTTAATTCATCTCACAGAGTTACATCTTTCCCTTCAAGAAGCCTTTCGCTAAGTCTGTTCTTGTGGAAGTGGCAAACGGATATTTGGAAGCCCATAGAGGGCTATGGTGAAAAAGGAAATATCTTCCCTTCAAAACTGGAAAGAAGCTTACTGAGAAACTGCTCTGTGTTCCGTTAATTCATCTCACAGAGTTACATCTTTCCCTTCAAGAAGCCTTTCGCTAAGGCTGTTCTTGTGGAATTGGCAAAGGGATATTTGGAAGCCCTTAGAGGGCTATGGTGAAAAAGGAACTATTTTCTGCTCAAAACTGGAAGAAGCTTTCTGAGAAACTGCTCTGTGTTCTGTTAGTTCATCTCAAAGAGTTACATCTTTCCCTTCAAGAAGCCTTTCGCTAAGGCTGTTCTTGTGGAATTGGCAAAGGGATATTTGGAAGCCCATAGATGGCTATGGTGAAAAAGGAAATATCTTCCGTTCAAAACTGGAAAGAAGCTTTGTGAGAAACTGCTTTTGTTCTGTTAATTCATCTCACAGAGTTACATCTTTCCCTTCATGAAGGCTTTCGCTAAGGCTGTTCTTGTGGAATTGGAAAAGGGATATTTGGAAGTCCATAGAGGGCTATGGTGAAAAAGGAAATATCTTCCGTTCAAAACTGGAAAGAAGCTTTCTAGAAACTACTCTGTTTTCGGTTAGTTCATCACAAAGAGTTACATCTTTCCCTTCAAGAAGCCTTTCGCTAAGGCTGTTCTTGTGGAATTAGCAAAGGGATATTTGGAAGCCCATAGCGGGCTATGGTGAAAAAGGAAATATCTTCCGTTGAAATCTGGAAAGATTCTTTCTGAGAAGCTGCTCTGTGTTCTGTTAGTTCATCTCACAGAGTTACATCTTTCCCTTCAAGAAGCCTTTCGATAAGGCTGTTCTTGTGGTACTGGCAAAGGGATATTTGGAAGCCCATAGAGGGCTATGGTGAAAAAGGAAATATCTTCCGTTCAAAACTGGAAAGAAGCTTTCTGCGAAACTGCTCTGTGTTCTGTTAATTCATCTCACACAGTTACATCTTTCCCTTCAAGAAGCCTTTCGCTAAGGCTGTTCTCGTGGAATTGGCAAAGGGATATTTGGAAGCCCATAGAGGGCTATGGTGAAAAAGGAAATATCTTCCGTTCAAAACTGGAAAGAATCTTTCTGAGAAACTGCTCTGTGTTTTCTGAATTCATATCACAGAGTTACATCTTTCCCTTCAAGAACTCTCTCGCTAAGGTTCTTCTTGTGGAATTGGAAAAGGGATATTTGGAAGCCCTTAGAGGGCTATGGTGTAAAAGGAAATATCTTCCGTTCAAAACTGGAAAGAAGCTTTCTGAGAATCTGCTCTGTGTTCTCTGAATTCATCTCATAGTGTTACATCTTTCCCTTCAAGAAGCCTTTCGCTAAGGCTGTTCTTGTGGAATTGGCAAAGGGATATTTGGAAGCTCTTGGAGGGCTGTGGTGAAAAAGGAAATATCTTCCGTTCAAAACTGGAAAGAAGCTTTCTGAGAAACTGTTCTGTGTTCTGTTAATTCATCTCACAGAGTTACAACTTTCCCTTCAAGAAGCCTTTCGCTAAGGCTGTTCTTGTGGAATTGGAAAAGGGATATTTGGAAGCCCATAGAGGGCTATCGTGAAAAAGGAAATATCTTCCGTTAAAAACTGGAAAGAAGCTTTCTGAGAAACTGCTCTGTGTTCTGTTAGTTCATCTCACAGAGTTACATCTTTCCCTTCAAGAAGCCTTTCGCTAAGTCAGTTCTTGTGGAACTGGCAGAGGGATATTTGGAAGCCCATAGAGGGCTATGGTGAAAAAGGAAATATCTTCCGTTCAAAACTGGAAAGAAGCTTTCTGAGAAACTGCTCTGTGTTCTCTGAATGAATCTCACAGAGTTACATCTTTGCCTTCAAGAAGCCTTTCGCTAAGGCTGTTCTTGTGGAACTGTCAAAGGGATATTTGGAAGCCCATAGAGGGCTATGATGAAAAAGGAAATATCTTCCGTTCAAAACTGGAAAGAAGCTTTCTGAGAAACTGCTCTGTGTTCTGTTATTTCATCTCAGAGAGTTACATCTTTCCCTTCAAGAAGTCTTTCGCTAAGGCTGTTCTTGTGGAACTGGCAAAGGGATATTTGGAAGCCCATAGAGTGCTATGGTGAAAAAGGAAATATCTTCCGTTCAAAACTGGAAAGAAGCTTTCTGAGAAACTGCTCTGTGTTCCGTTAATTCATCTCACAGAGTTACATCTTTCCCTTCAAGAAGCCTTTCGCTAAGGCTGTTCTTGTGGAATTGGCAAAGGGATATTTGGAAGCCCATAGTGGGCTATGCTGAAAAAGGAAATATCTTCCGTTCAAAACTGGAAAGAAGCTTTCTGAGAAACTGCTCTGTGTTCTCTGAATTCATCTCACAGAGTTACATCTTTCCCTTCAAGAAGCCTTTCGCTAAGGCTGTTCTTGTGGAACTGGCAAAGGCATATTTGGAAGCCCATAGAGGGCTATGGTGAAAAAGGAAATATCTTCCGTTCAAAACTGGAAAGAAGCTTTCTGAGAAACTGCTCTGTGTTCTCTGAATTCATCTCACAGCGTTACATCTTTCCTTTCAAGAAGCCTTTCGCTAAGGCTGTTCTTGTGGAATTGGCAAAGGGATATTTGGAAGCCCATAGAAGGCTATGGTGAAAAAGGAAATATCTTCCCTTCAAAACTGGAAAGAAGCTTTCTGAGAAACTGCTCTGTGTTCTGTTAGTTCATCTCACAGAGTTACATCTTTCCCTTCAAGAAGCCTTTAGCTAAGGCTGTTCTTGTGGAACTGGCAAAGGGATATTTGGAAGCCCATAGAGGGCTATGGTGAAAAAGGAAATATCTTCCGTTCAAAACTCGAAAGAAGCTTTCTGAGAAACTGCTCTGTGTTCTCTGAATTCATCTCACAGCGTTACATCTTTCCTTTCAAGAAGCCTTTCGCTAAGGCCGTTCTTGTGGAATTGGCAAAGGGATATTTGGAAGCCCATAGAAGGCTATGGTGAAAAAGGAAATATCTTCCCTTCAAAACTGGAAAGAAGCTTTCTGAGAAACTGCTCTGTGTTCTGTTAGTTCATCTCACAGAGTTACATCATTCCCTTTAAGAAGCCTTTCGCTAAGTCTGTTCTTGTGGAACTGGCAAAGGGATATTTGGAAGCCCATAGAGGGCTATGGTGAAAAAGGAAATATCTTCCGTTCAAAACTGGAAAGAAGCTTTCTGAGAAACTGCTCTGTGTTCCGTTAATTCATCTCACAGAGTTACATCTTTCCCTTCAAGAAGCCTTTCGCTAAGGCTGTTCTTGTGGAATTGGCAAAGGATATTTGGAAGCCCATAGTGGGCTACGGTGAAAAAGGAAATATCTTCAGTTCAAAACTGGAAAGAAGCTTTCTGAGAAACTGCTCTGTGTTCTCTGAATTCATCTCACAGAGTTACATCTTTCCCTTCAAGAAGCTTTTCGCTAAGGCTGTTATTGTGGAATTGGCAAAGGGATATTTGGAAGCCCTTAGAGGGCTATGGTTAAAAGGGATATATCTTCCGTTCAAAACTGGAAAGAAGCTTTCTGAGAAACTGCTCTGTGTTCTCTGAATTCATCTCACAGCGTTACATCTTTCCTTTCAAGAAGCCTTTCGCTAAGGCTGTTCTTGTGGAATTGGCAAAGGGATATTTGGAAGCCCATAGAAGGCTATGGTGAAAAAGGAAATATCTTCCCTTCAAAACTGGAAAGAAGCTTTCTGAGAAACTGCTCTGTGTTCTGTTAGTTCATCTCACAGAGTTACATCTTTCCCTTCAAGAAGCCTTTAGCTAAGGCTGTTCTTGTGGAACTGGCAAAGGGATATTTGGAAGCCCATAGAGGGCTATGGTGAAAAAGGAAATATCTTCCGTTCAAAACTCGAAAGAAGCTTTCTGAGAAACTGCTCTGTGTTCTCTGAATTCATCTCACAGCGTTACATCTTTCCTTTCAAGAAGCCTTTCGCTAAGGCCGTTCTTGTGGAATTGGCAAAGGGATATTTGGAAGCCCATAGAAGGCTATGGTGAAAAAGGAAATATCTTCCCTTCAAAACTGGAAAGAAGCTTTCTGAGAAACTGCTCTGTGTTCTGTTAGTTCATCTCACAGAGTTACATCTTTCCCTTCAAGAAGCCTTTCGCTAAGGCTGTTCTTGTGGAACTGGCAAAGGGATATTTGGAAGCCCATAGAGGGCTATGGTGAAAAAGGAAATATCTTCCGTTCAAAACTGGAAAGAAGCTTTCTGAGAAACTGTTATGTGTTCTGTTAATTCATCTCACAGAGTTACATCTTTCCCTTCAAGAAGCCTTTCGCTAAGTCTGTTCTTGTGGAAGTGGCAAACGGATATTTGGAAGCCCATAGAGGGCTATGGTGAAAAAGGAAATATCTTCCCTTCAAAACTGGAAAGAAGCTTACTGAGAAACTGCTCTGTGTTCCGTTAATTCATCTCACAGAGTTACATCTTTCCCTTCAAGAAGCCTTTCGCTAAGGCTGTTCTTGTGGAATTGGCAAAGGGATATTTGGAAGCCCTTAGAGGGCTATGGTGAAAAAGGAACTATTTTCTGCTCAAAACTGGAAGAAGCTTTCTGAGAAACTGCTCTGTGTTCTGTTAGTTCATCTCAAAGAGTTACATCTTTCCCTTCAAGAAGCCTTTCGCTAAGGCTGTTCTTGTGGAATTGGCAAAGGGATATTTGGAAGCCCATAGATGGCTATGGTGAAAAAGGAAATATCTTCCGTTCAAAACTGGAAAGAAGCTTTGTGAGAAACTGCTTTTGTTCTGTTAATTCATCTCACAGAGTTACATCTTTCCCTTCATGAAGGCTTTCGCTAAGGCTGTTCTTGTGGAATTGGAAAAGGGATATTTGGAAGTCCATAGAGGGCTATGGTGAAAAAGGAAATATCTTCCGTTCAAAACTGGAAAGAAGCTTTCTAGAAACTACTCTGTTTTCGGTTAGTTCATCACAAAGAGTTACATCTTTCCCTTCAAGAAGCCTTTCGCTAAGGCTGTTCTTGTGGAATTAGCAAAGGGATATTTGGAAGCCCATAGCGGGCTATGGTGAAAAAGGAAATATCTTCCGTTGAAATCTGGAAAGATTCTTTCTGAGAAGCTGCTCTGTGTTCTGTTAGTTCATCTCACAGAGTTACATCTTTCCCTTCAAGAAGCCTTTCGATAAGGCTGTTCTTGTGGTACTGGCAAAGGGATATTTGGAAGCCCATAGAGGGCTATGGTGAAAAAGGAAATATCTTCCGTTCAAAACTGGAAAGAAGCTTTCTGCGAAACTGCTCTGTGTTCTGTTAATTCATCTCACACAGTTACATCTTTCCCTTCAAGAAGCCTTTCGCTAAGGCTGTTCTCGTGGAATTGGCAAAGGGATATTTGGAAGCCCATAGAGGGCTATGGTGAAAAAGGAAATATCTTCCGTTCAAAACTGGAAAGAATCTTTCTGAGAAACTGCTCTGTGTTTTCTGAATTCATATCACAGAGTTACATCTTTCCCTTCAAGAACTCTCTCGCTAAGGTTCTTCTTGTGGAATTGGAAAAGGGATATTTGGAAGCCCTTAGAGGGCTATGGTGTAAAAGGAAATATCTTCCGTTCAAAACTGGAAAGAAGCTTTCTGAGAATCTGCTCTGTGTTCTCTGAATTCATCTCATAGTGTTACATCTTTCCCTTCAAGAAGCCTTTCGCTAAGGCTGTTCTTGTGGAATTGGCAAAGGGATATTTGGAAGCTCTTGGAGGGCTGTGGTGAAAAAGGAAATATCTTCCGTTCAAAACTGGAAAGAAGCTTTCTGAGAAACTGTTCTGTGTTCTGTTAATTCATCTCACAGAGTTACAACTTTCCCTTCAAGAAGCCTTTCGCTAAGGCTGTTCTTGTGGAATTGGAAAAGGGATATTTGGAAGCCCATAGAGGGCTATCGTGAAAAAGGAAATATCTTCCGTTAAAAACTGGAAAGAAGCTTTCTGAGAAACTGCTCTGTGTTCTGTTAGTTCATCTCACAGAGTTACATCTTTCCCTTCAAGAAGCCTTTCGCTAAGTCAGTTCTTGTGGAACTGGCAGAGGGATATTTGGAAGCCCATAGAGGGCTATGGTGAAAAAGGAAATTTCTTCCGTTCAAAACTGGAAAGAAGCTTTCTGAGAAACTGCTCTGTGTTCTCTGAATGAATCTCACAGAGTTACATCTTTGCCTTCAAGAAGCCTTTCGCTAAGGCTGTTCTTGTGGAACTGTCAAAGGGATATTTGGAAGCCCATAGAGGGCTATGATGAAAAAGGAAATATCTTCCGTTCAAAACTGGAAAGAAGCTTTCTGAGAAACTGCTCTGTGTTCTGTTATTTCATCTCAGAGAGTTACATCTTTCCCTTCAAGAAGTCTTTCGCTAAGGCTGTTCTTGTGGAACTGGCAAAGGGATATTTGGAAGCCCATAGAGTGCTATGGTGAAAAAGGAAATATCTTCCGTTCAAAACTGGAAAGAAGCTTTCTGAGAAACTGCTCTGTGTTCCGTTAATTCATCTCACAGAGTTACATCTTTCCCTTCAAGAAGCCTTTCGCTAAGGCTGTTCTTGTGGAATTGGCAAAGGGATATTTGGAAGCCCATAGTGGGCTATGGTGAAAAAGGAAATATCTTCCGTTCAAAACTGGAAAGAAGCTTTCTGAGAAACTGCTCTGTGTTCTCTGAATTCATCTCACAGAGTTACATCTTTCCCTTCAAGAAGCCTTTCGCTAAGGTTGTTCTTGTGGAATTCGCAAAGGGATATTTGGAAGCCCATAGAGGGCTACGTTGAAAAAGGAAATATCTTCCGTTTAAAACTAGAAAGAAGCTTTCTGAGAAACTGCTCTGTGTTCTCTGAATTCATCTCACAGAGTTACATCTTTCCCTTCAAGAAGCCTTTCGCTAAGGCTGTTCTTGTGGAATTGGCAAAGGGATATTTGGAAGCCCATAGAGGGCTAGGGTGAAAAAGGAAATATCTTCCGTTCAAAACTGGAAAGAAGCTTTCTGAGAAACTGCTCTGTGTTCTGTTAGTTCATCTCACAGAGTTACATCTTTCCCTTCAAGAAGCCTTTCGATAAGGCTGTTCTTGTGGTACTGGCAAAGGGATATTTGGCAGCCCATAGAGGGCTATGGTGAAAAAGGAAATATCTTCCGTTCAAAACTAGAAAGAATCTTTCTGAGAAACTGCTCTGTGTTTTCTGAATTCATCTCACAGAGTTACATCTTTCCCTTCAAGAACCCTTTCGCTAAGGCTGTTCTTGTGGAATTGGAAAAGGGATATTTGGAAGCCCTTAGAGGGCTATGGTGAAAAAGGATATATCTTCCGTTCAAAACTGGAAAGAAGCTTTCTGAGAAACTGCTCTGTTTTCTGATAGTTCATCTCACAGAGTTACATCTTTCCCTCAAGAAGACTTTCGCTAAGGCTGTTCTTGTGGAGTTGGCAAAGGGATATTTGGAAGCCCATAGAAGGCTATGGTGAAAAAGGAAATATCTTCCCTTCAAAACTGGAAAGAAGCTTTCTGAGAAACTGCTCTGTGTTCTGTTAGTTCATCTCACAGAGTTACATCTTTCCCTTCAAGAAGCCTTTCGCTAAGGCTGTTCTTGTGGAACTGGCAAAGGGATATTTGGAAGCCCATAGAGGGCTATGGTGAAAAAGGAAATATGTTCCGTTCAAAACTGGAAAGAAGCTTTCTGAGAAACTGCTCTGTGTTCTCTGAATTCATCTCACAGAGTTACATCTTTCCCTTCAAGCAGCCGTTCGGTAAGGCTGTTCTTGTGGAAATGGAAATGGGATATTTGGAAGCCAATAGAGGGCTATGGTGAAAGAGGAAATATCTTCCGTTCAAAACTGGAAAGAAGCTTTCTGAGAAACTGCTCTGTGTTCTCTGAATTCATCTCACAGAGTTACATCTTTCTCTTCAAGAAGCCTTTCGCTTAGGAGGTTCTTGTGGAACTGGCAAAGGGATATTTGGAAGCCCATCGAGGGCTATGGTGAAAAAGGAAATATCTTCCGTTCAAAACTGGAAAGAAGCTTTCTGAGAAACTGCTCTGTGTTCTCTTAATTCATCTCACAGAGTTACATCTTTCCCTTCAAGAAGCCTTTCGCTAAGGCTGTTCTTGTGGAATTCGCAAAGTGATAATTGGAAGCCCATAGAGGGCTATGTTGAAAAAGGAAATATCTTCCGTTGAAAACTGGAAAGAAGCTTTCTGAGAAACTGCTCTGTGTTCTCTGAATTCATCTCACAGAGTTACATCGTTCCCTTCAAGAAGCCTTTCGCTAAGGCTGTTCTTGTGAAATTGGCAAAAGGATATTTGGAAGCCCATAGAGTGCTACGGTGAAAAAGGAATTATCTTCCGTTCAAAACTGGAAAGAATCTTTCTGAGGAACTGCTCTGTGTTTTCTGAAATCATCTCACAGAGTTACATCGTTCCCTTCAAGAACCCTTTCGCTAAGGCTGTTCTTGTGGAATTGGAAAAGGGATATTTGGAAGCCCTTAGAGGGCTATGGTGAAAAAGGATATATCTTCCGTTCAAAACTGGAAAGATGCTTTCTGAGAAACTGCTCTGTGTTCTGTGAATTCATCGCACAGAGCTACATCTTTCCCTTCAAGAAGCCTTTCGCTAAGACTGTTCTTGTGGAATTGGCAAAGGGATATTTGGAAGCCCATAGAGGGCTATGGTGAAAAAGGAAATATCCTCCGTTCAAAACTGGAAAGAAGCTTTCTGAGAAACTGCTCTGTGTTCTCTGAATTCATCTCACAGAGTTACATCTTTCCCTTCAAGCAGCCGTTCGGTAAGTCTGTTCTTGTGGAAATGGAAATGGGATATTTGGAAGCCCATAGGGAGCTATGGTGAAAGAAGAAATATCTTCCGTTCAAAACTGGAAAGAAGCTTTCTGAGAAACTGCTCTGTGTTCTCTGAATTCATCTCACAGAGTTACATCTTTCCCTTCAAGAAGCCTTTCGCTAAGGCTGTTCTTGTGGAACTGGTAAAGGGATATTTGGAAGCCCATAGAGGGCTATGGTTAAAAAGTAAATATCTTCCGTTCAAAACTGGAAAGAAGCTTTCTGAGAAACTGCTGTGTTTTCTGAATTCATCTCACAGTGTTACATCTTTCCCTTGAAGAAGTTTTTCGCTAAGGCTATTCTTGTGGAATTGGCAAAGGGATATTTGGAAGCCCTTAGAGGGCTATGGTGAAAAAGGAAATATCTTCCGTTCAAAACTGGAAAGAAGCTTTCTGAGAAACTGCTCTGTGTTCTGTTAGTTCATCTCACAGAGTTACATCCTTCCCTTCAAGAAGCCTTTCGCTAAGGCTGTTCTTGTGGAACTGGAAAAGGGATATTTGGAAGCCCATAGAGGGCTATGGTGAAAAAGGAAATATCTTCCGTTCAAAACTGGAAAGAAGCTTTCTGAGAAACTGCTCTGTGTTCCGTTAATTCATCTCACAGAGTTACATCTTTCCCTTCTAGAAGCCTTTCGCTACGGCTGTTGTTGTGGAATTGGCAAAGGGATATTTAGAAGCCCATAGTGGGCTATGGTGTAAAAGGAAATGTCTTCCGTTCAAAACTGGAAAGAAGCTTTCTGAGAAACTACTCTGTGTTCTCTGAATTCATCTCACAGAGTTACATCTTTCCCTTCAAGAAGCCTTTCGCTAAGGCTGTTCTTGTGGAATTGGCAAAGGGATATTTGGAAGCCCATAGAGGGCTATGGTGAAAAAGGAAATATCTTCCGTTTAAAACTAGAAAGAAGCTTTCTGAGAAACTGCTCTGTGTTCTCGGAATTCATCTCACAGAGTTACATCTTTCCCTTCAAGAAGCATTTCGCTAAGGCTGTTCTTGTGGAATTGGCAAAGGGATATTTGGAAGCCCATAGAGGGCTATGGTGAAAAAGGAAATATCTTCCGTTCAAAACTGGAAAGAAGCTTTCTGAGAAACTGCTCAGTTTTCTGTTAGTTCATCTCACAGAGCTACATCTTTCCCTTCAAGAAGCCTTTCGCTAACGCTGTTCTTGTGGAATTGGCAAAGTGATATTTGGAAGCCCATAGAGGGCTATGGTGAAAAACGAAATATCTTCCGTTCAAAACTGGAAAGAAGCTTTCTGAGAAACTGTTCTGTGTTCTGTTAGTTCATCTCACAGAGTTACATCTTTCCCTTCAAGAACCCTTTCGCTAAGGCTGTCCTTGTGGAATTGCAAAAGGGATATTTGGAAGTCCTTAGAGGGCTATGGTGAAAAAGGAAATATCTTCAGTTCAAAACTGGAAAGAAGCTTTCTGAGAAACTGCTCTGTGTTCTGTTAATTCATCTCACAGAGGTACATCTTTCCCTTCAAGAAGCCTTTCGCTAAGGCAGTTCTTGCGGAATTGGCAAAGGGATATTTGGAAGCCCATAGAGGTCTATGGCGAAAAAGGAAATATCTTCCGTTCAAAACTGGAAAGAAGCTTTCTGAGAAACTGCTCTGTGTTCTGTTAATTCATCTCACAGAGTTACATCTTTCCCTTCAAGAAGCCTTTCGCTAAGGCTGTTCTTGTGGAATTGGCAAAGGGATATTTGGAAGCCCATAGAGGGCTATGGTGAAAAAGGAAATATCTTCCGTTCAAAACTGGAAAGAAGCTTTCTGAGAAACTGCTCTGTGTTCTCTGAATTCATCTCACAGAGTTACATCTTTGCCTTCAAGAAGCCTTTCGCTAAGGCTGTTCTTGTGGAATTGGCAAAGGGATATTTGGAAGCCCATAGAGGGCTATGGTGAGAAAGGAAATATCTTCCGTTCAAAACTGGAAAGAAGCTTTCTGAGAAATTGCTCTGTGTTCTGTTAATTCATCTCACAGAGTTACATCTTTCCCTTCAAGAAGCCTTTCGCTAAAGCTGTTCTTGTGGAATTGGCAAAGGGATATTTGGAAGCCCATAGAGGGCTATGGTGAAAAAGGAAATATCTTCCGTTCAAATTGGAAAGAAGCTTTCTGAGAAACTGCTCTGTGTTCTGTTATTTCATCTCACACAGTTACATCTTTCCCTTCAAGAAGCCTTTCGCTAAGGCTCTTCTTGTGGAATTGGCAAAGGGATATTTGGAAGCCCATAGTGGGCTATGGTGAAAAAGGAAATATCTTCCGTTCAAAACTGGAAAGAAGCTTTCTGAGAAACTGCTCTGTGTTCTCTGAATTCATCTCACAGAGTTACATCCTTCCCTTCAAGAAGCCTTTCGCTAAGGCTGTTTTTGTGGAACTGGCAAAGGGATATTTGGAAGCCCCTAGAGGGCTATGGTGAAAAAGGAAATATCTTCCGTTCAAAACTGGAAAGAAACTTTCTGAGAAACTGCTCTGTGTTCTGTTAGTTCATCTCACAGAGTTACATCTTTCCCTTCAAGAAGCCTTTCGCTAAGGGTGTTCTTGTGGAATTGGCAAAGGGATATTTGGAAGCCCATAGAGGGCTATGGTGAAAAAGGAAGTATCTTCCGCTCAAAACTGGAAAGAAGCTTTCTGAGAAACTGCTCTGTGTTCTGTTAATTCATCTCACACAGTTACATCTTTCCCTTCAAGAAGCCTTTCGCTAAGGCTGTTCTTTTGGAATTGGCAAAGGGATATTTGGAAGCCCATAGATGGCTATGGTGAAAAAGGAAGTATCTTCCGTTTAAAACTGGAAAGAAGCTTTCTGAGAAACTGCTCTGTGTTCTGTTAGTTCATCTCACAGAGTTACATCTTTCCCTTCAAGAAGCCTTTCGCTAAGGCTGTTCTTGTGGAATTGGCAAAGGGATATTTGGAAGCCCATAGAGGGCTATGGTGAAAAAGGAAATATCTTCCGTTCAAAACTGGCAAGTAGCTTTCTGAGAAACTAATCTGTGTTCTGTTAATTCATTTCACAGAGTTACATCTTCCCCTTCAAGAAGCCGTTCGGTAAGGCTGTTCTTGTGGAATTGGCAAAGGGATATTTGGAAGCCCTTAGAGGGCTATGGTGAAAAAGGAAATATCTTCCGTTCAAAACTGGAAAGAAGCTTTCTGAGAAACTGCTCTGTGTTCTGTTAATTCATCTCACAGAGGTACATCTTTCCCTTCAAGAAGCCTTTCGCTAAGGCTGTTCTTGCGGAATTGGCAAAGGGATATTTGGAAGCCCTTAGAGGTCTATGGTGAAAAAGGAAATATCTTCCGTTCAAAACTGGAAAGAAGCTTTCTGAGAAACTGCTCTGTGTTCTGTTAATTCATCTCACAGAGTTACATCTTTCCCTTCAAGAAGCCTTTCGCTAAGGCTGTTCTTGTGGAATTGGCAAAGGGATATTTGGAAGCCCATAGAGGGCTATGGTGAAAAAGGAAATATCTTCCGTTCAAAACTGGAAAGAAGCTTTCTGAGAAACTGCTCTGTGTTCTCTGAATTCATCTCACAGAGTTACATCTTTGCCTTCAAGAAGCCTTTCGCTAAGGCTGTTCTTGTGGAATTGGCAAAGGGATATTTGGAAGCCCATAGAGGGCTATGGTGAGAAAGGAAATATCTTCCATTCAAAACTGGAAAGAAGCTTTCTGAGAAACTGCTCTGTGTTCTGTTAATTCATCTCACAGAGTTACATCTTTCCCTTCAAGAAGCCTTTCGCTAAGGCTGTTCTTGTGGAAATGTCAAAGGGATATTTGGAAGCCCTTAGAGGGCTATGGTGAAAAAGGAAGTATCTTCCGATCAAAACTGGAAAGAAGCTTTCTGAGAAACTGCTCTGTGTTCTGTTAATTCATCTCACACAGTTACATCTTTCCCTTCAAGAAGCCTTTCGCTAAGGCTGTTCTTTTGGAATTGGCAAAGGGATATTTGGAAGCCCATAGATGGCTATGGTGAAAAAGGAAGTATCTTCCGTTCAAAACTGGAAAGAAGCTTTCTGAGAAACTGCTCTATGTTCTGTTAGTTCATCTCACAGAGTTACATCTTTCCCTTCAAGAAGCCTTTCGCTAAGGCTGTTCTTGTGGAATTGGCAAAGGGATATTTGGAAGCCCATAGAGGGCTATGGTGAAAAAGGAAATATCTTCCGTTCAAAACTGGAAAGAAGCTTTCTGAGAAACTGCTCTGTGTTCTCTGAATTCATCTCACAGAGTTACATCCTTCCCTTCAAGAAGCCTTTCGCTAAGGCTGTTTTTGTGGAATTGGCAAAGGGATATTTGGAAGCCCATAGAGGGCGATGGATAAAAATGAAATGTCTTCCGTTCAAACCTGGAAAGAAGCTTTCTGAGAAACTGCTCTGTGTTCTGTTAATTCATCTCACAGAGTTACATCTTTCCCTTCAAGAAACCTTTCGCTAAGGCTGTTCTTGTGGAATTGGCATAGGGATATTTGGAAGCCCATAGAGGGCTACGGTGAAAAAGGAAATATCTTCCGTTGAAAACTGGAAAGAAGCTTTCTGAGAAACTGCTCTGTGTTCTCTGAATTCATCTCACAGAGTTACATCCTTCCCTTCAAGAAGCCTTTCGCTAAGGCTGTTTTTGTGGAATTTGGAAAGGGATATTTGGAAGCCCATAGAGGGCTATGGTGAAAAAGGAAATATCTTCCGTTCAAAACTGGAAAGAAGCTTTCTGAGAAACTGCTCTGTGTTCTGTTAGTTCATCTCACAGAGTTACATCTTTCCCTTCAAGAATCCTTTCGCTAAGGCTGTTCTTGTGGAATTGGCAAAGGGATATTTGGAAGCCCATAGTGGGCTCTGGTGAAAAAGGAAATATCTTCCGTTCAAAACTGGAAAGAAGCTTTCTGAGAAACTGCTCTGTGTTCTCTGAATTCATCTCACAGAGTTACATCTTTCCCTTCAAGAAGCTTTTCGCTAAGGCTGTTATTGTGGAATTGGCAAAGGGATATTTGGAAGCCCTTTGAGGGCTATGGTGAAAAAGGAAATATCTTCCGTTCAAAACTGGAAAGAAGATTTCTGAGAAACTGCTCTGTGTTCTGTTAGTTCATCTCACAGAGTTACATCCTTCCCTTCAAGAAGCCTTTCGCTAAGGCTGTTCTTGTGGAACTGGCAAAGGGATATTTGGAAGACCGTAGAGGGCTATGGTGAAAAAGGAAATATCTTCCGTTTAAAACTAGAAAGAAACTTGCTGAGAAACTGCTCTGTGTTCTCTGAATTCATCTCACAGAGTTACATCTTTCCCTTCAAGAAGCATTTCGCTAAGGCTGTTCACGTGGAATTGGCAAAGGGATATTTGGAAGCCCATAGAGGGCTATGGTGAAAAAGGAAATATCTTCCGTTCAAAACTGGAAAGAATCTTTCTGAGAAACTGCTCTGTGTTCTGTTAATTCATCTCACCGAGTTACACCTTTCCCTTTAAGAAGCCTTTCGCTAAGGCTGTTCTTGTGGAATTGGCAAAGGGATATTTGGAAGCACATAGAGGGCTATGGTGAAAAAGTAAGTATCTTCCGTTCAAAACTGGAAAGAAGCTTTCTGAGAAACTGCTCTGTGTTCTCTGAATTCATCTCACAGTGTTACATCCTTCCCTTCAGGAAGCCTTTCGCTAAGGCTTTTCTTGTCGAATTGGCAAAGGGATATTTGGAAGCCCATAGAGGGCTACGGTGAAAAAGGAAATATCTTCCCTTCTAAACTGGAAAGAAGCTTTCTGAGAAACTGCTCTGTGTTCTGTTAATTCATCTCACAGAGTTACATCTTTCCCTTCAAGAAGCCTTTCGCTAAGGCTGTTCTTGTGGAATTGGCAAAGGGATATTTGGAAGCCCTTAGAGGGCTATGGTTAAAAAGGAAATATCTTCCGTTCAAAACTGGAAAGAAGCTTTCTGAGAAACTGCTCTGTGTTCTGTTAGTTCATCTCACAGAGTTACATCCTTCCCTTCAAGAAGCCTTTCGCTAAGGCTGTTCTTGTGGAACTGTAAAAGGGATATTTGGAAGCCCATAGAGGGCTATGGTGAAAAAGGAAATATGTTTCGTTCAAAACTGGAAAGAAGCTTTCTGAGAAACTGTTCTGTGTTCTGTTAGTTCATCTCACAGAGTTACATCTTTCCCTTCAAGAACCCTTTCGCTAAGGCTGTCCTTGTGGAATTGGAAAAGGGATATTTGGAAGCCCTTAGAGGGCTATGGTGAAAAAGGAAATATCTTCCGTTCAAAACTGGAAAGAAGCTTTCTGAGAAACTGCTCTGTGTTCTGTTAATTCATCTCACAGAGGTACATCTTTCCCTTCAAGAAGCCTTTCGCTGAGGCTGTTCTTGTGGAATTGGCAAAGGGATATTTGGAAGCCCATAGAGGGCTATGGTGAAAAACGAAATATCTTCCGTTCAAAACTGGAAAGAAGCTTTCTGAGAAACTGTTCTGTGTTCTGTTAGTTCATCTCACAGAGTTACATCTTTCCCTTCAAGAACCCTTTCGCTAAGGCTGTCCTTGTGGAATTGGAAAAGGGATATTTGGAAGCCCTTAGAGGGCTATGGTGAAAAAGGAAATATCTTCCGTTCAAAACTGGAAAGAAGCTTTCTGAGAAACTGCTCTGTGTTCTGTTAATTCATCTCACAGAGGTACATCTTTCCCTTCAAGAAGCCTTTCGCTAAGGCTGTTCTTGTGGAATTGGCAAAGGGATATTTGGAAGCCCATAGAGGGCTATGGTGAAAAAGGAAATATCTTCCGTTTAAAACTGGAAAGAAGCTTTCTGAGAAACTGCTCTGTGTTCTGTTAATTCATCTCACACAGTTACATCTTTCCCTTCAAGAAGCCTTTCGCTAAGGCTGTTCTTTTGGAATTGGCAAAGGGATATTTGGAAGCCCATAGATGGCTATGGTGAAAAAGGAAGTATCTTCCGTTCAAAACTGGAAAGAAGCTTTCTGAGAAACTGCTCTATGTTCTGTTAGTTCATCTCACAGAGTTACATCTTTCCCTTCAAGAAGCCTTTCGCTAAGGCTGTTCTTGTGGAATTGGCAAAGGGATATTTGGAAGCCCATAGAGGGCTATGGTGAAAAAGGAAATATCTTCCGTTCAAAACTGGAAAGAAGCTTTCTGAGAAACTGCTCTGTGTTCTCTGAATTCATCTCACAGAGTTACATCCTTCCCTTCAAGAAGCCTTTCGCTAAGGCTGTTTTTGTGGAATTGGCAAAGGGATATTTGGAAGCCCATAGAGGGCGATGGATAAAAATGAAATGTCTTCCGTTCAAACCTGGAAAGAAGCTTTCTGAGAAACTGCTCTGTGTTCTGTTAATTCATCTCACAGAGTTACATCTTTCCCTTCAAGAAACCTTTCGCTAAGGCTGTTCTTGTGGAATTGGCATAGGGATATTTGGAAGCCCATAGAGGGCTACGGTGAAAAAGGAAATATCTTCCGTTGAAAACTGGAAAGAAGCTTTCTGAGAAACTGCTCTGTGTTCTCTGAATTCATCTCACAGAGTTACATCCTTCCCTTCAAGAAGCCTTTCGCTAAGGCTGTTTTTGTGGAATTTGCAAAGGGATATTTGGAAGCCCATAGAGGGCTATGGTGAAAAAGGAAATATCTTCCGTTCAAAACTGGAAAGAAGCTTTCTGAGAAACTGCTCTGTGTTCTGTTAGTTCATCTCACAGAGTTACATCTTTCCCTTCAAGAATCCTTTCGCTAAGGCTGTTCTTGTGGAATTGGCAAAGGGATATTTGGAAGCCCATAGTGGGCTCTGGTGAAAAAGGAAATATCTTCCGTTCATAACTGGAAAGAAGCTTTCTGAGAAACTGCTCTGTGTTCTCTGAATTCATCTCACAGAGTTACATCTTTCCCTTCAAGAAGCTTTTCGCTAAGGCTGTTATTGTGGAATTGGCAAAGGGATATTTGGAAGCCCTTTGAGGGCTATGGTGAAAAAGGAAATATCTTCCGTTCAAAACTGGAAAGAAGATTTCTGAGAAACTGCTCTGTGTTCTGTTAGTTCATCTCACAGAGTTACATCCTTCCCTTCAAGAAGCCTTTCGCTAAGGCTGTTCTTGTGGAACTGGCAAAGGGATATTTGGAAGACCGTAGAGGGCTATGGTGAAAAAGGAAATATCTTCCGTTTAAAACTAGAAAGAAACTTGCTGAGAAACTGCTCTGTGTTCTCTGAATTCATCTCACAGAGTTACATCTTTCCCTTCAAGAAGCATTTCGCTAAGGCTGTTCTCGTGGAATTGGCAAAGGGATATTTGGAAGCCCATAGAGGGCTATGGTGAAAAAGGAAATATCTTCCGTTCAAAACTGGAAAGAATCTTTCTGAGAAACTGCTCTGTGTTCTGTTAATTCATCTCACCGAGTTACACCTTTCCCTTTAAGAAGCCTTTCGCTAAGGCTGTTCTTGTGGAATTGGCAAAGGGATATTTGGAAGCACATAGAGGGCTATGGTGAAAAAGTAAGTATCTTCCGTTCAAAACTGGAAAGAAGCTTTCTGAGAAACTGCTCTGTGTTCTCTGAATTCATCTCACAGTGTTACATCCTTCCCTTCAGGAAGCCTTTCGCTAAGGCTTTTCTTGTCGAATTGGCAAAGGGATATTTGGAAGCCCATAGAGGGCTACGGTGAAAAAGGAAATATCTTCCCTTCTAAACTGGAAAGAAGCTTTCTGAGAAACTGCTCTGTGTTCTGTTAATTCATCTCACAGAGTTACATCTTTCCCTTCAAGAAGCCTTTCGCTAAGGCTGTTCTTGTGGAATTGGCAAAGGGATATTTGGAAGCCCTTAGAGGGCTATGGTTAAAAAGGAAATATCTTCCGTTCAAAACTGGAAAGAAGCTTTCTGAGAAACTGCTCTGTGTTCTGTTAGTTCATCTCACAGAGTTACATCCTTCCCTTCAAGAAGCCTTTCGCTAAGGCTGTTCTTGTGGAACTGGAAAAGGGATATTTGGAAGCCCATAGAGGGCTATGGTGAAAAAGGAAATATGTTTCGTTCAAAACTGGAAAGAAGCTTTCTGAGAAACTGTTCTGTGTTCTGTTAGTTCATCTCACAGAGTTACATCTTTCCCTTCAAGAACCCTTTCGCTAAGGCTGTCCTTGTGGAATTGGAAAAGGGATATTTGGAAGCCCTTAGAGGGCTATGGTGAAAAAGGAAATATCTTCCGTTCAAAACTGGAAAGAAGCTTTCTGAGAAACTGCTCTGTGTTCTGTTAATTCATCTCACAGAGGTACATCTTTCCCTTCAAGAAGCCTTTCGCTGAGGCTGTTCTTGTGGAATTGGCAAAGGGATATTTGGAAGCCCATAGAGGGCTATGGTGAAAAACGAAATATCTTCCGTTCAAAACTGGAAAGAAGCTTTCTGAGAAACTGTTCTGTGTTCTGTTAGTTCATCTCACAGAGTTACATCTTTCCCTTCAAGAACCCTTTCGCTAAGGCTGTCCTTGTGGAATTGGCAAAGGGATATTTGGAAGCCCTTAGAGGGCTATGGTGAAAAAGGAAATATCTTCCGTTCAAAACTGGAAAGAAGCTTTCTGAGAAACTGCTCTGTGTTCTGTTAATTCATCTCACAGAGGTACATCTTTCCCTTCAAGAAGCCTTTCGCTAAGGCTGTTCTTGTGGAATTGGCAAAGGGATATTTGGAAGCCCATAGAGGGCTATGGTGAAAAAGGAAATATCTTCCGTTTAAAACTGGAAAGAAGCTTTCTGAGAAACTGCTCTGTGTTCTCTGAATTCATCTCACAGAGTTACATATTTCCCTTCAAGAACCCTTTCGCTAAGGCTGTCCTTGTGGAATTGGCAAAGGGATATTTGGAAGCCCTTAGAGGGCTATGATGAAAAAGGAAATATCTTCCGTTCAAAAGTGGAAAGAAGCTTTCTGAGAAACTGCTCAGTTTTCTGTTAGTTCATCTCAAAGAGTTACATCTTTAACTTCAAGAAGCCTTTCGCTAAGGCTGTTCTTTTGGAATTGGCAAAGGGATATTTGGAAGCCCATTGAGGGCTATGGTGAAAAAGGAAATATCTTCCATTCAAAACTGGTAAGAAGCTTTCTGAGAAACTGCTCTGTGTTCTCTGAATTCATCTCACAGAATTACATCTTTCCCTTCAAGAAGCCTTTCGCTAAGCCTGTTCTTGTGGAATTGGCAAAGGGATATTTGGAAGCCCTTAGAGGGCTATGGTGAAAAAGGAAATATCTTCCGTTCAAAACTGGAAAGAAGCTTTCTGAGAAACTGCTCTGTGTTCTGTTAGTTCATCTCACAGAGTTACATCTTTCCCTTCAAGAAGCCTTTCGCTAAGGCTGTTCTTGTGGAATTAGAAAAGGGATATTTGGAAGCCCTTAGAGGGCTATGGTGAAAAAGGAAATATCTTCCGTTCAAAACTGGAAAGAAGCTTTCTGAGAAACTGCTCTGTGTTCTGTTAATTCATCTCACCGAGTTACACCTTTCCCTTTAAGAAGCCTTTCGCTAAGGCTGTTCTTGTGGAATTGGCAAAGGGATATTTGGAAGCCCATAGAGGGCTCTGGTGAAAAAGGAAATATCTTCCGTTCAAAACTGGAAAGAAGCTTTCTGAGAAACTGCTCTGTGTTCTCTGAATTCATCTCACAGAGTTACATCTTTCCCTTCAAGAAGCCTTTCGCTAAGGCTGTTCTTGTGGAACTGGCAAAGGGATATTTGGAAGCCCATAGAGGGCTATGGTGAAAAAGGAAATATCTTCCGTTCAAAACTGGAAAGAAGCTTTCTGAGAAACTGCTCTGTGTTTTCTGAATTCATCTCACAGAGTTACATCTTTCCCTTGAAGAAGTTTTTCGCTAAGGCTGTTCTTGTGGAATTGGCAAAGGGATATTTGGAAGCCCTTAGAGGGCTATGGTTAAAAAGGAAATATCTTCCGTTCAAAACTGGAAAGAAGCTTTCTGAGAAACTGCTCTGTGTTCCGTTAATTCATCTCACAGAGTTACATCTTTCCCTTCAAGAAGCCTTTCGCTACGGCTGTCCTTGTGGAATTGGCAAAGGGATATTTGAAAGCCCATAGTGGGATATGGTGAAAAAGGAAATGTCTTCCGTTCAAAAGTGGAAAGAAGCTTTCTGAGAAACTGCTCTGTGTTCTCTGAATTCATCTCACAGAGTTACATCTTTCCCTTCAAGAAGCCTTTCGCTAAGGCTGTTCTTGTGGAATTGGCAAAGGGATATTTGGAAGCCCATAGAGGGCTATGGTGAAAAAGGAAATATCTTCCGTTTAAAACTAGAAAGAAGCTTTCTGAGAAACTGCTCTATGTTATCTGAATTCATCTCACAGAGTTACATCTTTCCCTTCAAGAAGCATTTCGCTAAGGCTGTTCTTGTGGAATTGGCAAAGGGTTATTTGGAAGCCCATAGAGGGCTATGGTGAAAAAGGAAATATCTTCCGTTCAAAACTGGAAAGAAGCTTTCTGAGAAACTGCTCTGTGTTCTGTTAGTTCATCTCACAGAGCTACATCTTTCCCTTCAAGAAGCCTTTCGCTAAGGCTGTTCTTGTGGATTTTGCAAAGTGATATTTGGAAGCCCATAGAGAGCTATGGTGAAAAACGAAATATCTTCCGTTCAAAACTGGAAAGAGGCTTTCTGAGAAACTGTTCTGTGTTCTGTTAGTTCATCTCACAGAGTTACATCTTTCCCTTCAAGAACCCTTTCGCTAAGGCTGTCCTTGTGGAATTGGAAAAGGGATATTTGGAAGCCCTTAGAGGGCTATGGTGAAAAAGGAAATATCTTCCGTTCAAAACTGGAAAGAAGCTTTCTGAGAAACTGCTCTGTGTTCTGTTAATTCATCTCACACAGGTACATCTTTCCCTTCAAGAAGCCTTTCGCTAAGGCTGTTCTTGTGGAATTGGCAAAGGGATATTTGGAATCCCATAGAGGGCTATGGTGAAAAAGGAAATATCTTCCGTTCAAAACTGGAAAGAAGCTTTCTGAGAAACTGCTCTGTGTTCTCTGAATTCATCTCACAGAGTTACATCTTTCCCTTCAAGAACCCTTTCGCTAAGGCTGTCCTTGTGGAATTGGCAAAGGGATATTTGGAAGCCCTTAGAGGGCTATGGTGAAAAAGGAAATATCTTCCGTTCAAAAGTGGAAAGAAGCTTTCTGAGAAACTGCTCAGTTTTCTGTTAGTTCATCTCAAAGAGTTACATCTTTCCCTTCAAGAAGCCTTTCGCTAAGGCTGTTCTTTTGGAATTGGCAAAGGGATATTTGGAAGCCCTTTGAGGGCTATGGTGAAAAAGGAAATATCTTCCATTCAAAACTGGAAAGAAGCTTTCTGAGAAACTGCTCTGTGTTCTCTGAATTCATCTCACAGAATTACATCTTTCCCTTCAAGAAGCCTTTCGCTAAGCCTGTTCTTGTGGAATTGGCAAAGGGATATTTGGAAGCCCTTAGAGGGCTATGGTGAAAAAGGAAATATCTACCGTTCAAAACTGGAAAGAAGCTTTTTTAGAAACGGCTCTGTGTTCTGTTAGTTCATCTCACAGAGTTACATCTTTCCCTTCAAGAAGCCTTTCGCTAAGGCTGTTCTTGTGGAATTAGAAAAGGGATATTTGGAAGCCCTTAGAGGGCTATGGTGAAAAAGGAAATATCTTCCGTTCAAAACTGGAAAGAAGCTTTCTGAGAAACTGCTCTGTGTTCTGTTTATTCATCTCACCGAGTTACACCTTTCCCTTTAAGAAGCCTTTCGCTAAGGCTGTTCTTGTGGAATTGGCAAAGGGATATTTGGAAGCACATAGAGGGCTATGGTGAAAAAGTAAGTATCTTCCGTTCAAAACTGGAAAGAAGCTTTCTGAGAAACTGCTCTGTGTTCTCTGAATTCATCTCACAGTGTTACATCTTTCCCTTCAGGAAGCCTTTCGCTAAGGCTTTTCTTGTCGAATTGGCAAAGTGATATTTGGAAGCCCATAGAGGGCTACGGTGAAAAAGGAAATATCTTCCCTTCTAAACTGGAAAGCAGCTTTCTGAGAAACTGCTCTGTGTTCTGTTAATTCATCTCACAGAGTTACATCTTTCCCTTCAAGAAGCCTTTCGCTAAGGCTGTTCTTGTGGAATTGGCAAAGTGATAATTGGAGGCCCATAGAGGGCTATGTTGAAAAAGGAAATATCTTCCGTTGAAAACTGGAAAGAAGCTTTCTGAGAAACTACTCTGTGTTCTCTGAATTCATCTCACAGAGTTACATCGTTCCCTTCAAGAAGCCTTTTGCTAAGGCTGTTCTTGTGAAATTGGAAAAGGATATTTGGAAGCCCATAGAGGGCTACGGTGAAAAAGGAATTATCTTCCGTTCAAAACTGGAAAGAATCTTTCTGAGGAACTGTTCTGTGTTTTCTGATATCATCTCACAGAGTTACATCTTTCTCTTCAAGAAGCCTTTCGCTAAGGCTGTTCTTGTGGAATTGGCAAAGGGATATTTGGAAGCCCTTAGAGGGCTATGGTGAAAAAGGAAATATCTTCCGTTTAAAACTAGAAAGAAACTTGCTGAGAAACTGCTCTGTGTTCTCTGAATTCATCTCACAGAGTTACATCTTTCCCTTCAAGAAGCATTTCGCTAAGGCTGTTCTTGTGGAATTGGCAAAGGGATATTTGGAAGCCCATAGAGGGCTATGGTGAAAAAGGAAATATCTTCCGTTCAAAACTGGAAAGAATCTTTCTGAGAAACTGCTCTGTGTTCTGTTAATTCATCTCACCGAGTTACACCTTTCCCTTTAAGAAGCCTTTCGCTAAGGCTGTTCTTGTGGAATTGGCAAAGGGATATTTGGAAGCACATAGAGGGCTATGGTGAAAAAGTAAGTATCTTCCGTTCAAAACTGGAAAGAAGCTTTCTGAGAAACTGCTCTGTGTTCTCTGAATTCATCTCACAGTGTTACATCCTTCCCTTCAGGAAGCCTTTCGCTAAGGCTTTTCTTGTCGAATTGGCAAAGGGATATTTGGAAGCCCATAGAGGGCTACGGTGAAAAAGGAAATATCTTCCCTTCTAAACTGGAAAGAAGCTTTCTGAGAAACTGCTCTGTGTTCTGTTAATTCATCTCACAGAGTTACATCTTTCCCTTCAAGAAGCCTTTCGCTAAGGCTGTTCTTGTGGAATTGGCAAAGGGATATTTGGAAGCCCATAGAGGGCTCTGGTGAAAAAGGAAATATCTTCCGTTCAAAACTGGAAAGAAGCTTTCTGAGAAACTGCTCTGTGTTCTCTGAATTCATCTCACAGAGTTACATCTTTCCCTTCAAGAAGCCTTTCGCTAAGGCTGTTCTTGTGGAACTGGCAAAGGGATATTTGGAAGCCCATAGAGGGCTATGGTGAAAAAGGAAATATCTTCCGTTCAAAACTGGAAAGAAGCTTTCTGAGAAACTGCTCTGTGTTTTCTGAATTCATCTCACAGAGTTACATCTTTCCCTTGAAGAAGTTTTTCGCTAAGGCTGTTCTTGTGGAATTGGCAAAGGGTATTTGGAAGCCCTTAGAGGGCTATGGTTAAAAAGGAAATATCTTCCGTTCAAAACTGGAAAGAAGCTTTCTGAGAAACTGCTCTGTGTTCTGTTAGTTCATCTCACAGAGTTACATCCTTCCCTTCAAGAAGCCTTTCGCTAAGGCTGTTCTTGTGGAACTGGAAAAGGGATATTTGGAAGCCCATAGAGGGCTATGGTGAAAAAGGAAATATGTTCCGTTCAAAACTGGAAAGAAGCTTTCTGAGAAACTGTTCTGTGTTCTGTTAGTTCATCTCACAGAGTTACATCTTTCCCTTCAAGAACCCTTTCGCTAAGGCTGTCCTTGTGGAATTGGAAAAGGGATATTTGGAAGCCCTTAGAGGGCTATGGTGAAAAAGGAAATATCTTCCGTTCAAAACTGGAAAGAAGCTTTCTGAGAAACTGCTCTGTGTTCTGTTAATTCATCTCACAGAGGTACATCTTTCCCTTCAAGAAGCCTTTCGCTGAGGCTGTTCTTGTGGAATTGGCAAAGGGATATTTGGAATCCCATAGAGGGCTATGGTGAAAAACGAAATATCTTCCGTTCAAAACTGGAAAGAAGCTTTCTGAGAAACTGTTCTGTGTTCTGTTAGTTCATCTCACAGAGTTACATCTTTCCCTTCAAGAACCCTTTCGCTAAGGCTGTCCTTGTGGAATTGGAAAAGGGATATTTGGAAGCCCTTAGAGGGCTATGGTGAAAAAGGAAATATCTTCCGTTCAAAACTGGAAAGAAGCTTTCTGAGAAACTGCTCTGTGTTCTGTTAATTCATATCACAGAGGTACATCTTTCCCTTCAAGAAGCCTTTCGCTAAGGCTGTTCTTGTGGAATTGGCAAAGGGATATTTGGAAGCCCATAGAGGGCTATGGTGAAAAAGGAAATATCTTCCGTTTAAAACTGGAAAGAAGCTTTCTGAGAAACTGCTCTGTGTTCTCTGAATTCATCTCACAGAGTTACATATTTCCCTTCAAGAACCCTTTCGCTAAGGCTGTCCTTGTGGAATTGGCAAAGGGATATTTGGAAGCCCTTAGAGGGCTATGATGAAAAAGGAAATATCTTCCGTTCAAAAGTGGAAAGAAGCTTTCTGAGAAACTGCTCAGTTTTCTGTTAGTTCATCTCAAAGAGTTACATCTTTAACTTCAAGAAGCCTTTCGCTAAGGCTGTTCTTTTGGAATTGGCAAAGGGATATTTGGAAGCCCATAGAGGGCTATGGTGAAAAAGGAAATATCTTCCATTCAAAACTGGTAAGAAGCTTTCTGAGAAACTGCTCTGTGTTCTCTGAATTCATCTCACAGAATTACATCTTTCCCTTCAAGAAGCCTTTCGCTAAGCCTGTTCTTGTGGAATTGGCAAAGGGATATTTGGAAGCCCTTAGAGGGCTATGGTGAAAAAGGAAATATCTTCCGTTCAAAACTGGAAAGAAGCTTTCTGAGAAACTGCTCTGTGTTCTGTTAGTTCATCTCACAGAATTACATCTTTCCCTTCAAGAAGCCTTTCGCTAAGGCTGTTCTTGTGGAATTAGAAAAGGGATATTTGGAAGCCCTTAGAGGGCTATGGTGAAAAAGGAAATATCTTCCGTTCAAAACTGGAAAGAAGCTTTCTGAGAAACTGCTCTGTGTTCTGTTAATTCATCTCACCGAGTTACACCTTTCCCTTTAAGAAGCCTTTCGCTAAGGCTGTTCTTGTGGAATTGGCAAAGGGATATTTGGAAGCCCATAGAGGGCTCTGGTGAAAAAGGAAATATCTTCCGTTCAAAACTGGAAAGAAGCTTTCTGAGAAACTGCTCTGTGTTCTCTGAATTCATCTCACAGAGTTACATCTTTCCCTTCAAGAAGCCTTTCGCTAAGGCTGTTCTTGTGGAACTGGCAAAGGGATATTTGGAAGCCCATAGAGGGCTATGGTGAAAAAGGAAATATCTTCCGTTCAAAACTGGAAAGAAGCTTTCTGAGAAACTGCTCTGTGTTTTCTGAATTCATCTCACAGAGTTACATCTTTCCCTTGAAGAAGATTTTCGCTAAGGCTGTTCTTGTGGAATTGGCAAAGGGATATTTGGAAGCCCTTAGAGGGCTATGGTTAAAAAGGAAATATCTTCCGTTCAAAACTGGAAAGAAGCTTTCTGAGAAACTGCTCTGTGTTCTGTTAGTTCATCTCACAGAGTTACATCCTTCCCTTCAAGAAGCCTTTCGCTAAGGCTGTTCTTGTGGAACTGGAAAAGGGATATTTGGAAGCCCATAGAGGGCTATGGTGAAAAAGGAAATATGTTCCGTTCAAAACTGGAAAGAAGCTTTCTGAGAAACTGCTCTGTGTTCCGTTAATTCATCTCACAGAGTTACATCTTTCCCTTCAAGAAGCCTTTCGCTACGGCTGTCCTTGTGGAATTGGCAAAGGGATATTTGAAAGCCCATAGTGGGATATGGTGAAAAAGGAAATGTCTTCCGTTCAAAACTGGAAAGAAGCTTTCTGAGAAACAGCTCTGTGTTCTCTGAATTCATCTCACAGAGTTACATCTTTCCCTTCAAGAAGCCTTTCGCTAAGGCTGTTCTTGTGGAATTGGCAAAGGGATATTTGGAAGCCCATAGAGGGCTATGGTGAAAAAGGAAATATCTTCCGTTTAAAACTAGAAAGAAGCTTTCTGAGAAACTGCTCTATGTTATCTGAATTCATCTCACAGAGTTACATCTTTCCCTTCAAGAAGCATTTCGCTAAGGCTGTTCTTGTGGAATTGGCAAAGGGTTATTTGGAAGCCCATAGAGGGCTATGGTGAAAAAGGAAATATCTTCCGTTCAAAACTGGAAAGAAGCTTTCTGAGAAACTGCTCTGTGTTCTGTTAATTCAACTCACACAGGTACATCTTTCCCTTCAAGAATCCTTTCGCTAAGGCTGTTCTTGTGGAATTGGCAAAGGGATATTTGGAATCCCATAGAGGGCTATGGTGAAAAAGGAAATATCTTCCGTTCAAAACTGGAAAGAAGCTTTCTGAGAAACTGCTCTGTGTTCTCTGAATTCATCTCACAGAGTTACATCTTTCCCTTCAAGAACCCTTTCGCTAAGGCTGTCCTTGTGGAATTGGCAAAGGGATATTTGGAAGCCCTTAGAGGGCTATGGTGAAAAAGGAAATATCTTCCGTTCAAAAGTGGAAAGAAGCTTTCTGAGAAACTGCTCAGTTTTCTGTTAGTTCATCTCAAAGAGTTACATCTTTCCCTTCAAGAAGCCTTTCGCTAAGGCTGTTCTTTTGGAATTGGCAAAGGGATATTTGGAAGCCCTTTGAGGGCTATGGTGAAAAAGGAAATATCTTCCATTCAAAACTGGAAAGAAGCTTTCTGAGAAACTGCTCTGTGTTCTCTGAATTCATCTCACAGAATTACATCTTTCCCTTCAAGAAGCCTTTCGCTAAGCCTGTTCTTGTGGAATTGGGAAAGGGATATTTGGAAGCCCTTAGAGGGCTATGGTGAAAAAGGAAATATCTACCGTTCAAAACTGGAAAGAAGCTTTTTTAGAAACGGCTCTGTGTTCTGTTAGTTCATCTCACAGAGTTACATCTTTCCCTTCAAGAAGCCTTTCGCTAAGGCTGTTCTTGTGGAATTAGAAAAGGGATATTTGGAAGCCCTTAGAGGGCTATGGTGAAAAAGGAAATATCTTCCGTTCAAAACTGGAAAGAAGCTTTCTGAGAAACTGCTCTGTGTTCTGTTTATTCATCTCACCGAGTTACACCTTTCCCTTTAAGAAGCCTTTCGCTAAGGCTGTTCTTGTGGAATTGGCAAAGGGATATTTGGAAGCACATAGAGGGCTATGGTGAAAAAGTAAGTATCTTCCGTTCAAAACTGGAAAGAAGCTTTCTGAGAAACTGCTCTGTGTTCTCTGAATTCATCTCACAGTGTTACATCTTTCCCTTCAGGAAGCCTTTCGCTAAGGCTTTTCTTGTCGAATTGGCAAAGTGATATTTGGAAGCCCATAGAGGGCTACGGTGAAAAAGGAAATATCTTCCCTTCTAAACTGGAAAGCAGCTTTCTGAGAAACTGCTCTGTGTTCTGTTAATTCATCTCACAGAGTTACATCTTTCCCTTCAAGAAGCCTTTCGCTAAGGCTGTTCTTGTGGAATTGGCAAAGTGATAATTGGAGGCCCATAGAGGGCTATGTTGAAAAAGGAAATATCTTCCGTTGAAAACTGGAAAGAAGCTTTCTGAGAAACTACTCTGTGTTCTCTGAATTCATCTCACAGAGTTACATCGTTCCCTTCAAGAAGCCTTTTGCTAAGGCTGTTCTTGTGAAATTGGAAAAGGATATTTGGAAGCCCATAGAGGGCTACGGTGAAAAAGGAATTATCTTCCGTTCAAAACTGGAAAGAATCTTTCTGAGGAACTGTTCTGTGTTTTCTGATATCATCTCACAGAGTTACATCTTTCTCTTCAAGAAGCCTTTCGCTAAGGCTGTTCTTGTGGAATTGGCAAAGGGATATTTGGAAGCCCATAGAGGGCTATGGTGAAAAAGGAAATATCTTCCGTTAAAAACTGGAAAGAAGCTTTCTGAGAAACTACGCTGTGTTCTGTTAATTCATCTCACAGAGCTACATCTTTCCCTTCAAGAAGCCTTTCGCTAAGACTGTTCTTGTGGAATTGGCAAAGGGATATTTGGAAGCGCATAGAGGGCTATGGTGAAAAAGGAAATATCCTCCGTTCAAAACTGGAAAGAAGCTTTCTGAGAAACTGCTCTGTGTTCTCTGAATTCTTCTCACAGAGTTACATCTTTCCCTTCAAGCAGCCGTTCGGTAAGGCTGTTCTTGTGGAAATGGAAATGGGATATTTGGAAGCCCATAGAGAGCTATGGTGAAAGAAGAAATATCTTCCGTTCAAAACTGGAAAGAAGCTTTCTGAGAAACTGCTCTGTGTTCTCTGAATTCACCTCACAGAGTTACATCTTTCCCTTCAAGAAGCCTTTCGCTAAGGCTGTTCTTGTGGAACTGGCAAAGGGATATTTGGAAGCCCATAGAGGGCTATGGTGAAAAAGGAAATATCTTCCGTTCAAAACTGGAAAGAAGCTTTCTGAGAAACTGCTCTGTGTTTTCTGAATTCATCTCACAGAGTTACATCTTTCCCTTGAAGAAGTTTTTCGCTAAGGCTGTTCTTGTGGAATTGGCAAAGGATTATTTGGAAGCCCTTAGAGGGCTATGGTTAAAAAGGAAATATCTTCCGTTCAAAACTGGAAAGAAGCTTTCTGAGAAACTGCTCTGTGTTCTGTTAGTTCATCTCACAGAGTTACATCTTTCCCTTCAAGAAGCCTTTCGCTAAGGCTGTTCTTGTGGAACTGGAAAAGGGATATTTGGAAGCCCATAGAGGGCTATGGTGAAAAAGGAAATATGTTCCGTTCAAAACTGGAAAGAAGGTTTCTGAGAAACTGCTCTGTGTTCCGTTAATTCATCTCACAGTGTTACATCTTTCCCTTCAAGAAGCCTTTCGCTACGGCTGTTCTTGTGGAATTGGCAAAGGGATATTTGAAAGCCCATAGTGGGCTATGGTGAAAAAGGAAATGTCTTCCGTTCAAAACTGGAAAGAAGCTCTCTGAGAAACTGCTCTGTGTTCTCTGAATTCATCTCACAGAGTTACATCTTTCCCTTCAAGAAGCCTTTCGCTAAGGCTGTTCTTGTGGAATTGGCAAAGGGATATTTGGAAGCCCATAGAGGGCTATGGTGAAAAAGGAAATATCTTCCGTTTAAAACTAGAAAGAAACTTGCTGAGAAACTGCTCTGTGTTCTCTGAATTCATCTCACAGAGTTACATCTTTCCCTTCAAGAAGCATTTCGCTAAGGCTGTTCTTGTGGAATTGGCAAAGGGATATTTGGAAGCCCATAGAGGGCTATGGTGAAAAAGGAAATATCTTCCGTTCAAAACTGGAAAGAAGCTTTCTGAGAAACTGCTCTGTGTTCTGTTAGTTCATCTCACAGAGCTACATCTTTCCCTTCAAGAAGCCTTTCGCTAACGCTGTTCTTGTGGAATTGGCAAAGTGATATTTGGAAGCCCATAGAGGGCTATGGTGAAAAACGAAATATCTTCCGTTCAAAACTGGAAAGAAGCTTTCTGAGAAACTGTTCTGTGTTCTGTTAGTTCATCTCACAGAGTTACATCTTTCCCTTCAAGAACCCTTTCACTAAGGCTGTCCTTGTGGAATTGGAAAAGGGATATTTGGAAGCCCTTAGAGGGCTATGGTGAAAAAGGAAATATCTTCCGTTCAAAACTGGAAAGAAGCTTTCTGAGAAACTGCTCTGTGTTCTGTTAATTCATCTCACAGAGGTACATCTTTCCCTTCAAGAAGCCTTTCGCTGAGGCTGTTCTTGTGGAATTGGCAAAGGGATATTTGGAAGCCCATAGAGGGCTATGGTGAAAAACGAAATATCTTCCGTTCAAAACTGGAAAGAAGCTTTCTGAGAAACTGTTCTGTGTTCTGTTAGTTCATCTCACAGAGTTACATCTTTCCCTTCAAGAACCCTTCCGCTAAGGCTGTCCTTGTGGAATTGGAAAAGGGATATTTGGAAGCCCTTAGAAGGCTATGGTGAAAAAGGAAATATCTTCCTTTCAAAACTGGAAAGAAGCTTTCTGAGAAACTGCTCTGTGTTCTGTTAATTCATCTCACAGAGGTACATCTTTCCCTTCAAGAAGCCTTTCGCTAAGGCTGTTCTTGTGGAATTGGCAAAGGGATATTTGGAAGCCCATAGAGGGCTATGGTGAAAAAGGAAATATCTTCCGTTTAAAACTGGAAAGAAGCTTTCTGAGAAACTGCTCTGTGTTCTCTGAATTCATCTCACAGAGTTACATATTTCCCTTCAAGAACCCTTTCGCTAAGGCTGTCCTTGTGGAATTGGCAAAGGGATATTTGGAAGCCCTTAGAGGGCTATGGTGAAAAAGGAAATATCTTCCGTTCAAAACTGGAAAGAAGCTTTCTGAGAAACTGCTCTGTGTTCTGTTAGTTCATCTCACAGAGTTACATCTTTCCCTTCAAGAAGCCTTTCGCTAAGGCTGTTCTTGTGGAATTAGAAAAGGGATATTTGGAAGCCCTTAGAGGGCTATGGTGAAAAAGGAAATATCTTCCGTTCAAAACTGGAAAGAAGCTTTCTGAGAAACTGCTCTGTGTTCTGTTAATTCATCTCACCGAGTTACACCTTTCCCTTTAAGAAGCCTTTCGCTAAGGCTGTTCTTGTGGAATTGGCAAAGGGATATTTGGAAGCCCATAGAGGGCTCTGGTGAAAAAGGAAATATCTTCCGTTCAAAACTGGAAAGAAGCTTTCTGAGAAACTGCTCTGTGTTCTCTGAATTCATCTCACAGAGTTACATCTTTCCCTTCAAGAAGCCTTTCGCTAAGGCTGTTCTTGTGGAACTGGCAAAGGGATATTTGGAAGCCCATAGAGGGCTATGGTGAAAAAGGAAATATCTTCCGTTCAAAACTGGAAAGAAGCTTTCTGAGAAACTGCTCTGTGTTTTCTGAATTCATCTCACAGAGTTACATCTTTCCCTTGAAGAAGTTTTTCGCTAAGGCTGTTCTTGTGGAATTGGCAAAGGGATATTTGGAAGCCCTTAGAGGGCTATGGTTAAAAAGGAAATATCTTCCGTTCAAAACTGGAAAGAAGCTTTCTGAGAAACTGCTCTGTGTTCTGTTAGTTCATCTCACAGAGTTACATCCTTCCCTTCAAGAAGCCTTTCGCTAAGGCTGTTCTTGTGGAACTGGAAAAGGGATATTTGGAAGCCCATAGAGGGCTATGGTGAAAAAGGAAATATGTTCCGTTCAAAACTGGAAAGAAGCTTTCTGAGAAACTGCTCTGTGTTCCGTTAATTCATCTCACAGAGTTACATCTTTCCCTTCAAGAAGCCTTTCGCTACGGCTGTCCTTGTGGAATTGGCAAAGGGATATTTGAAAGCCCGTAGTGGGCTATGGTGAAAAAGGAAATGTCTTCCGTTCAAAACTGGAAAGAAGCTTTCTGAGAAACTGCTCTGTGTTCTCTGAATTCATCTCACAGAGTTACATCTTTCCCTTCAAGAAGCCTTTCGCTAAGGCTGTTCTTGTGGAATTGGCAAAGGGATATTTGGAAGCCCATAGAGGGCTATGGTGAAAAAGGAAATATCTTCCGTTCAAAACTGGAAAGAAGCTTTCTGAGAAACTGCTCTGTGTTCTGTTAATTCATCTCACAGAGGTACATCTTTCCCTTCAAGAAGCATTTCGCTAAGGCTGTTCTTGTGGAATTGGCAAAGGGTTATTTGGAAGCCCATAGAGGGCTATGGTGAAAAAGGAAATATCTTCCGTTCAAAACTGGAAAGAAGCTTTCTGAGAAACTGCTCTGTGTTCTGTTAGTTCATCTCACAGAGCTACATCTTTCCCTTCAAGAAGCCTTTCGCTAAGGCTGTTCTTGTGGAATTGGCAAAGTGATATTTGGAAGCCCATAGAGAGCTATGGTGAAAAACGAAATATCTTCCGTTCAAAACTGGAAAGAGGCTTTCTGAGAAACTGTTCTGTGTTCTGTTAGTTCATCTCACAGAGTTACATCTTTCCCTTCAAGAACCCTTTCGCTAAGGCTGTCCTTGTGGAATTGGAAAAGGGATATTTGGAAGCCCTTAGAGGGCTATGGTGAAAAAGGAAATATCTTCCGTTCAAAACTGGAAAGAAGCTTTCTGAGAAACTGCTCTGTGTTCTGTTAATTCATCTCACACAGGTACATCTTTCCCTTCAAGAAGCCTTTCGCTAAGGCTGTTCTTGTGGAATTGGCAAAGGGATATTTGGAATCCCATAGAGGGCTATGGTGAAAAAGGAAATATCTTCCGTTCAAAACTGGAAAGAAGCTTTCTGAGAAACTGCTCTGTGTTCTCTGAATTCATCTCACAGAGTTACATCTTTCCCTTCAAGAACCCTTTCGCTAAGGCTGTTCTTGTGGAATTGGCAAAGGGATATTTGGAAGCCCTTAGAGGGCTATGGTGAAAAAGGAAATATCTTTCGTTCAAAAGTGGAAAGAAGCTTTCTGAGAAACTGCTCAGTTTTCTGTTAGTTCATCTCAAAGAGTTACATCTTTCCCTTCAAGAAGCCTTTCGCTAAGGCTGTTCTTTTGGAATTGGCAAAGGGATATTTGGAAGCCCATTGAGGGCTATGGTGAAAAAGGAAATATCTTCCATTCAAAACTGGTAAGAAGCTTTCTGAGAAACTGCTCTGTGTTCTCTGAATTCATCTCACAGAATTACATCTTTCCCTTCAAGAAGCCTTTCGCTAAGCCTGTTCTTGTGGAATTGGCAAAGGGATATTTGGAAGCCCTTAGAGGGCTATGGTGAAAAAGGAAATATCTTCCGTTCAAAACTGGAAAGAAGCTTTTTTAGAAACGGCTCTGTGTTCTGTTAGTTCATCTCACAGAGTTACATCTTTCCCTTCAAGAAGCCTTTCGCTAAGGCTGTTCTTGTGGAATTAGAAAAGGGATATTTGGAAGCCCTTAGAGGGCTATGGTGAAAAAGGAAATATCTTCCGTTCAAAACTGGAAAGAAGCTTTCTGAGAAACTGCTCTGTGTTCTGTTTATTCATCTCACCGAGTTACACCTTTCCCTTTAAGAAGCCTTTCGCTAAGGCTGTTCTTGTGGAATTGGCAAAGGGATATTTGGAAGCACATAGAGGGCTATGGTGAAAAAGTAAGTATCTTCCGTTCAAAACTGGAAAGAAGCTTTCTGAGAAACTGCTCTGTGTTCTCTGAATTCATCTCACAGTGTTACATCTTTCCCTTCAGGAAGCCTTTCGCTAAGGCTTTTCTTGTCGAATTGGCAAAGGGATATTTGGAAGCCCATAGAGGGCTACGGTGAAAAAGGAAATATCTTCCCTTCTAAACTGGAAAGAAGCTTTCTGAGAAACTGCTCTGTGTTCTGTTAATTCATCTCACAGAGTTACATCTTTCCCTTCAAGAAGCCTTTCGCTAAGGCTGTTCTTGTGGAATTGGCTAAGTGATAATTGGAGGCCCATAGAGGGCTATGTTGAAAAAGGAAATATCTTCCGTTGAAAACTGGAAAGAAGCTTTCTGAGAAACTACTCTGTGTTCTCTGAATTCATCTCACAGAGTTACATCGTTCCCTTCAAGAAGCCTTTTGCTAAGGCTGTTCTTGTGAAATTGGAAAAGGATATTTGGAAGCCCATAGAGGGCTACGGTGAAAAAGGAATTATCTTCCGTTCAAAACTGGAAAGAATCTTTCTGAGGAACTGTTCTGTGTTTTCTGAAATCATCTCACAGAGTTACATCTTTCTCTTCAAGAAGCCTTTCGCTAAGGCTGTTCTTGTGGAATTGGCAAAGGGATATTTGGAAGCCCATAGAGGGCTATGGTGAAAAAGGAAATATCTCCCGTTAAAAACTGGAAAGAAGCTTTCTGAGAAACTACGCTGTGTTCTGTTAATTCATCTCACAGAGCTACATCTTTCCCTTCAAGATGCCTTTCGCTAAGACTGTTCTTGTGGAATTGGCAAAGGGATATTTGGAAGCGCATAGAGGGCTATGGTGAAAAAGGAAATATCCTCCGTTCAAAACTGGAAAGAAGCTTTCTGAGAAACTGCTCTGTGTTCTCTGAATTCTTCTCACAGAGTTACATCTTTCCCTTCAAGCAGCCGTTCGGTAAGGCTATTCTTGTGGAAATGGAAATGGGATATTTGGAAGCCCATAGAGAGCTATGGTGAAAGAAGAAATATCTTCCGTTCAAAACTGGAAAGAAGCTTTCTGAGAAACTGCTCTGTGTTCTGTTAGTTCATCTCACAGAGTTACATCTTTCCCTTCAAGAACCCTTTCGCTAAGGCTGTCCTTGTGGAATTGGAAAAGGGATATTTGGAAGCCCTTAGAGGGCTATGGTGAAAAAGGAAATATCTTCCGTTCAAAACTGGAAAGAAGCTTTCTGAGAAACTGCTCTGTGTTCTGTTAATTCATCTCACAGAGGTACATCTTTCCCTTCAAGAAGCCTTTCGCTGAGGCTGTTCTTGTGGAATTGGCAAAGGGATATTTGGAAGCCCATAGAGGGCTATGGTGAAAAACGAAATATCTTCCGTTCAAAACTGGAAAGAAGCTTTCTGAGAAACTGCTCTGTGTTCTGTTAGTTCATCTCACAGAGTTACATCTTTCCCTTCAAGAAGCCTTTCGCTAAGGCTGTTCTTGTGGAATTAGAAAAGGGATATTTGGAAGCCCTTAGAGGGCTATGGTGAAAAAGGAAATATCTTCCGTTCAAAACTGGAAAGAAGCTTTCTGAGAAACTGCTCTGTGTTCTGTTAATTCATCTCACCGAGTTACACCTTTCCCTTTAAGAAGCCTTTCGCTAAGGCTGTTCTTGTGGAATTGGCAAAGGGATATTTGGAAGCACATAGAGGGCTATGGTGAAAAAGTAAGTATCTTCCGTTCAAAACTGGAAAGAAGCTTTCTGAGAAACTGCTCTGTGTTCTCTGAATTCATCTCACAGTGTTACATCTTTCCCTTCAGGAAGCCTTTCGCTAAGGCTTTTCTTGTCGAATTGGCAAAGGGATATTTGGAAGCCCATAGAGGGCTACGGTGAAAAAGGAAATATCTTCCCTTCTAAACTGGAAAGAAGCTTTCTGAGAAACTGCTCTGTGTTCTGTTAATTCATCTCACAGAGTTACATCTTTCCCTTCAAGAAGCCTTTCGCTAAGGCTGTTCTTGTGGAATTGGCAAAGGGATAATTGGAAGCCCATAGAGGGCTATGGTGAAAAAGGAAATATCTTCCGTTCAAAACTGGAAAGAAGCTTTCTGAGAAACTGCTCTGTGTTCTGTTAATTCATCTCACAGAGTTACATCTTTCCCTTCAAGAAGCCTTTCGCTAAGGCTGTTCTTGTGGAATTGGCAAAGGGATATTTGGAAGCCCATAGATGGCTATGGTGAAAAAGGAAGTATCTTCCGTTCAAAACTGGAAAGAAGCTTTCTGAGAAACTGCTCTGTGTTCTGTTAGTTCATCTCACAGAGATACAGCTTTCCCTTCAAGAAGCCTTTCGCTAAGGCTGTTCTTGTGGAATTGGCAAAGGGATATTTGGAAGCCCATAGAGGGCTATGGTGAAAAAGGAAGTATCTTCCGTTCAAAACTGGAAAGAAGCTTTCTGAGAAACTGCTCTGTGTTCTCTGAATTCATCTCACAGAGTTGCATCTTTCCCTTCAAAAATCCTTTCACTAAGGCTGTTCTTGTGGAATTGGCAAAGGGATATTTGGAAGCCCATAGAGGGCTATGGTGAAAAAGGAAATATCTTCCCTTCTAATCTGCAAAGAAGCTTTCTGAGAAACTGCTCTGTGTTCTGTTAATTCATCTCACTGAGTTACATCTTTCCCTTCAAGAAGCCTTTCGCTAAGGCTGTTCTTGTGGAATTGGCAAAGGGATATTTGGAAGCCCATAGAGGGCTATGGTGAAAAAGGAAATATCTTCCGTTCAAAACTGGAAAGAAGCTTTCTGAGAAACTGCTCTGTGTTCTGTTAATTCATCTCACACAGTTACATCTTTCCCTTCAAGAAGCCTTTCGCTAAGGCTGTTCTTGTGGAATTGGCAAAGGGATATTTGGAAGCCCATAGATGGCTATGGTGAAAAAGGAAGTATCTTCCGTTCAAAAATGGAAAGAAGCTTTCTGAGAAACTGCTCTGTGTTCTGTTAGTTCATCTCACAGAGTTACATCTTTCCTTTCAAGAAGCTTTTCGCTAAGTCTGTTCTTCTGGAATTGGCAAAGGGATATTTGGAAGCCCATAGAGGGCTCTGGTGAAAAAGGAAATATCTTCCGTTCAAAACTGGAAAGAAGCTTTCTGAGAAACTGCTCTGTGTTCTCTGAATTCATCTCACAGAGTTACATCTTTCCCTTCTAGAAGCCTTTCGCTAAGGCTGTTCTTGTGGAATTGGCAAAGGGATATTTGGTAGCCCATAGAGGGCTATGGTGATAAAGGAAATATCTTCCGTTGAAAACTGGAAAGAAGCTTTCTGAGAAACTACTCTGTGTTCTCTGAATTCATCTCACAGAGTTACATCTTTCCCTTCAAGAACCCTTTCGCTAAGGCTGTTCTTGTGGAATTGGCAAAGAGATATTTGGAAGCCCTTAGAGGGCTATGGTGAAAAAGGAAATATCTTCCGCTCAAAACTGGAAAGAAGCTTTCTGAGAAACTGCTCTGTGTTCTGTTAATTCATCTCACAGAGTTACATCTTTCCCTTCAAGAAGCCTTTCGCTAAGGCTGTTCTTGTGGAATTGGCAAAGGGATAATTGGAAGCCCATAGAGGGCTATGGTGAAAAAGGAAATATCTTCCGTTCAAAATTGGAAAGAAGCTTTCTGAGAAACTGCTCTGTGTTCTGTTAATTCATCTCACAGAGTTACATCTTTCCCTTCAAGAAGCCTTTCGCTAAGGCTGTTCTTGTGGAATTGGCAAAGGGATATTTGGAAGCCCATAGATGACTATGGTGAAAAAGGAAGTATCTTCCGTTCAAAACTGGAAAGAAGCTTTCTGAGAAACTGCTCTGTGTTCTGTTAGTTCATCTCACAGAGATACAGCTTTCCCTTCAAGAAGCCTTTCGCTAAGGCTGTTCTTGTGGAATTGGCAAAGGGATATTTGGAAGCCCATAGAGGGCTGTGGTGAAAAAGGAAGTATCTTCCGTTCAAAACTGGAAAGAAGCTTTCTGAGAAACTGCTCTGTGTTCTCTGAATTCATCTCACAGAGTTGCATCTTTCCCTTCAAAAATCCTTTCACTAAGGCTGTTCTTGTGGAATTGGCAAAGGGATATTTGGAAGCCCATAGAGGGCTATGGTGAAAAAGGAAATATCTTCCCTTCTAAACTGGAAAGAAGCTTTCTGAGAAACTGCTCTGTGTTCTGTTAATTCATCTCACAGAGTTACATCTTTCCCTTCAAGAAGCCTTTCGCTAAGGCTGTTCTTGTGGAATTGGCAAAGGGATATTTGGAAGCCCATAGAGGGCTATGGTGAAAAAGGAAATATCTTCCGTTCAAAACTGGAAAGAAGCTTTCTGAGAAACTGCTCTGTGTTCTGTTAGTTCATCTCAAAGAGATACAGCTTTCCCTTCAAGAAGCCTTTCGCTAAGGCTGTTCTTGTGGAATTGGCAAAGGGATATTTGGAAGCCCATAGAGGGCTATGGTGAAAAAGGAAGTATCTTCCGTTCAAAACTGGAAAGAAGATTTCTGAGAAACTGCTCTGTGTTCTGTTAGTTCATCTCACAGAGTTACATCTTTCCCTTCAAGAAGCTTTTCGCTAAGGCTGTTCTTGTGGAATTGGCAAAGTAATATTTGGAAGCCCATAGAGGGCTGTGGTGAAAAAGGAAATATCTTCCGTTCAAAACTGGAAAGAAGCTTTCTGAGAAACTGCTCTGTGTTCTCTGAATTCATCTCACAGAGTTACATCTTTCCCTTCAAGAAGCCTTTCGCTAAGGCTGTTCTTGTGGAATTGGCAAAGGGATATTTGGAAGCCCATAGAGGGCTATGGTGAAAAAGGAAATATCTTCCGTTCAAAACTGGAAAGAAGCTTTCTGAGAAACTGCTCTGTGTTCTGTTAATTCATCTCACAGAGTTACATCTTTCCCTTCAAGAAGCCTTTCGCTAAGGCTGTTCTTGTGGAATTGGCAAAGGGATATTTGGAAGCCCATAGATGGCTATGGTGAAAAAGGAAGTATCTTCCGTTCAAAACTGGAAAGAAGCTTTCTGAGAAACTGCTCTGTGTTCTGTTAGTTCATCTCACAGAGATACAGCTTTCCCTTCAAGAAGCCTTTCGCTAAGGCTGTTCTTGTGGAATTGGCAAAGGGATATTTGGAAGCCCATAGAGGGCTATGGTGAAAAAGGAAGTATCTTCCGTTCAAAACTGGAAAGAAGCTTTCTGAGAAACTGCTCTGTGTTCTCTGAATTCATCTCACAGAGTTGCGTCTTTCCCTTCAAAAATCCTTTCACTAAGGCTGTTCTTGTGGAATTGGCAAAGGGATATTTGGAAGCCCTTAGAGGGCTATGGTGAAAAAGGAAATATCTTCCGTTCAAAACTGGAAAGAAGCTTTCTGAGAAACTGCTCTGTGTTCTGTTAATTCATCTCACCGAGTTACACCTTTCCCTTTAAGAAGCCTTTCGCTAAGGCTGTTCTTGTGGAATTGGCAAAGGGATATTTGGAAGCACATAGAAGGCTATGGTGAAAAAGTAAGTTTCTTCCGTTCAAAACTGGAAAGAAGCTTTCTGAGAAACTGCTCTGTGTTCTCTGAATTCATCTCACAGTGTTACATCTTTCCCTTCAGGAAGCCTTTCGCTAAGGCTTTTCTTGTCGAATTGGCAAAGGGATATTTGGAAGCCCATAGAGGGCTACGGTGAAAAAGGAAATATCTTCCCTTCTAAACTGGAAAGAAGCTTTCTGAGAAACTGCTCTGTGTTCTGTTAATTTATCTCACAGAGTTACATCTTTCCCTTCAAGAAGCCTTTCGCTAAGGCTGTTCTTGTGGAATTGGCAAAGGGATAATTGGAAGCCCATAGAGGGCTATGGTGAAAAAGGAAATATCCTCCGTTCAAAACTGGAAAGAAGCTTTCTGAGAAACTGCTCTGTGTTCTGTTAATTCGTCTCACAGAGTTACATCTTTCCCTTCAAGAAGCCTTTCGCTAAGGCTGTTCTTGTGGAATTGGCAAAGGGATATTTGGAAGCCCATAGATGGCTATGGTGAAAAAGGAAGTATCTTCCCTTCAAAACTGGAAAGAAGCTTTCTGAGAAACTGCTCTGTGTTCTGTTAGTTCATCTCAAAGAGATACAGCTTTCCCTTCAAGAAGCCTTTCGCTAAGGCTGTTCTTGTGGAATTGGCAAAGGGATATTTGGAAGCCCATAGAGGGCTATGGTGAAAAAGGAAGTATCTTCCGTTCAAAACTGGAAAGAAGATTTCTGAGAAACTGCTCTGTGTTCTGTTAGTTCATCTCACAGAGTTACATCTTTCCCTTCAAGAAGCTTTTCGCTAAGGCTGTTCTTGTGGAATTGGCAAAGGGATATTTGGAAGCCCATAGAGGGCTGTGGTGAAAAAGGAAATATCTTCCGTTCAAAGCTGGAAAGAAGCTTTCTGAGAAACTGCTCTGTGTTCTCTGAATTCATCTCACAGAGTTACATCTTTCCCTTCAAGAAGCCTTTCGCTAAGGCTGTTCTTGTGGAATTGGCAAAGGGATATTTGGAAGCCCATAGAGGGCTATGGTGAAAAAGGAAATATCTTCCGTTCAAAACTGGAAAGAAGCTTTCTGAGAAACTGCTCTGTGTTCTGTTAATTCATCTCACAGAGTTACATCTTTCCCTTCAAGAAGCCTTTCGCTAAGGCTGTTCTTGTGGAATTGGCAAAGGGATATTTGGAAGCCCATAGATGGCTATGGTGAAAAAGGAAGTATCTTCCGTTCAAAACTGGAAAGAAGCTTTCTGAGAAACTGCTCTGTGTTCTGTTAGTTCATCTCACAGAGATACAGCTTTCCCTTCAAGAAGCCTTTCGCTAAGGCTGTTCTTGTGGAATTGGCAAAGGGATATTTGGAAGCCCATAGAGGGCTATGGTGAAAAAGGAAGTATCTTCCGTTCAAAACTGGAAAGAAGCTTTCTGAGAATCTGCTCTGTGTTCTCTGAATTCATCTCACAGTGTTACATCTTTCCCTTCAGGAAGCCTTTCGCTAAGGCTTTTCTTGTCGAATTGGCAAAGGGATATTTGGAAGCCCATAGAGGGCTACGGTGAAAAAGGAAATATCTTCCCTTCTAAACTGGAAAGAAGCTTTCTGAGAAACTGCTCTGTGTTCTGTTAATTTATCTCACAGAGTTACATCTTTCCCTTCAAGAAGCCTTTCGCTAAGGCTGTTCTTGTGGAATTGGCAAAGGGATAATTGGAAGCCCATAGAGGGCTATGGTGAAAAAGGAAATATCTTCCGTTCAAAACTGGAAAGAAGCTTTCTGAGAAACTGCTCTGTGTTCTGTTAATTCGTCTCACAGAGTTACATCTTTCCCTTCAAGAAGCCTTTCGCTAAGGCTGTTCTTGTGGAATTGGCAAAGGGATATTTGGAAGCCCATAGATGGCTATGGTGAAAAAGGAAGTATCTTCCGTTCAAAACTGGAAAGAAGCTTTCTGAGAAACTGCTCTGTGTTCTGTTAGTTCATCTCACAGAGTTACATCTTTCCCTTCAAGAAGCTTTTCGCTAAGGCTGTTCTTGTGGAATTGGCAAAGGGATATTTGGAAGCCCATAGAGGGCTCTGGTGAAAAAGGAAATATCTTCCGTTCAAAACTGGAAAGAAGCTTTCTGAGAAACTGCTCTGTGTTCTCTGAATTCATCTCACAGAGTTACATCTTTCCCTTCTAGAAGCCTTTCGCTAAGGCTGTTCTTGTGGAATTGGCAAAGGGATATTTGGTAGCCCATAGAGGGCTATGGTGATAAAGGAAATATCTTCCGTTGAAAACTGGAAAGAAGCTTTCTGAGAAACTACTCTGTGTTCTCTGAATTCATCTCACAGAGTTACATCTTTCCCTTCAAGAACCCTTTCGCTAAGGCTGTTCTTGTGGAATTGGCAAAGGGATATTTGGAAGCCCTTAGAGGGCTATGGTGAAAAAGGAAATATCTTCCGCTCAAAACTGGAAAGAAGCTTTCTGAGAAACTGCTCTGTGTTCTGTTAATTCATCTCACAGAGTTACATCTTTCCCTTCAAGAAGCCTTTCGCTAAGGCTGTTCTTGTGGAATTGGCAAAGGGATAATTGGAAGCCCATAGAGGGCTATGGTGAGAAAGGAAATATCTTCCGTTCAAAACTGGAAAGAAGCTTTCTGAGAAACTGCTCTGTGTTCTGTTAATTCATCTCACAGAGTTACATCTTTCCCTTCAAGAAGCCTTTCGCTAAGGCTGTTCTTGTGGAATTGGCAAAGGGATATTTGGAAGCCCATAGATGGCTATGGTGAAAAAGGAAGTATCTTCCGTTCAAAACTGGAAAGAAGCTTTCTGAGAAACTGCTCTGTGTTCTGTTAGTTCATCTCACAGAGATACAGCTTTCCCTTCAAGAAGCCTTTCGCTAAGGCTGTTCTTGTGGAATTGGCAAAGGGATATTTGGAAGCCCATAGAGGGCTATGGTGAAAAAGGAAGTATCTTCCGTTCAAAACTGGAAAGAAGCTTTCTGAGAAACTGCTCTGTGTTCTCTGAATTCATCTCACAGAGTTGCATCTTTCCCTTCAAAAATCCTTTCACTAAGGCTGTTCTTGTGGAATTGGCAAAGGGATATTTGGAAGCCCATAGAGGGCTAGGGTGAAAAAGGAAATATCTTCCCTTCTAAACTGGAAAGAAGCTTTCTGAGAAACTGCTCTGTGTTCTGTTAATTCATCTCACAGAGTTACATCTTTCCCTTCAAGAAGCCTTTCGCTAAGGCTGTTCTTGTGGAATTGGCAAAGGGATATTTGGAAGCCCATAGAGGGCTATGGTGAAAAAGGAAATATCTTCCGTTCAAAACTGGAAAGAAGCTTTCTGAGAAACTGCTCTGTGTTCTGTTAATTCATCTCACACAGTTACATCTTTCCCTTCAAGAACCCTTTCGCTAAGGCTGTTCTTTTGGAATTGGCAAAGGGATATTTGGAAGCCCATAGATGGCTATGGTGAAAAAGGAAGTATCTTCCGTTCAAAACTGGAAAGAAGCTTTCTGAGAAACTGCTCTGTGTTCTGTTAGTTCATCTCACAGAGTTACATCTTTCCCTTCAAGAAGCTTTTCGCTAAGGCTGTTCTTGTGGAATTGGCAAAGGGATATTTGGAAGCCCATAGAGGGCTCTGGTGAAAAAGGAAATATCTTCCGTTCAAAACTGGAAAGAAGCTTTCTGAGAAACTGCTCTGTGTTCTCTGAATTCATCTCACAGAGTTACATCTTTCCCTTCTAGAAGCCTTTCGCTAAGGCTGTTCTTGTGGAATTGGCAAAGGGATATTTGGTAGCCCATAGAGGGCTATGGTGATAAAGGAAATATCTTCCGTTGAAAACTGGAAAGAAGCTTTCTGAGAAACTACTCTGTGTTCTCTGAATTCATCTCACAGAGTTACATCTTTCCCTTCAAGAACCCTTTCGCTAAGGCTGTTCTTGTGGAATTGGCAAAGGGATATTTGGAAGCCCTTAGAGGGCTATGGTGAAAAAGGAAATATCTTCCGCTCAAAACTGGAAAGAAGCTTTCTGAGAAACTGCTCTGTGTTCTGTTAATTCATCTCACAGAGTTACATCTTTCCCTTCAAGAAGCCTTTCGCTAAGGCTGTTCTTGTGGAATTGGCAAAGGGATATTTGGAAGCCCATAGATGGCTATGGTGAAAAAGGAAGTATCTTCCGTTCAAAACTGGAAAGAAGCTTTCTGAGAAACTGCTCTGTGTTCTGTTAGTTCATCTCACAGAGATACAGCTTTCCCTTCAAGAAGCCTTTCGCTAAGGCTGTTCTTGTGGAATTGGCAAAGGGATATTTGGAAGCCCATAGAGGGCTATGGTGAAAAAGGAAGTATCTTCCGTTCAAAACTGGAAAGAAGCTTTCTGAGAAACTGCTCTGTGTTCTCTGAATTCATCTCACAGAGTTGCATCTTTCCCTTCAAAAATCCTTTCACTAAGGCTGTTCTTGTGGAATTGGCAAAGGGATATTTGGAAGCCCATAGAGGGCTATGGTGAAAAAGGAAATATCTTCCCTTCTAAACTGGAAAGAAGCTTTCTGAGAAACTGCTCTGTGTTCTGTTAATTCATCTCACAGAGTTACATCTTTCCCTTCAAGAAGCCTTTCGCTAAGGCTGTTCTTGTGGAATTGGCAAAGGGATATTTGGAAGCCCATAGAGGGCTATGGTGAAAAAGGAAATATCTTCCGTTCAAAACTGGAAAGAAGCTTTCTGAGAAACTGCTCTGTGTTCTGTTAATTCATCTCACACAGTTACATCTTTCCCTTCAAGAACCCTTTCGCTAAGGCTGTTCTTTTGGAATTGGCAAAGGGATATTTGGAAGCCCATAGATGGCTATGGTGAAAAAGGAAGTATCTTCCGTTCAAAACTGGAAAGAAGCTTTCTGAGAAACTGCTCTGTGTTCTGTTAGTTCATCTCACAGAGTTACATCTTTCCCTTCAAGAAGCTTTTCGCTAAGGCTGTTCTTGTGGAATTGGCAAAGGGATATTTGGAAGCCCATAGAGGGCTCTGGTGAAAAAGGAAATATCTTCCGTTCAAAACTGGAAAGAAGCTTTCTGAGAAACTGCTCTGTGTTCTCTGAATTCATCTCACAGAGTTACATCTTTCCCTTCTAGAAGCCTTTCGCTAAGGCTGTTCTTGTGGAATTGGCAAAGGGATATTTGGTAGCCCATAGAGAGCTATGGTGATAAAGGAAATATCTTCCGTTGAAAACTGGAAAGAAGCTTTCTGAGAAACTACTCTGTGTTCTCTGAATTCATCTCACAGAGTTACATCTTTCCCTTCAAGAACCCTTTCGCTAAGGCTGTTCTTGTGGAATTGGCAAAGGGATATTTGGAAGCCCTTAGAGGGCTATGGTGAAAAAGGAAATATCTTCCGCTCAAAACTGGAAAGAAGCTTTCTGAGAAACTGTTCTGTGTTCTGTTAATTCATCTCACAGAGTTACATCTTTCCCTTCAAGAAGCCTTTCGCTAAGGCTGTTCTTGTGGAATTGGCAAAGGGATAATTGGAAGCCCATAGAGGGCTATGGTGAAAAAGGAAATATCTTCCGTTCAAAACTGGAAAGAAGCTTTCTGAGAAACTGCTCTGTGTTCTGTTAATTCATCTCACAGAGTTACATCTTTCCCTTCAAGAAGCCTTTCGCTAAAGCTGTTCTTGTGGAATTGGCAAAGGGATATTTGGAAGCCCATAGAGGGCTATGGTGAAAAAGGAAATATCTTCCGTTCAAACTGGAAAGAAGCTTTCTGAGAAACTGCTCTGTGTTCTGTTATTTCATCTCACACAGTTACATCTTTCCCTTCAAGAAGCCTTTCGCTAAGGCTGTTCTTGTGGAATTGGCAAAGGGATATTTGGAAGCCCATAGTGGGCTATGGTGAAAAAGGAAATATCTTCCGTTCAAAACTGGAAAGAAGCTTTCTGAGAAACTGCTCCGTTTTCTGTTAGTGCATCTCAAAGAGTTACATCTTTCCCTTCAAGAAGCCTTTCGCTAAGGCTGTTCTTGTGGAATTGGCAAAGGGATATTTGGAAGCCCATAGAGGGCTATGGTGAAAAAGGAAATATCTTCCATTCAAAACTGGAAAGAAGCTTTCTGAGAAACTGCTCTGTGTTCTCTGAATTCATCTCACAGTGTTATATCTTTCCCTTCTAGAAGCCTTTCGCTAAGCCTGTTCTTGTGGAATTGGCAAAGGGATATTTGGAAGCCCTTAGAGGGCTATGGTGAAAAAGGAAATATCTTCCGTTCAAAACTGGAAAGAAGCTTTCTGAGAAACTGCTCTGTGTTCTGTTAGTTCATCTCACAGAGTTACATCTTTCCCTTCAAGAAGCCTTTCGCTAAGGCTGTTCTTGTGGAATTGGCAAAGGGATAATTGGAAACCCATAGAGGGCTATGGTGAAAAAGAAAATATCTTCCGTTCATTACTGGAAAGAAGCTTTCTGAGAAACTGCTCTGTGTTCTGTTAATTCATCTCACAGAGTTACATCTTTCCCTTCAAGAAGCCTTTCGCTAAGGCTGTTCTTGTGGAATTGGCAAAGGGATATTAGGAAGCCCATAGATGGCTATGGTTAAAAAGGAAGTATCTTCCGTTCAAAACTGGAAAGAAGCTTTCTGAGAAACTGCTCTGTGTTCTGTTAGTTCATCTCACAGAGATACAGCTTTCCCTTCAAGAAGCCTTTCGCTAAGGCTGTTCTTGTGGAATTGGCAAAGGGATATTTGGAAGCCCATAGAGGGCTATGGTGAAAAAGAAAATATCTTCCGTTCAAAACTGGAAACAAGCTTTCTGAGAAACTGCTCTGTGTTCTCTGAATTCATCTCACAGAGTTACATCTTTCCCTTCAAGAAGCCTTTCGCTAAGGCTGTTCTTGTGGAATTGGCAAAGGGATATTTGGAAGCCCATAGAGGGCTATGGTGAAAAAGGAAATATCTTCCATTCAAAACTGGAAAGAAGCTTTCTGAGAAACTGCTCTGTGTTCTCTGAATTCATCTCACAGTGTTACATCTTTCCCTTCTAGAAGCCTTTCGCTAAGCCTGTTCTTGTGGAATTGGCAAAGGGATATTTGGAAGCCCTTAGAGGGCTATGGTGAAAAAGGAAATATCTTCCGTTCAAAACTGGAAAGAAGCTTTCTGAGAAACTGCTCTGTGTTTTGTTAGTTCATCTCACAGAGTTACATCTTTCCCTTCAAGAAGCCTTTCGCTAAGGCTGTTCTTGTGGAATTGGCAAAGGGATAATTGGAAGCCCATAGAGGGCTATGGTGAAAAAGAAAATATCTTCCGTTCATTACTGGAAAGAAGCTTTCTGAGAAACTGCTCTGTGTTCTGTTAATTCATCTCACAGAGTTACATCTTTCCCTTCAAGAAGCCTTTCGCTAAGGCTGTTCTTGTTGAATTGGCAAAGGGATATTTGGAAGCCCATAGATGGCTATGGTGAAAAAGGAAGTATCTTCCGTTCAAAACTGGAAAGAAGCTTTCTGAGAAACTGCTCTGTGTTCTGTTAGTTCATCTCACAGAGATACAGCTTTCCCTTCAAGAAGCCTTTCGCTAAGGCTGTTCTTGTGGAATTGGCAAAGGGATATTTGGAAGCCCATAGAGGGCTATGGTGAAAAAGGAAATATCTTCCGTTCAAAACTGGAAACAAGCTTTCTGAGAAACTGCTCTGTGTTCTCTGAATTCATCTCACAGAGTTACATCTTTCCCTTCAAGAAGCCTTTCGCTAAGGCTGTTCTTGTGGAATTGGCAAAGGGATATTTGGAAGCCCATAGAGGGCTATGGTGAAAAAGGAAATATCTTCCGTTCATTACTGGAAAAAAGCTTTCTGAGAAACTGCTCTGTGTTCTGTTAATTCATCTCACACAGTTACATCTTTCCCTTCAAGAAGCCTTTCGCTAAGTCTGTTCTTGTGGAATTGGCAAAGGGATATTTGGAAGCCCATAGAGGGCTATGTTGAAAAAGGAAATATCTTCCGTTCAAAACTGGAAAGAAGCTTTCTGAGAAACTGCTCTGTGTTCTGTTAGTTCATCTCACAGAGTTACATCTTTACCTTCAAGAAACCTTTCTCTAATGCTGTTCTTGTGGAAATGGCAAAGGGATATTTGGAAGCCCATAGAGGTATATGGTGAAAAAGGAAATATCTTCCGTTCAAAACTGGAAAGAAGCTTTCTGAGAAACTGCTCTGTGTTCTGTTAATTCATCTCACACTGTTACATCTTTCCCTTCAAGAAGCCTTTCGCTAAGGCCTTTCTTGTGGAATTTGCAAAGGGATATTTGGAAGCCCATAGAGGGCTATGGTGAAAAAGGAAATATCTTCCGTTCAAAACTGGAAAGAAGCTTCCTGAGAAACTGCTCTGTGTTCTCTGAATTCATCTCACAGAGTTACCTCCTTCCCTTCAAGAAGCCTTTCGCTAAGGCTGTTTTTGTGGAATTGGCAAAGGGATATTTGGAAGCCCATAGAGGGCTATGGATAAAAATGAAATATCTTCCGTTCAAACCTGGAAAGAAGCTTTCTGAGAAACTGCTCTGTGTTCTGTTAATTCATCTTACACAGTTACTTCTTTCCCTTCAAGAAGCCTTTCGCTAAGGCTGTTCTTGTGGAATTGGCAAAGGGATATTTGGAAGCCAATAGAGGGCTATGGTGAAAAATGAAATATCTTCCGTTCAAAACTGGAAAGAAGCTTTCTGAGAAACTGCTCTGTGTTCTGTTAATTCATCTCACAGAGTTACATCTTTCCCTTCAAGAAGCCTTTCGCTAAGGCTGTTCTTGTGGAATTGGCAAAGGGATATTTGGAAGCCCATAGAGGGCTATGGTGAAAAAGGAAATATCTTCCGTTCAAAACTGGAAAGAAGCTTTCTGAGAAACTAATCTGTGTTCTGTTAATTCATTTCACAGTGTTACATCTTCCCCTTCAAGAAGCCGTTCGGTAAGGCTGTTCTTGTGGAATTGGCAAAGGGATATTTGGAAGCCCATAGAGGGCTATGGTGAAAAAGGAAATATCTTCCGTTCAAAACTGGAAAGAAACTTTCTGAGAAAGTGCTCTGTGTTCTGTTAGTTCATCTCACAGAGTTACATCTTTCCCTTCAAGAAGCCTTTCGCTAAGGCTGTTCTTGTGGAATTGGCAAAGGGATATTTGGAAGCCCATAGAGGGCTATGTTGAAAAAGGAAATATCTTCCGTTCAAAACTGTAAAGAAGCTTTCTGAGAAACTGCTCTGTGTTCTGTTAGATCAACTCACAGAGTTACATCTTTCCCTTCAAGATGCCTTTCTCTAAGGCTGTTCTTGTGGAATTGGCAAAGGGATATTTGGAAGCCCATAGAGGGCTATGGTGAAAAAGGAAATATCTTCCGTTGAAAACTGGAAAGAAGCTTTCTGAGAATCTGCTCTGTGTTCTGTTAATTCATCTGACACAGTTAGATGTTTCCCTTCAAGAAGAGTTTCGCTAAGGCTGTTCTTGTGGAATTGGCAAAGGGATATTTGGAAGCCCATAGAGGGCTATGTTGAAAAAGGAAATATCTTCCGTTCAAAACTGGAAAGAAGCTTTCTGAGAATCTGCTCTGTGTTCTGTTAGTTCATCTCACAGAGTTACATCTTTCCCTTCAAGAAGCCTTTCGCTAAGGCTGTTCTTGTGGAAATGGCAAAGGGATATCTGGAAGCCCATAGAGGGCTATGGTGAAAAAGGAAATATCTTCCGTTCAAAACTGGAAAGAAGGTATCTGAGAAACTGCTCTGTGTTCTGTTAGTTCAACTCACAGAGTTACATCTTTCCCTTCAAAAAGCCTTTCTCTAAGGCTGTTCTTGTGGAATTGGCAAAGGGATATTTGGAAGCCCATAGAGGGCTATGGTGAAAAAGGAAATATCTTCCGTTGAAAACTGGAAAGAAGCTTTCTGAGAAACTGCTCTGCGTTCTGTTTTTTCATCTCACAGAGTTACATCTTTCCCTTCAAGAAGCCTTTCGCTAAGGCTGTTCTTGTGGAATTGGCAAAGGGATATTTGGAAGCCCATAGAGGGCTATGGTGCAAAAGGAAATATCTTCCGTTCAAAACTGGAAAGAAGCTTTCTGAGAAACTGTTCTGTGTTCTGTTAATTCATCTCACAGAGTTACATCTTTCCCTTCAAGAAGCCTTTCGCTAATGCTGTTCTTGTGGAATTGGCAAAGGGATATTTGGAAGCCCATAGAGGGCTATGGTGAAAAAGGAAATATCTTCCGTTCAAAACCGGAAAGAATCTTTCTGAGAAACTGCTCTGTGTTCTCTGAATTCATCTCAGAGAGTTAAATCTTTCCCTTCAAGAAGCCTTTCGCTAAGGCTGTTCTTGTGGAACTGGCAAAGGGATATTTGGAAGCCCATAGAGGGCTATGGTGAAAAAGGAGATAGCTTCCGTTCAAAACTGAAAAGAAGCTTTCTGAGAAACTCCTCTGTGTTCTCTGAATTCAACTCACAGATTTACAACTTTCCTTTCAAGAAGCCTTTCGCTAAGGCTGTTCTTGTGGAACTGGCAAAGAGATATTTGGAAGCCCATAGAGAGTTATGGTGAAAAAGGAAATATCTTCCGTTCAAAACTGGAAAGAAGCTTTCTGAGAAACTGTTCTGTGTTCTGTTAATTCATCTCACAGAGTTACATCTTTTCCTTCAAGAAGCCTTTCGCTAAGGCTGTTCTTGTGGAACTGGCAAAGGGATATTTGGAAGCCCATAGAGGGCTATGGTGAAAAAGGAAATATCTTCCGTTCAAAACTGGAAAGAAGCTTTCTGAGAAACGGCTCTGTGTTCTGTGAATTCATCTCACAGAGTTACATCTTTGCCTTCAAGAAGCCTTTCGCTAATGCTGTTCTTGTGGAATTGGCAAACGTATATTTGGAAGCCCATAGAGGGCTATGGTGAAAAAGGAAATATCTTCCGTTCAAAACTGGAAAGAAGCTTTAGGAGAAACTGCTCTGTGTTCTATGAATTCATCTCACAGAGTTACATCTTTCCCTTCAAGAAGCCTTTCGCTAAGGGTGTTCTTGTGGAATTGGCCAAGGGGTGTTTGGAAGAGCATAGAGGGCTATGGTGAAAAAGGAAATAACTTCCGTTCAAAACTGGAAAGAAGCTTTCTGAGAAACTGCTCTGTGTTCTGTTAGTTCATCTCACAGTGTTACATCTTGCCCTTCAAGAAGCCTTTCGCCAAGGCTGTTCTTGTGGAATTGGCAAAGGGATATTTTGCCGCCCATAGAGGGCTATGGTGAAAAGGAAATATCTTCCGTTCAAAACTGCAAAGAAGCTTTCTGAGAAACTGCTCTGTGTTCTCTGAATTCTTCTCACAGAGTTACATCTTTCCCTTCAAGAAGCCTTTCGCCAAGGCTGTTCTTGTCGAATTGGCAAAGGGATATTTGGAAGCCCATAGAGGGCTATGGTGCAAAAGGAAATATCTTCCGCTCAAAACTGGAAAGAAGCTTTCTGAGAAACAGTTCTGTGTTCTGTTAGTTCATCTCACAGAGTTACATCTTTCCCTTCAAGAAGCCTTTCGCTAAGGCTGTTCTTGTGGAACTGGCAAAGGGATATTTGGAAGCCCATAGAGAGTTATGGTGAAAAAGGAAATATCTTCCGTTCAAAACTGGAAAGAAGCTTTCTGAGAAACTGCTCTGTGTTCTGTTAATTCATCTCACAGAGTTACATCTTTCCCTTCAAGAAGCCTTTCGCTAAGGCTCTTCTTGTGGAAGTGGCAAAGGGATATTTGGAAGCCCATAGAGGGCTATGGTGAAAAAGGAAATATCTTTCGTTAAAAACTGGAAAGAAGCTTTCTGAGAAACTGCTCTGTGTTCTATTAATTCATCTCACAGAGTTACATCTTTCCCTTCAAGAAGCCTTTCGCTAAGGCTGTTCTTGTGGAATTGGCAAAGGGATATTTGGAAGCCCATAGAAGGCTATGGTGAAAAAGGAAATATCTTCCGTTAAAAACTGCAAAGAAGCTTTCTGAGAAACTGCTCTGTGTTCTCTGAATTCATCTCACAGAGTTACATCTTTCCCTTCAAGAAGCCTTTCGCTAAGGCTGTTCTTTTGCAATTGGCAAAGGGATATTTGGAAGCCCATAGAGGGCTATGGTGAAAAAGGAAATAACTTCCGTTCAAAACTGGAAAGAAGCTTTCTGAGAAACTGCTCTGTGTTCTGTTAGTTCATCTCACCGAGTTACATCTTTCCCTTCAAGAAGCCTTTCGCTAAGGCTGTTCTTGTGGAACTGGCAAAGGGATATTTGGAAACCCATAGAGGGCTATGGTGAATAAGGAAATATCTTCCGTTCAAAACTGGAAACAAGCTTTCTGTGAAACTGCTCTGTGTACTCTGAATTAATCTCACAGAGTTACATCTTTCCCTTCAAGAAGCCTTTCGCTAAGGCTCTTCGTGTGGAATTGGCAAAGTGATATTTGGAAGCCCATACATGTATATGGTGAAAAAGGAAATATCTTCCGTTCAAAACTGGAAAGAAGCTTTCTGAGAAACTGTTCTGTGTTCTGTTAGTTCATATCACAGATTTACATCTGTCCCTTCAAGAAGCCTTTCGATAAGGCTGTTCTTGTGGAACTGGAAAAGGGATATTTGGAAGCCCATAGAGGGCTATGGTGAAAAAGGAAATATCTTCCGTTCAAAACTGGAAAGAAGCTTTCTGAGAAACTGCTCTGTGTTCTCTGAATTCTTCTCACAGAGTTACATCTTTCCCTTCAAGAAGCCTTTCGCTAAGGCTGTTCTTGTGGAACTGGCAAGGGATATTTGGAAACCCATAGAGGGCTAAGGTGAAAAAGGAAATATCTTCCGTTCAAAACTGGAAAGAAGCTTTCTGAGAAACCGCTCTGTGTTCTCTGAATTCATTTCCAGAATTACATCTTTCCCTTCAAGAAGCCTTTCGATAAGGCTTTTCTTGTGGAACTGGCAAAGGGATATTTGGAAGCCCATAGAGGGCTATGGTGAAAAAGGAAATATCTTCCGTTCAAAACTGGAAAGAAGCTTTCTGAGAAACTGCTCTGTGTTCTGTTAGTTCATCTCACAGAGTTACATCTTGCCCTTCAAGAAGCCTTTCGCTGAGGCTGTTCTTGTGGAAATGGCAAAGGGATATTTGGAAGCCCATAGAGGGCTATGGTGAAAAAGGAAATATCTTCCGTTCAAAACTGGAAAGAACCTTTCTGAGAAACTGCTCTGTGTTCTCTGAATTCATCTCACAGAGTTACATCTTTGCCTTCAAGAAGCCTTTCGCTAAGGCTGTTCTTGTGGAATTGGCAAAGGGATATTTGGAAGCCCATAGAGGGCTATGGTGAAAAAGGAAATATCTTCCGTTGAAAACTGGAAAGAAGCTTTCTGAGAAACTGTTCTGTGTTCTGTTAGTTCATCTCACAGAGTTACATCTTTCCCTTCAAGAAGCCTTTCGCTAAGGCTGTTCTTGTGGAATTGGCAAAGGGATATTTGGAAGCCCATAGAGGGCTATGGTGAAAAAGGAAATATCTTCCGTTGAAAACTGGAAAGAAGCTTTCTGAGAAACTGCTCTGTGTTCTGTTAGTTCATCTCACAGAGTTACATCTTTCCCTTCAAGAAGCCTTTCCTTAAGGCTGTTCTTGTGAAACTGGCAAAGAGATATTTGGAAGCCCATAGAGGGCTATGGTGCAAAAGGAAATATCTTCCGTTCAAAACTGGAAGGAAGCTTTCTGAGAAACTGCTCTGTGTTCTGTTAATTCATCTCACACTGTTACATCTTTCCTTCAAGAAGCCTTTTGCTAAGGCTGTTCTTGTGGAATTGGCAAAGGGATATTTGGAAGCCCATAGGGGCTATGGTGAAAAAGGAAATATCTTCCGTTCAAAACTGGAAAGAAGCTTTCTGAGAAACTGCTCTGTGTTCTGTTAATTCATCTCACACAGTTACTTCTTGCCCTTCAAGAAGCCTTTCGCTAAGGCTGTTCTTGTGGAATTGGCAAAGGGATATTTGGAAGCCCATAAAGGGCTATGGTGAAAAAGGAAATATCTTCCGTTCAAAACTGGAAAGAAGCTTTCTGAGAAACTGCTCTGTGTTCTGTTAGTTCATCTCACAGAGTTACATCTTTCCCTTCAAGAAGCCTTTCGCTAAGGCTGTTCTTGTGGAAATGGCAAAGGGATATTTGGAAGCCCATAGAGGGCTATGGTGAAAAAGGAAATAACTTCCGTTCGAAACTGGAAAGAAGCTTTCTGAGAAACTGTTCTGTGTTCTCTTAATTCATCTCACACAGTTACATCTTTCCCTTCAAGGCACCTTTCGCTAAGGCTGTTGTTGTGGAATTGGCAAAGGGATATTTGGAAGCCCATAGAGGGCTATGGTGAAAAAGGAAATATCTTCCGTTCAAAACTGGAAAGAAGCTTTCTGAGAAACTGCTCTGCGTTCTGTTTGTTCATCTCACAGAGTTACATCTTTCCCTTCAAGAAGCCTTTCGCTAAGGCTGTTCTTGTGGAATTGGCAAAGGGATATTTGGAAGCCCTTAGAGGGCTATGGTGCAAAAGGAAATATCTTCCGTTCAAAACTGGAAAGAAGCTTTCTGAGAAACTGTTCTGTGTTCTGTTAATTCATCTCACAGAGTTACATCTTTCCCTTCAAGAAGCCTTTCGCTAATGCTGTTCTTGTGGAATTGGCAAAGGGATATTTGGAAGCCCATAGAGGGCTATGGTGAAAAAGGAAATATCTTCCGTTCAAAACCGGAAAGAATCTTTCTGAGAAACTGCTCTGTGTTCTCTGAATTCATCTCAGAGAGTTACATCTTTCCCTTCAAGAAGCCTTTCGCTAAGGCTGTTCTTGTGGAACTGGCAAAGGGATATTTGGAAGCCCATAGAGGGCTATGGTGAAAAAGGAAATATCTTCCGTTCAAAACTGAAAAGAAGCTTTCTGAGAAACTCCTCTGTGTTCTCTGAATTCAACTCACAGAGTTACAACTTTCCCTTCAAGAAGCCTTTCGCTAAGGCTGTTCTTGTGGAACTGGCAAAGAGATATTTGGAAGCCCATAGAGAGTTGTGGTGAAAAAGGAAATATCTTCCGTTCAAAACTGGAAAGAAGCTTTCTGAGAAACTGTTCTGTGTTCTGTTAATTCATCTCACAGAGTTACATCTTTTCCTTCAAGAAGCCTTTCGCTAAGGCTGTTCTTGTGGATCTGGCAAAGGGATATTTGGAAGCCCATAGAGAGCTATGGTGAAAAAGGAAATATCTTCCGTTCAAAACTGGAAAGAAGCTTTCTGAGAAACGGCTCTGTGTTCTGTGAATTCATCTCACAGAGTTATATCTTTGCCTTCAAGAAGCCTTTCGCTAATGCTGTTCTTGTGGAATTGGCAAAGGTATATTTGGAAGCCCATAGAGGGCTATGGTGAAAAAGGAAATATCTTCCGTTCAAAACTGGAAAGAAGCTTTAGGAGAAACTGCTCTGTGTTCTATGAATTCATCTCACAGAGTTACATCTTTCCCTTCAAGAAGCCTTTCGCTAAGGGTGTTCTTGTGGAATTGGCCAAGGGGTGTTTGGAAGAGCATAGAGGGCTATGGTGAAAAAGGAAATAACTTCCGTTCAAAACTGGAAAGAAGCTTTCTGAGAAACTGCTCTGTGTTCTGTTAGTTCATCTCACAGTGTTACATCTTGCCCTTCAAGAAGCCTTTCGCCGAGGCTGTTCTTGTGGAATTGGCAAAGGGATATTTTGCTGCCCATAGAGGGCTATGGTGAAAAAGGAAATATCTTCCGTTCAAAACTGCAAAGAAGCTTTCTGAGAAACTGCTCTGTGTTCTCTGAATTCTTCTCACAGAGTTACATCTTTCCCTTCAAGAAGCCTTTCGCCAAGGCTGTTCTTGTGGAATTGGCAAAGGGATATTTGGAAGCCCATAGAGGGCTATGGTGCAAAAGGAAATATCTTCCGCTGAAAACTGGAAAGAAGCTTTCTGAGAAACAGTTCTGTGTTCTGTTAGTTCATCTCACAGAGTTACATCTTTCCCTTCAAGAAGCCTTTCGCTAAGGTTGTTCCTGTGGAACTGGCAAAGGGATATTTGGAAGCCCATAGAGAGTTATGGTGAAAAAGGAAATATCTTCCGTTCAAAACTGGAAACAAGCTTTCTGAGAAACTGCTCTGTGTTCTGTTAATTCATCTCACAGAGTTACATCTTTCCCTTCAAGAAGCCTTTCGCTAAGGCTGTTCTTGTGGAATTGGCAAAGGGATATTTGGAAGCCCATAGATGGCTATGGTGAAAAAGGAAGTATCTTCCGTTCAAAACTGGAAAGAAGCTTTCTGAGAAACTGCTCTGTGTTCTGTTAGTTCATCTCACAGAGATACAGCTTTCCCTTCAAGAAGCCTTTCGCTAAGGCTGTTCTTGTGGAATTGGCAAAGGGATATTTGGAAGCCCATAGAGGGCTATGGTGAAAAAGGAAGTATCTTCCGTTCAAAACTGGAAAGAAGCTTTCTGAGAAACTGCTCTGTGTTCTCTGAATTCATCTCACAGAGTTGCATCTTTCCCTTCAAAAATCCTTTCACTAAGGCTGTTCTTGTGGAATTGGCAAAGGGATATTTGGAAGCCCATAGAGGGCTATGGTGAAAAAGGAAATATCTTCCCTTCTAAACTGAAAAGAAGCTTTCTGAGAAACTGCTCTGTGTTCTGTTAATTCATCTCACAGAGTTACATCTTTCCCTTCAAGAAGCCTTTCGCTAAGGCTGTTCTTGTGGAATTGGCAAAGGGATATTTGGAAGCCCATAGAGGGCTATGGTGAAAAAGGAAATATCTTCCGTTCAATACTGGAAAGAAGCTTTCTGAGAAACTGCTCTGTGTTCTGTTAATTCATCTCACACAGTTACATCTTTCCCTTCAAGAAGCCTTTCGCTAAAGCTGTTCTTGTGGAATTGGCAAAGGGATATTTGGAAGCCCATAGAGGGCTATGGTGAAAAAGGAAATATCTTCCGTTCAAATTGGAAAGAAGCTTTCTGAGAAACTGCTCTGTGTTCTGTTATTACATCTCACACAGTTACATCTTTCCCTTCAAGAAGCCTTTCGCTAAGGCTGTTCTTGTGGAATTGGCAAAGGGATATTTGGAAGCCCATAGTGGGCTATGGTGAAAAAGGAAATATCTTCCGTTCAAAACTGGAAAGAAGCTTTCTGAGAAACTGCTCTGTGTTCTCTGAATTCATCTCACAGAGTTACATCCTTCCCTTCAAGAAGCCTTTCGCTAAGGCTGTTTTTGTGGAACTGGCAAAGTGATATTTGGAAGCCCCTAGAGGGCTATGGTGAAAAAGGAAATATCTTCCGTTCAAAACTGGAAAGAAGCTTTCTGAGAAACTGCTCTGTGTTCTGTTAGTTCATCTCACAGAGTTACATCTTTCCCTTTAAGAAGCCTTTCGCTAAGGCTGTTCTTGTGGAAATGGCAAAGGGATATTTGGAAGCCCATAGAGGGCTATGGTGAAAAAGGAAATATCTTCCGTTCAAAACTGGAAAGAAGCTTTATGAGAAACTGCTCTGTGTTCTGTTAATTCATCTCACAGAGTTACATCTTTCCCTTCAAGAAGCCTTTCGCTAAGGCCTTTCTTGTGGAATTGGCAAAGGGATATTTGGAAGCCCATAGAGGGCTATGGTGAAAAAGGAAATATCTTCCGTTCAAAACTTTAAAGAAGCTTTCTGAGAAACTGCTCTGTGTTCTCTGAATTCATCTCACAGAGTTACATCCTTCCCTTCAAGAAGCCTTTCGCTAAGGCTGTTTTTGTGGAATTGGCAAAGGGATATTTGGAAGCCCATAGAGGGCTATGGTGAAAAAGGAAATATCTTCCGTTCAAACATGGAAAGAAGCTTTCTGAGAAACTGCTCTGTGTTCTGTTAATTCATCGCACACAGTTACATCTTTCCCTTCAAGAAACCTTTCGCTAAGGCTGTTCTTGTGGAATTTGCAAAGGCATATTTGGAAGCCCATAGAGGGCTATGGTGAAAAAGGAATTATCTTCCATTCAAAACTGGAAAGAAGCTTTCTGAGAAACTGCTCTGTGTTCTGTTAATTCATCTCACAGAGTTACATCTTTCCCTTCAAGAAGCCTTTCGCTAAAGCTGTTCTTGTGGAATTGGCAAAGGGATATTTGGAAGCCCATAGAGGGCTATGGTGAAAAAGGAAATATCTTCCGTTCAAACTGGAAAGAAGCTTTCTGAGAAACTGCTCTGTGTTCTGTTATTTCATCTCACACAGTTACATCTTTCCCTTCAAGAAGCCTTTCGCTAATGCTGTTCTTGTGGAATTGGCAAAGGGATATTTGGAAGCGCATAGTGGGCTATGGTGAAAAAGGAAATATCTTCCGTTCAAAACTGGAAAGAAGCTTTCTGAGAAACTGCCCTGTGTTCTCTGAATTCATCTCACAGAGTTACATCCTTCCCTTCAAGAAGCCTTACGCTAAGGCTGTTTTTGTGGAACTGGCAAAGGGATATTTGGAAGCCCCTAGAGGACTATGGTGAAAAAGGAAATATCTTCCGTTCAAAACTGGAAAGAAGCTTTCTGAGAAACTGCTCTGTGTTCTGTTAGTTCATCTCACAGAGTTACATCTTTCCCTTCAAGAAGCCTTTTGCTAAGGCTGTTCTTGTGAAACTGGCAAAGGGATATTTGAAGCCCATAGAGGGCTATGGTGAAAAAGGAAATATCTTCCGTTCAAAACTGGAAAGAAGCTTTCTGAGAAACTGCTCTGTGTTCTGTTAATTCATCTCACAGAGTTACATCTTTCCCTTCAAGAACCCTTTCGCTAAGGCTGTCCTTGTGGAATTGGCAAAGGGATATTTGGAAGCCCTTAGACGGCTATGGTGAAAAAGGAAATATCTTATGTTCAAAAGTGGAAAGAAGCTTTCTGAGAAACTGCTCAGTTTTCTGTTAGTTCATCTCAAAGAGTTACATCTTTCCCTTCAAGAAGAATTTCGCTAAGGCTGTTCTTGTGGAATTGGCAAAGGGATATTTGGAAGCCCATAGAGGGCTATGGTGAAAAAGGAAATATCTTCCATTCAAAACTGGAAAGAAGCTTTCTGAGAAACTGCTCTGTGTTCTCTGAATTCATCTCACAGTGTTACATCTTTCCCTTCTAGAAGACTTTCGCTAAGCCTGTTCTTCTGGAATTGGCAAAGGGATATTTAGAAGCCCTTAGAGGGCTATGGTGAAAAAGGAAATATCTTCCGTTCAAAACTGGAAAGAAGCTTTCTGAGAAACTGCTCTGTGTTCTGTTAGTTCATCTCACAGAGTTACATCTTTCCCTTCAAGAAACCTTTCGCTAAGGCTGTTCTTGTGGAATTGGCAAAGGGATATTTGGAAGCCCATACAGGGCTATGGTGAAAAAGGAAATATCTTCCGTTCAAAACTGGAAAGAAACTTTCTGAGAAAGTGCTCTGTGTTCTGTTAGTTCATCTCACAGAGTTACATCTTTCCCTTCAAGAAGCCTTTCGCTAAGGCTGTTCTTGTGGAATTGGCAAAGGGATATTTGGAAGCCCATAGAGGGCTATGGTGAAAAAGGAAATATCTTCCGTTCAAAACTGGAAAGAAGGTATCTGAGAAACTGCTCTGTGTTCTGTTAGTTCAACTCACAGAGTTACATCTTTCCCTTCAAAAAGCCTTTCTCTAAGGCTGTTCTTGTGGAATTGGCAAAGGGATATTTGGAAGCCCATAGAGGGCTATGGTGAAAAAGGAAATATCTTCCGTTGAAAACTGGAAAGAAGCTTTCTGAGAAACTGCTCTGTGTTCTGTTAGTTCATCTCACAGAGTTACATCTTTCCCTTCAAGAAGCCTTTCCTTAAGGCTGTTCTTGTGAAACTGGCAAAGAGATATTTGGAAGCCCATAGAGGGCTATGGTGCAAAAGGAAATATATTCCGTTCAAAACTGGAAAGAAGCTTTCTGAGAAACTGCTCTGTGTTCTGTTAATTCATCTCACACAGTTACTTCTTGCCCTTCAAGAAGCCTTTCGCTAAGGCTGTTCTTGTGGAATTGGCAAAGGGATATTTGGAAGCCCATAAAGGGCTATGGTGAAAAAGGAAATATCTTCCGTTCAAAACTGGAAAGAAGCTTTCTGAGAAACTGCTCTGTGTTCTGTTAGTTCATCTCACAGAGTTACATCTTTCCCTTCAAGAAGCCTTTCGCTAAGGCTGTTCTTGTGGAAATGGCAAAGGGATATTTGGAAGCCCATAGAGGGCTATGGTGAAAAAGGAAATAACTTCCGTTCGAAACTGGAAAGAAGCTTTCTGAGAAACTGTTCTGTGTTCTCTTAATTCATCTCACACAGTTACATCTTTCCCTTCAAGGAACCTTTCGCTAAGGCTGTTGTTGTGGAATTGGCAAAGGGATATTTGGAAGCCCATAGAGGGCTATGGTGAAAAAGGAAATATCTTCCGTTCAAAACTGGAAAGAAGCTTTCTGAGAAACTGCTCTGCGTTCTGTTTGTTCATCTCACAGAGTTACATCTTTCCCTTCAAGAAACCTTTCGCTAAGGCTGTTCTTGTGGAATTGGCAAAGGGATATTTGGAAGCCCATAGAGGGCTATGGTGCAAAAGGAAATATCTTCCGTTCAAAACTGGAAAGAAGCTTTCTGAGAAACTGTTCTGTGTTCTGTTAATTCATCTCACAGAGTTACATCTTTCCCTTCAAGAAGCCTTTCGCTAATGCTGTTCTTGTGGAATTGGCAAAGGGATATTTGGAAGCCCATAGAGGGCTATGGTGAAAAAGGAAATATCTTCCGTTCAAAACCGGAAAGAATCTTTCTGAGAAACTGCTCTGTGTTCTCTGAATTCATCTCAGAGAGTTACATCTTTCCCTTCAAGAAGCCTTTCGCTAAGGCTGTTCTTGTGGAACTGGAAAGGGATATTTGGAAGCCCATAGAGGGCTATGGTGAAAAAGGAAATATCTTCCGTTCAAAACTGAAAAGAAGCTTTCTGAGAAACTCCTCTGTGTTCTCTGAATTCAACTCACAGATTTACAACTTTCCCTTCAAGAAGCCTTTCGCTAAGGCTGTTCTTGTGGAACTGGCAAAGAGATATTTGGAAGCCCATAGAGAGTTATGGTGAAAAAGGAAATATCTTCCGTTCAAAACTGGAAAGAAGCTTTCTGAGAAACTGTTCTGTGTTCTGTTAATTCATCTCACAGAGTTACATCTTTTCCTTCAAGAAGCCTTTCGCTAAGGCTGTTCTTGTGGAACTGGCAAAGGGATATTTGGAAGCCCATAGAGGGCTATGGTGAAAAAGGAAATATCTTCCGTTCAAAACTGGAAAGAAGCTTTCTGAGAAACGGCTCTGTGTTCTGTGAATTCATCTCACAGAGTTACATCTTTGCCTTCAAGAAGCCTTTCGCTAATGCTGTTCTTGTGGAATTGGCAAAGGTATATTTGGAAGCCCATAGAGGGCTATGGTGAAAAAGGAAATATCTTCCGTTCAAAACTGGAAAGAAGCTTTAGGAGAAACTGCTCTGTGTTCTATGAATTCATCTCACAGAGTTACATCTTTCCCTTCAAGAAGCCTTTCGCTAAGGGTGTTCTTGTGGAATTGGCCAAGGGGTGTTTGGAAGAGCATAGAGGGCTATGGTGAAAAAGGAAATAACTTCCGTTCAAAACTGGAAAGAAGCTTTCTGAGAAACTGCTCTGTGTTCTGTTAGTTCATCTCACAGTGTTACATCTTGCCCTTCAAGAAGCCTTTCGCCAAGGCTGTTCTTGTGGAATTGGCAAAGGGATATTTTGCAGCCAATAGAGGGCTATGGTGAAAAAGGAAATATCTTCCGTTCAAAACTGCAAAGAAGCTTTCTGAGAAACTGCTCTGTGTTCTCTGAATTCTTCCCACAGAGTTACATCTTTCCCTTCAAGAAGCCTTTCGCCAAGGCTGTTCTTGTGGAATTGGCAAAGGGATATTTGGAAGCCCATAGAGGGCTATGGTGCAAAAGGAAATATCTTCCGCTCAAAACTGGAAAGAAGCTTTCTGAGAAACAGTTCTGTGTTCTGTTAGTTCATCTCACAGAGTTACATCTTTCCCTTCAAGAAGCCTTTCGCTAAGGCTGTTCTTGTGGAACTGGCAAAGGGATATTTGGAAGCCCATAGAGGGCTATGGTGCAAAAGGAAATATCTTCCGTTCAAAACTGGAAAGAAGCTTTCTGAGAAACTGTTCTGTGTTCTGTTAATTCATCTCACAGAGTTACATCTTTCCCTTCAAGAAGCCTTTCGCTAATGCTGTTCTTGTGGAATTGGCAAAGGGATATTTGGAAGCCCATAGAGGGCTATGGTGAAAAAGGAAATATCTTCCGTTCAAAACCGGAAAGAATCTTTCTGAGAAACTGCTCTGTGTTCTCTGAATTCATCTCAGAGAGTTACATCTTTCCCTTCAAGAAGCCTTTCGCTAAGGCTGTTCTTTTGGAACTGGCAAAGGGATATTTGGAAGCCCATTGAGGGCTATGGTGAAAAAGGAAATATCTTCCGTTCAAAACTGAAAAGAAGCTTTCTGAGAAACTCCTCTGTGTTCTCTGAATTCAACTCACAGAGTTACAACTTTCCCTTCAAGAAGCCTTTCGCTAAGGCTGTTCTTTTGGAACTGGCAAAGAGATATTTGGAAGCCCCTAGAGAGTTATGGTGAAAAAGGAAATATCTTCCGTTCAAAACTGGAAAGAAGCTTTCTGAGAAACTGTTCTGTGTTCTATTAATTCATCTCACAGAGTTACATCTTTTCCTTCAAGAAGCCTTTCGCTAAGGCTGTTCTTGTGGATCTGGCAAAGGGATATTTGGAAGCCCATAGAGGGCTATGGTGAAAAAGGAAATATCTTCCGTTCAAAACTGGAAAGAAGCTTTCTGAGAAACGGCTCTGTGTTCTGTGAATTCATCTCACAGAGTTACATCTTTGCCTTCAAAAAGCCTTTCGCTAATGCTGTTCTTGTGGAATTGGCAAAGGTATATTTGGAAGCCAATAGAGGGCTATGGTGAAAAAGGAAATATCTTCCGTTCAAAACTGGAAAGAAGCTTTAGGAGAAACTGCTCTGTGTTCTATGAATTCATCTCACAGAGTTACATCTTTCCCTTCAAGAAGCCTTTCGCTAAGGGTGTTCTTGTGGAATTGGCCAAGGGGTGTTTGGAAGAGCATAGAGGGCTATGGTGAAAAAGGAAATAACTTCCGTTCAAAACTGGAAAGAAGCTTTGTGAGAAACTGCTCTGTGTTCTGTTAGTTCATCTCACAGTGTTTCATCTTGCCCTTCAAGAAGCCTTTCGCCGAGGCTGTTCTTGTGGAATTGGCAAAGGGATATTTTGCAGCCCATAGAGGGCTATGGTGAAAAAGGAAATATCTTCCGTTCAAAACTGCAAAGAAGCTTTCTGAGAAACTGCTCTGTGTTCTCTGAATTCTTCTCACAGAGTTACATCTTTCCCTTCAAGAAGCCTTTCGCCAAGGCTGTTCTTGTGGAATTGGCAAAGGGATATTTGGAAGCCCATAGAGGGCTATGGTGCAAAAGGAAATCTCTTCCGCTCAAAACTGGAAAGAAGCTTTCTGAGAAACAGTTCTGTGTTCTGTTAGTTCATCTCACAGAGTTACATCTTTCCCTTCAAGAAGCCTTTCGCTGAGGTTGTTCTTGTGGAACTGGCAAAGGGATATTTGGAAGCCCATAGAGAGTTATGGTGAAAAAGGAAATATCTTCCGTTCAAAACTGGAAACAAGCTTTCTGAGAAACTGCTCTGTGTTCTCTAAATTCATCTCACAGAGTTACATCTTTCCCTTCAAGAAGCCTTTCACTATGGCTGTTCTTGTGGAATTGGCAAAGTGATATTTGGAAGCCCATAGAGGGCTACAGTGAAAAAGGAAATATCTTCCCTTCTAAACTGGAAAGAAGCTTTCTGAGAAACTGCTCTGTGTTCTGTTAATTCATCTCACAGAGTTACATCTTTCCCTTCAAGAAGCCTTTCGCTAAGGCTGTTCTTGTGGAATTGGCAAAGGGATATTTGGAAGCCCATAGAGGGCTATGGTGAAAAAGGAAATATCTTCCGTTCAAAACTGGAAAGAAGCTTTCTGAGAAACTGCTCTGTGTTCTGTTAATTCATCTCACACAGTTACATCTTTCCCTTCAAGAAGCCTTTCGCTAAGGCTGTTCTTTTGGAATTGGCAAAGGGATATTTGGAAGCCCATAGATGGCTATGGTGAAAGAGGAAGTATCTTCCGTTCAAAACTGGAAAGAAGTTTTCTGAGAAACTGCTCTGTGTTCTGTTAGTTCATCTCACAGAGTTACATCTTTCCCTTCAAGAAGCTTTTCGCTAAGGCTGTTCTTGTGGAATTGGCAAAGGGATATTTGGAAGCCCATAGAGGGCTCTGGTGAAAAAGGAAATATCTTCCGTTCAAAACTGGAAAGAAGCTTTCTGAGAAACTGCTCTGTGTTCTGTTAATTCATCTCACAGAGTTACATCTTTCCCTTCTAGAAGCCTTTCGCTAAGGCTGTTCTTGTGGAATTGGCAAAGGGATATTTGGTAGCCCATAGAGGGCTATGGTGATAAAGGAAATATCTTCCGTTGAAAACTGGAAAGAAGCTTTCTGAGAAACTACTCTGTGTTCTCTGAATTCATCTCACAGAGTTACATCTTTCCCTTCAAGAACCCTTTCGCTAAGGCTGTTCTTGTGGAATTGGCAAAGGGATATTTGGAAGCCCTTAGAGGGCTATGGTGAAAAAGGAAATATCTTCCGCTCAAAACTGGAAAGAAGCTTTCTGAGAAACTGCTCTGTGTTCTGTTAATTCATCTCACAGAGTTACATCTTTCCCTTCAAGAAGCCTTTCGCTAAGGCTGTTCTTGTGGAATTGGCAAAGGGATAATTGAAAGCCCATAGAGGGCTATGGTGAAAAAGGAAATATCTTCCGTTCAAAACTGGAAAGAAGCTTTCTGAGAAACTGCTCTGTGTTCTGTTAATTCATCTCACAGAGTTACATCTTTCCCTTCAAGAAGCCTTTCGCTAAGGCTGTTCTTGTGGAATTGGCAAAGGGATATTTGGAAGCCCATAGATGGCTATGGTGAAAAAGGAAGTATCTTCCGTTCAAAACTGGAAAGAAGCTTTCTGAGAAACTGCTCTGTGTTCTCTTAGTTCATCTCACAGAGATACAGCTTTCCCTTCAAGAAGCCTTTCGCTAAGGCTGTTCTTGTGGAATTGGCAAAGGGATATTTGGAAGCCCATAGAAGGCTATGGTGAAAAAGGAAGTATCTTCCGTTCAAAACTGGAAAGAAGCTTTCTGAGAAACTGCTCTGTGTTCTCTGCATTCATCTCACAGAGTTGCATCTTTCCCTTCAAAAATCCTTTCACTAAGGCTGTTCTTCTGGAATTGGCAAAGGGATATTTGGAAGCCCATAGAGGGCTATGGTGAAAAAGGAAATATCTTCTCTTCTAAACTGGAAAGAAGCTTTCTGAGAAACTGCTCTGTGTTCTGTTAATTCATCTCACAGAGTTACATCTTTCCCTTCAAGAAGCCTTTCGCTAAGGCTGTTCTTGTGGAATTGTCAAAGGGATATTTGGAAGCCCATAGAGGGCTATGGTGAAAAAGGAAATATCTTCCGTTCAAAACTGGAAAGAAGCTTTCTGAGAAACTGCTCTGTGTTCTGTTAATTCATCTCACACAGTTACATCTTTCCCTTCAAGAAGCCTTTCGCTAAGGCTGTTCTTTTGGAATTGGCAAAGGGATATTTGGAAGCCCATAGATGGCTATGGTGAAAAACGAAGTATCTTCCGTTCAAAACTGGAAAGAAGCTTTCTGAGAAACTGCTCTGTGTTCTGTTAGTTCATCTCACAGAGTTACATCTTTCCCTTCAAGAAGCTTTTCTCTAAGGCTGTTCTTGTGGAATTGGCAAAGGGATATTTGGAAGCCCATAGATGGCTATGGTGAAAAAGGAAGTATCTTCCGTTCAAAACTGGAAAGAAGCTTTCTGAGAAACTGCTCTGTGTTCTGTTAGTTCATCTCACAGAGATACAGCTTTCCCTTCAAGAAGCCTTTCGCTAAGGCTGTTCTTGTGGAATTGGCAAAGGGATATTTGGAAGCCCATAGAGGGCTATGGTGAAAAAGGAAATATCTTCCGTTCAAAACTGGAAACAAGCTTTCTGAGAAACTGCTCTGTGTTCTCTGAATTCATCTCACAGAGTTACATCTTTCCCTTCAAGAAGCCTTTCGCTAAGGCTGTTCTTGTGGAATTGGCAAAGGGATATTTGGAAGCCCATAGAGGGCTATGGTGAAAAAGGAAATATCTTCCGTTCATTACTGGAAAAAAGCTTTCTGAGAAACTGCTCTGTGTTCTGTTAATTCATCTCACACAGTTACATCTTTCCCTTCAAGAAGCCTTTCGCTAAGTCTGTTCTTGTGGAATTGGCAAAGGGATATTTGGAAGCCCATAGAGGGCTATGTTGAAAAAGGAAATATCTTCCGTTCAAAACTGGAAAGAAGCTTTCTGAGAAACTGCTCTGTGTTCTGTTAGTTCATCTCACAGAGTTACATCTTTACCTTCAAGAAACCTTTCGCTAAGGCTGTTCTTGTGGAAATGGCAAAGGGATATTTGGAAGCCCATAGAGGTATATGGTGAAAAAGGAAATATATTCCGTTCAAAACTGGAAAGAAGCTTTCTGAGAAACTGCTCTGTGTTCTGTTAATTCATCTCACACAGTTACATCTTTCCCTTCAAGAAGCCTTTCGCTAAGGCCTTTCTTGTGGAATTGGCAAAGGGATATTTGGAAGCCCATAGAGGGCTATGGTGAAAAAGGAAATATCTTCCGTTCAAAACTGGAAAGAAGCTTTCTGAGAAAGTGCTCTGTGTTCTCTGAATTCATCTCACAGAGTTACCTCCTTCCCTTCAAGAAGCCTTTCGCTAAGGCTGTTTTTGTGGAATTGGCAAAGTTATATTTGGAAGCCAATAGAGGGCTATGGATAAAAATGAAATATCTTCCGTTCAAACCTGGAAAGAAGCTTTCTGAGAAAATGCTCTGTGTTCTGTTAATTCATCTCACAGAGTTACATCTTTCCCTTCAAGAAACCTTTCGCTAAGGCTGTTCTTGTGGAATTGGCATAGGGATATTTGGAAGCCCATAGAGGGCTATGGTGAAAAAGGAAATATCTTCCGTTGAAAACTGGAAAGAAGCTTTCTGAGAAACTGCTCTGTGTTCTCTGAATTCATCTCACAGAGTTACATCCTCCCTTTCAAGAAGCCTTTCGCTAAGGCTGTTTTTGTGGAATTTGCAAAGGGATATTTGGAAGCCGATAGAGGGCTATGGTGAAAAAGGAAATATCTTCCGTTCAAAACTGGAAAGAAGCTTTCTGAGAAACTGCTCTGTGTTCTGTTAGTTCATCTCACAGAGTTCCATCTTTCCCTTCAAGAATCCTTTCGCTAAGCCTGTTCTTGTGGAATTGGCAAAGGGATATTTGGAAGCCCATAGAGGGCTATGGTGAAAAAGGAAATATCTTCCGTTCAAAACTGGAAAGAAACTTTCTGAGAAACTGCTCTGTGTTCTGTTAGTTCAACTCACAGAGTTACATCTTTCCCTTCAAGAAGCCTTTCGCTAAGGCTGTTCTTGTGGAATTGGCAAAGGGATATTTGGAAGCCCATAGAGGGCTATGGTGAAAAAGGAAATATCTTCCGTTGAAAACTGGAAAGAAGCTTTCTGAGAAACTGCTCTGTGTTCTGTTAGTTCATATCACGGAGTTACATCTTTCCCTTCAAGAAGCCTTTCCTTAAGGCTGTTCTTGTGAAACTGGCAAAGGGATATTTGGAAGCCCATAGAGGGCTGTGGTGCAAAAGGAAATATCTTCCGTTCAAAACTGGAAAGAAGCTTTCTGAGAAACTGCTCTGTGTTCTGTTAATTCATCTCACACAGTTACATCTTTCCTTCAAGAAGCCTTTTGCTAAGGCTGTTCTTGTGGAATTGGCAAAGGGTTATTTGGAAGACCATAGGGGCTATGGTGAAAAAGGAAATATCTTCCGTTCAAAACTGGAAAGAAGCTTTCTGAGAAACTGCTCTGTGTTCTGTTAATTCATCTTACACAGTTACTTCTTTCCCTTCAAGAAGCCTTTCGCTAAGGCTGTTCTTGTGGAATTGGCAAAGGGATATTTGGAAGCCCCTAGAGGGCTATGGTGAAAAATGAAATATCTTCCGTTCAAAACTGGAAAGAAGCTTTCTGAGAAACTGCTCTGTGTTCTGTTAATTCATCTCACAGAGTTACATCTTTCCCTTCAAGAAGCCTTTCGCTAAGGCTGTTCTTGTGGAATTGGCAAAGGGATATTTGGAAGCCCATAGAGGGCTATGGTGAAAAAGGAAATATCTTCCGTTCAAAACTGGAAAGAAGCTTTCTGAGAAACTAATCTGTGTTCTGTTAATTCATTTCACAGTGTTACATCTTCCCCTTCAAGAAGCCGTTCGGTAAGGCTGTTCTTGTGGAATTGGCAAAGGGATATTTGGAAGCCCATAGAGGGCTATGGTGAAAAAGGAAATATCTTCCGTTCAAAACTGGAAAGAAACTTTCTGAGAAAGTGCTCTGTGTTCTGTTAGTTCATCTCACAGAGTTACATCTTTCCCTTCAAGAAGCCTTTCGCTAAGGCTGTTCTTGTGGAATTGGCAAAGGGATATTTGGAAGCCCATAGAGGGCTATGTTGAAAAAGGAAATATCTTCCGTTCAAAACTGTAAAGAAGCTTTCTGAGAAACTGCTCTGTGTTCTGTTAGATCAACTCACAGAGTTACATCTTTCCCTTCAAGATGCCTTTCTCTAAGGCTGTTCTTGTGAAATTGGCAAAGGGATATTTGGAAGCCCATAGAGGGCTATGGTGAAAAAGGAAATATCTTCCGTTGAAAACTGGAAAGAAGCTTTCTGAGAATCTGCTCTGTGTTCTGTTAATTCATCTCACACAGTTAGATGTTTCCCTTCAAGAAGAGTTTCGCTAAGGCTGTTCTTGTGGAATTGGCAAAGGGATATTTGGAAGCCCATAGAGGGCTATGGTGAAAAAGGAAATATCTTCCGTTCAAAACTGGAAAGAAGCTTTCTGAGAATCTGCTCTGTGTTCTGTTAGTTCATCTCACAGAGTTACATCTTTCCCTTCAAGAAGCCTTTCGCTAAGGCTGTTCTTGTGGAAATGGCAAAGGGATATCTGGAAGCCCATAGAGGGCTATGGTGAAAAAGGAAATATCTTCCGTTCAAAACTGGAAAGAAGCTTTCTGAGAAACAGCTCTGTGTTCTGTTAGTTCATCTCACAGAGTTACATCTTTCCCTTCAAGAAGCCTTTCGCTAAGGCTGTTCTTGTGGAAATGGCAAAGGGATATTTGGAAGCCCATAGAGGGGTATGGTGAAAAAGGAAATAACTTCCGTTCGAAACTGGAAAGAAGCTTTCTGAGAAACTGTTCTGTGTTCTCTTAATTCATCTCACACAGTTACATCTTTCCCTTCAAGGAAACTTTCGCTAAGGCTGTTGTTGTGGAATTGGCAAAGGGATATTTGGAAGCCCATAGAGGGCTATGGTGAAAAAGGAAATATCTTCCGTTCAAAACTGGAAAGAAGCTTTCTGAGAAACTGCTCTGCGTTCTGTTTGTTCATCTCACAGAGTTACATCTTTCCCTTCAAGAAGCCTTTCGCTAAGGCTGTTCTTGTGGAATTGGCAAAGGGATATTTGGAAGCCCATAGAGGGCTATGGTGCAAAAGGAAATATCTTCCGTTCAAAACTGGAAAGAAGCTTTCTGAGAAACTGTTCTGTGTTCTGTTAATTCATCTCACAGAGTTACATCTTTCCCTTCAAGAAGCCTTTCGCTAATGCTGTTCTTGTGGAATTGGCAAAGGGATATTTGGAAGCCCACAGAGGGCTATGGTGAAAAAGGAAATATCTTCCGTTCAAAACCGGAAAGAATCTTTCTGAGAAACTGCTCTGTGTTCTCTAAATTCATCTCACAGAATTACATCTTTCCCTTCAAGAAGTCTTTCGCTAAGGCTGTTCTTGTGGAATTGGCAAAGTGATATTTGGAAGCCCATAGGGGGCTATGGTGAAAAAGGAAATATCTTCCGTTCAAAACTGGAAAGAAGCTTTCTGAGAAACTGCTCTGTGTTCTATTAATTCATCTCACAGAGTTACATCTTTCCCTTCAATTAGCGTTTCCCTAAGGGTGTTCTTGTGGAATTGGCAAAGGGATGTTTTGAAGCCCATAGTGGGCTATGGTGAAAAAGGAAATAACTTCCGTTCAAAACTGGAAAGAAGCTTTCCGAGAAACTGCTCTGTGTTCTGTTAGTTCATCTCACAGTGTTACATCTTGCCCTTCAAGAAGCCTTTCGCCAAGGCTGTTCTTGCGGAATTGGCAAAGGGATATTTGGAAGCCCATAGAGGGCTATGGTGAAAAAGGAAATATCTTCCGTTCAAAACTGGAAAGAAGCTTTCTGAGAAACTGCTCCGTGTTCTCTGAATTCATCTCACAGAGTTACATCTTTCCCTTCAAGAAGCCTTTCGCTAAGGCTGTTCTTTTGCAATTGGCAAAGGGATATTTGGAAGCCCATAGAGGGCTATGGTGAAAAAGGAAATAACTTCCGTTCAAAACTGGAAAGAAGCTTTCTGAGAAACTGCTCTGTGTTCCGTTAATTCATCTCACAGAGTTAAATCTTTCCCTTCAAGAAGCCTTTCGCTAAGGCTCTTCTTGTGGAAATGGCAAAGGGATATTTGGAAGCCCATAGAGGGCTATGGTGAAAAAGGAAATATCTTCCGTTAAAAACTGGAAAGAAGCTTTCTGAGAAACTGCTCTGTGTTCTATTAATTCATCTCACAGAGTTACATCTTTCCCTTCAAGAAGCCTTTCGCTAAGGCTGTTCTTGTGGAATTGGCAAAGGGATATTTGGAAGCCCATAGAAGGCTATGGTGAAAAAGGAAATATCTTCCGTTAAAAACTGCAAAGAAGCTTTCTGAGAAACTGCTCTGTGTTCTCTGAATTCATCTCACAGAGTTACATCTTTCCCTTCAAGAAGCCTTTCGCTAAGGCTGTTCTTTTGCAATTGGCAAAGGGATATTTGGAAGCCCATAGAGGGCTATGGTGAAAAAGGAAATAACTTCCGTTCAAAACTGGAAAGAAGCTTTCTGAGAAACTGCTCTGTGTTCTGTTAGTTCATCTCACCGAGTTACATCTTTCCCTTCAAGAAGCCTTTCGCTAAGGCTGTTCTTGTGGAATTGGCAAAGGGATATTTGGAAACCCATAGAGGGCTATGGTGAATAAGGAAATATCTTCCGTTCAAAACTGGAAAGAAGCTTTCTGTGAAACTGCTCTGTGTACTCTGAATTAATCTCACAGAGTTACATCTTTCCCTTCAAGAAGCCTTTCGCTAAGGCTCTTCGTGTGGAATTGGCAAAGTGATATTTGGAAGCCCATACAGGTATATGGTGAAAAATGAAATATCTTCCGTTTAAAACTGGAAAGAAGCTTTCTGAGAAACTCTTCTGTGTTCTGTTAGTTCATATCACAGATTTACATCTTTCCCTTCAAGAAGCCTTTCGATAAGGCTGTTCTTGTGGAACTGGAAAAGGGATATTTGGAAGCCCATAGAGGGCTATGGTGAAAAAGGAAATATCTTCCGTTCAAAACTGGAAAGAAGCTTTCTGAGAAACTGCTCTGTGTTCTCTGAATTCATTTCCAGAATTACATCTTTCCCTTCAAGAAGCCTTTCGATAAGGCTTTTCTTGTGGAACTGGCAAAGGGATATTTGGAAGCCCATAGAGGGCTATGGTGCAAAAGGAAATATCTTCCGTTCAAAACTGGAAAGAAGCTTTCTGAGAAACTGCTCTGTGTTCTGTTAGTTCATCTCACAGTGTTACATCTTGCCCTTCAAGAAGCCTTTCGCCAAGGCTGTTCTTGCGGAATTGGCAAAGGGATATTTGGAAGCCCTTAGAGGGCTATGGTGAAAAAGGAAATATCTTCCGTTCAAAACTGGAAAGAAGCTTTTTGAGAAACTGCTCTGTGTTCTGTTAATTCATCTCACAGAGTTACATCTTTCCGTTCTAGAAGTCTTTCGCTAAGTCTGTTCTTGTGGAAATGGCAAAGGGATATTTGGAAGCCCATAGAGGGCTATGGTGAAAAAGGAAATATCTTCCGTTCAAACCTGGAAAGAAGCTTTCTGCGAAACTGCTCTGTGTACTCTGAATTCATCTCACAGAGTTACATCTTTCCCTTCAAGAAGCCTTTCGCTAAGGCTCTTCTTGTGGAATTTGCAAAGTGATATTTGGAAGTCCATAGAGGTGTATGGTGAAAAAGGAAATATCTTCCGTTCAAAACTGGAAAGAAACTTTCTGAGAAGCTGCTCTGTGTTCTATGAATTTATCTCACAGAGTTACATTTTCCCTTCCAGAAGCCTTTCGCTATGGCTGTTCTTGTGGAATTGGCAAAGGGATATTTGGAAGCCCAAAGAGGGCTATTGTGAAAAAGGAAATATCTTCCGTTCAAAACCGGATAGAAGCTTTCTGAGAAACTGCTCTGTGTTCTCTGAATTCACCTAACAGTGTTACATCTTTACCTTCAAGAAGACTTTCGCTAAAGCTGTTCTTGAGGAATTGGCAAAGGGATATTTGGAAGCCCATAGAGGGCTATGGTGAATAAGGAAATATCTTCCGTTCAAAACTGGAAAGAAGCTTTCTGAGGAACTGTTCTGTGTTCTGTTAATTCATCGCACAGAGTTACATCTTTCCCTTCAAGAAGCCTTTCGCTAAGGCTGTTCTTGTGGAATTGGCAAAGGGATATTTGGAAGCCCATAGAGGGTTATGGTGTAAAAGGAAATATCTTCCGTTCAAAACTGGAAAGAAGCTTTCTGAGAAACTGCTCAGTGTTCTGTTAATTCATCTCACAGTGTTACATCTTTCCCTTCAAGAAGCCTTTCGCTAAGGCTGTTCTTGTGGAATTGGCAAAGGGATATTTGGAAGCCCATAGAGGGATATGGTGAAAAAGGAAATATCTTCCGTTCAAAACTGGAAAGAAGCTTTCTGAGAAACTGCTCTGTGTTCTCTGAATTCTTCTCCCAGAGTTACATCTTTCCCTTCAAGAAGCCTTTCGCTAAGGCTGTTCTTGTGGAACTGGCAAAGGGATATTTGGAAACCCATAGAGGGCTATGGTGAAAAAGGAAATGTCTTCCGTTCAAAACTGGAAAGAATTTTTCTGAGAAACTGCTCTGTGTTCTCTAAATTCATCTCACAGAGCTGCATCTTTCCCTTCAAGAAGCCTTTCGCTAAGGCTGTTCTTGTGGAATTGACAAAGTGATATTTGGAAGCCCATAGAGTTCTATGGTGAAAAAGGAAATATCTTCCATTCAAAACTGGAAAGAAGCTTTCTGAGAAACTGTTCTGTGTTCTGTTAGTTCATCTCACAGAGTTACATCTTTCCCTTCAAGAAGCCTTTCGCTAAGGCTGTTCTTGTGGAACTGGCAAAGGGATATTTGGAAGCCCATAGAGGGCTATGGTGAAAAAGGAAATATCTTCCGTTCAAAACTGGAAAGAAGCTTTCTGAGAAACTGCTCTGTGTTCTCTGAATTCTTCCCACAGAGTTACATCTTTCCCTTCAAGAAGCCTTTTTCTAAGGCTGTTCTTGTGGAACTGGCAAAGGGATATTTGGAAACCCATAGAGGGCTATGGTGAAAAAGGAAATATCTTCCGTTCAAAACTGGAAAGAAGCTTTCTGAGAAACTGCTCTGTGTTCTCTGAATTCATCTCACAGAGTTACATCTTTGCCTTCAAGAAGCCTTTCTCTAAGGCTGTTCTTGTGGAATTGGCAAAGTGATATTTGGAAGCCCATAGAGGGCTATGGTGAAAAAGGAAATATCTTCCGTTCAAAACTGGAAAGAAGCTTTCTGAGAAACTGTTCTCTGTTCTGTTAGTTCATCTCACGGAGTTACATCTTTCCCTTCAAGAAGCCTTTCGCTAAGGTTGTTCTTGTGGAACTGGCAAAGGGATATTTGGAAGCCCATAGAGAGTTATGGTGAAAAAGGAAATATCTTCCGTTCAAAACTGGAAAGAAGCTTTCTGAGAAACTGCTCTGTGTTCTCTAAATTCATCTCACAGAGTTACATCTTTCCCTTCAAGAAGCCTTTCGCTAAGGCTGTTCTTGTGGAACTGGCAAAGGGATATATGGAAGCCCATAGAGGGTTATGGTGAAAAAGGAAATATCTTCCGTTCAAAACTGGAAAGAAGCTTTCTGAGAAACTGCTCTGTGTTCTCTGAATTCGTCTCACAGAGTTACATCTTTCCCTTCAAGAAGCCTTTCGCTAAGGCTGTTCTTGTGGAACTGGCAAAGGGATATTTCGAAGCTCATAGACGGCTATGGTGAAAAAGGAAATATCTTCCGTTCAAAACCGGAAAGAAGCTTTCTGAGAACCTGCGCTGTGTTCTCTGAATTCATCTCACAGAGTTACATCTTTCCCTTCAAGAAGCCTTTCGCTAAGGCTGTTCTTATGGAACTGGCAAAGGGATATTTGGAAGCCCATAGAGGGCTAGGGTGAAAAAGGAAATATCTTCCGTTCAAAACTGGAAAGAATCTTTCTGAAAAACTGCTCTGTGTTCTGTTAATTCATCTCACAGAGCTGCATCTTTCCCTTCAAGAAGCGTTTCGCTAAGGCTGTTCTTGTGGAATTGGCAAAGTGATATTTGGAACCCCATAGAGGGCTATGGTGAATAAGGAAATATCTTCCGTTCAAAACTGGAAAGAAGCTTTCTGAGAAACTGTTCTGTGTTCTGTTAGTTCATATCACAGAGTTACATCTTTCCCTTCAAGAAGCCTTTCGCTAAGGCTGTTCTTGTGGAACTGGCAAGGGGATATTTGGAAGACCATAGAGGGCTGTGGTGAAAAAGGAAATATCTTCCGTTCAAAACTGGAAAGAAGCTTTCTGAGAAACGGCTCTGTGTTCTCTGAATTCATCTCACAGAGTTACATCTTTCCCTTCAAGAAGCCTTTCGTTAAGGCTGTTCTTGTGGAACTGGCAAAGGGATATTTGGAAGCCCATAGTGGGCTATGGTGAAAAAGGAAATATCTTCCGTTCAAAACTGGAAAGAAGCTTTCTGAGAAACTGCTCTGTGTTCTCTGAATTCATCTCACAGTGTTACATTTTCCCTTCCAGAAGCCTTTCGCTAAGGCTGTTCTTGTGGGAATTGGCAAAGGGATATTTGGAAGCCCATAGAGGGCTATGTTGAAAAAGGAAATATCTTCCGTTCAAAACCGGATAGAAGCTTTCTGAGAAACTGCTCTGTGTTCTCTGAATTCACCTCACAGTGTTACATCTTTACCTTCAAGAAGACTTTCGCTAAGGCTGTTCTTGAGGAATTGGCAAAGGGATATTGGGAAGCACATAGAGGGCTATGGCGAATAAGGAAATATCTTCCGTTCAAAACTGGAAAGAAGCTTTCTGAGAAACTGTTCTGTGTTCTGTTAATTCATCTCACAGAGTTACATCTTTCCCTTCAAGAAGCCTTTCGCTAAGGCTGTTCTTGTGGAATTGGCAAAGGGATATTTCGAAGCCCATAGAGGGCTATGGTGTAAAAGGAAATATCTTCCGTTCAAAACTGGAAAGAAGCTTTCTGAGAAACTGCTCAGTGTTCTGCTAATTCATCTCACAGTGTTACATCTTTCCCCTCAATAAGCCTTTCGCTAAGGCTGTTCTTGTGGAATTGGCAAAGGGATATTTGGAAGCCCATAGGGGTATATGGTGAAAAAGGAAATATCTTCCGTTCAAAACTGGAAAGAAGCTTTCTGAGAAACTGCTCTGTGTTCTGTTAGTTCATCTCACAGAGTTACATCTTGCCCTTCAGGAAGCCTTTCGCCAAGGCTGTTCTTGTGGAATTGGCAAAGGGATATTTGGAATCCCATAGAGGGCTATGGTGAAAAAGGAAATATCTTCCGTTCAAAACTGGAAAGAAGCTTTCTGAGAAACTGCTCTGTGTTCTCTGAATTCTTCTCACAGAGTTACATCTTTCCCTTCAAGAAGCCTTTCGCTAAGGCTGTTCTTGTGGTACTGGGAAAGGGATATTTGGAAACCTATAGAGGGCTATGGTGAAAAAGGAAATATCTTCCATTCAAAACTGGAAAGAATTTTTCTGAGAAACTTCTCTGTGTTCTGTTAATTCATCTCACAGAGCTGCATCTTTCCCTTCAAGAAGCCTTTCGCTAAGGCTGTTCTTGTGGAATTGACACAGTGATATTTGGAAGCCCGTAGAGGGCTATGGTGAAAAAGGAAATATCTTCGGTTCAAAACTGGAAAGAAGCTTTCTGAGAAACTGTTCTGTGTTCTGTTAGTTCATATCACAGAGTTACATCTTTCCCTTCAAGAAGCCTTTCGCTAAGGCTGTTCTTGTGGAACTGGCAAAGGGATATTTGGAAGCCCATAGAGGGCTATGGTGAAAAAGGAAATATCTTCCGTTCAAAACTGGAAAGAAGCTTTCTGAGAAACTGCTCTGTGTTCTCTGAATTCTTCTCACAGAGTTACATCTTTCCCTTCAAGAAGCCTTTTGCTAAGGCTGTTCTTGTGGAACTGGCAAAGGGATATTTGGAAACCCATAGAGGGCTATGGTGAAAAAGGAAATATCTTCCGTTCAAAACTGGAAAAAAGCTTTCTGAGAAACTGCTCTGTGTTCTCTGAATTCATTTCCAGAATTACATCTTTCCCTTCAAGAAGCCTTTCGCTAAGGCTTTTCTTGTGGAACTGGCAAAGGGATATTTGGAAGCCCATAGAGGGCTATGGTGAAAAAGTAAATATCTTCCGTTCAAAACTGGAAAGAAGCTTTCTGAGAAACTGCTCTGTGTTCTGTTAGTTCATCTCACAGAGTTACATCTTGCCCTTCAAGAAGCCTTTCGCTGAGGCTGTTCTTGTGGAACTGGCAAAGGGATATTTGGAAGCCCATAGAGGGCTATGGTGAAAAAGGAAATATCTTCCGTTCAAAACTGGAAAGAAGCTTTCTGAGAAACTGCTCTGTGTTCTCTGAATTCATTTCACAGAATTACATCTTTCCCTTCAAGAAGCCTTTCGCTAAGGCTTTTCTTGTGGAACTGGCAAAGGGACATTTGGAAGCCCAAAGAGGGCTATGGTGAAAAAGGAAATATCTTCCGTTCAAAACTGGAAAGAAGCTTTCTGAGAAACTGTTCTGTGTTCTGTTAGTTCATATCACAGAGTTGCATCTTTCCCTTCAAGAAGCCTTTCGCTGAGGCTGTTCTTGTGGAACTGGCAAAGGGATATTTGGAAGCCCATAGAGGGCTATGGTGAAAAAGGAAATATCTTCCGTTCAAAACTGGAAAGAAGCTTTCTGAGAAACTGCTCTGTGTTCTCTGAATTCATTTCACAGAATTACATCTTTCCCTTCAAGAAGCCTTTCGCTAAGGCTTTTCTTGTGGAACTGGCAAAGGGACATTTGGAAGCCCAAAGAGGGCTATGGTGAAAAAGGAAATATCTTCCGTTCAAAACTGGAAAGAAGCTTTCTGAGAAACTGTTCTGTGTTCTGTTAGTTCATATCACAGAGTTGCATCTTTCCCTTCAAGAAGCCTTTCGCTAAGGCTGTTCTTGTGGAACTGGCAAAAGGATATTTGGAAGCCCATAGAGGGCTATGGTGAAAAAGGAATTATCTTCCGTTCAAAACTGGAAAGAAGCTTTCTGAGAAACTGCTCTGTGTTCTGTTAATTCATCTCACAGAGTTACATCTTTCCCTTCAAGAAGCCTTTCGCTAAGGCTGTTCTTTTGCAATTGGCAAAGGGATATTTGGAAGCCCATAGAGGGCTATGGAGAAAAAGGAAATAACTTCCGTTCGAAACTGGAAAGAAGCTTTCTGAGAAATTGCTCTGTGTTCTATGAATTTATCTCACAGAGTTACATTTTCCCTTCCAGAAGCCTTTCGCTAAGGCTGTTCTTGTGGAATTGGCAAAGGGATATTTGGAAGCCCATAGAGGGCTATGGTGAAAAAGGAAATATCTTCCGTTCAAAACCGGATAGTAGCTTTCTGAGAAACTGATCTGTGTTCTCTGAATTCACCTCACAGAGTTCCATCTTTACCTTCAAGAAGACTTTCGCTAACGCTGTTTTTGAGGAATTTGCAAAGGGATATTTGGAAGCCCATAGAGGGCTATGGTGAATAAGGAAATATCTTCCGTTCAAAACTGGAAAGAAGCTTTCTGAGAAACTGTTCTGTGTCTGTTAATTCATCTCACACAGTTACATCTTTCCCTTCAAGAAGCCTTTCGCTAAGGCTGTTCTTGTGGAATTGGCAAAGGGATATTTGGAAGCCCATAGAGGGCTATGGTGTAAAAGGAAATATCTTCCGTTCAAAACTGGAAAGAAGCTTTCTGAGAAACTGCTCAGTGTTCTGTTAATTCATCTCACAGTGTTACATCTTTCCCTTCAAGAAGCCTTTCGCTAAGGCTGTTCTTGTGGAATTGGCAAAGTGATATTTGGAAGCCCATAGAGGGCTATGGTGAAAAAGGAAATATCTTCCGTTCAAAACTGGAAAGAAGCTTTCTGAGAAACTGCTCTGTGTTCCATGAATTCATCTCACCGAGTTACATCTTTCCCTTCAAGAAGCCTTTCGCTAAGGCTGTTCTTGTGGAATTGGCAAAGGGATATTTGGAAGCCCATAGAGTGATATGGTGAAAAAGGAAATATCTTCCGTTCAAAACTGGAAAGAAGCTTTCTGAGAAACTGCTCTGTGTTCTGTTAGTTCATCTCACAGAGTTACATCTTGTCCTTCAAGACGACTTTCGCCAAGGCTGTTCTTGTGGAACTGGCAAAAGCATATTAGGAAGCCCATAGAGGGCTATGGTGAAAAAGGAAATATCTTCCGTTCAAAACTGGAAAGAAGCTTTCTGAGAAACTGCTCTGTGTTCTCTGAATTCATCTCACAGAGTTACATCTTTCCCTTCAAGAAGCCTTTCGCTAAGGCTGTTCTTGTGGAACTGGCAAAGGGATATTTGGAAGCCCATAGAGGGCTATGGTGAAAAAGGAAATATCTTCCGTTCAAAACTGGAAAGAAGCTTTCTGAGAAACTGCTCTGTGTACTCTCAATTCATCTCACAGAGTTACATCTTTCCCTTCTAGAAGCCTTTCGAGAAGGCTGTTCTAGTGGAATTGGCAAAGTGATATTTGGAAGCCCATAGAGGGCTATGGTGAAAAAGGAAATATCTTCCTTTCAAAACTGGAAGGAAGCTTTCTGAGAAACTGCTCTGTGTTCTCTGAATTCATCTCACAGAGTTACATCTTTCCCTTCAAGAAGCCTTTCGCTAAGGCTGTTCTTGTGGAACTGGCAAGGGGATATTTGGAAGCCCATAGAGGGCTATGGTGAAAAAGGAATTATCTTCCGTTCAAAACTGGAAAGAAGCTTTCTGAGAAACTGTTCTGTGTTCTGTTAATTCATATCACAGAGTTACATCTTTCCCTTCAAGAAGCCTTTCGCTAAGGCTGTTCTTGTGGAACTGGCAAAGGGATATTTGGAAGCCCTTAGGCGGCTATGGTGAAAAAGGAAATATCTTCCGTTCAAAACTGGAAGGAAGCTTTCTGAGAAACTGCACTGTGTTCTCTAAAGTCATCTCACAGAGTTACATCTTTCCCTTCAAGAAGCCTTTCGCTATGGCTGTTCTTGTGGAATGGGCAAAGTGATATTTGGAAGCCCATAGAGGGCTATGGTGAAAAAGGAAATATCTTCCGTTCAAAACTGGAAAGAAGCTTTCTGAGAAACTGCTCTGTGTTCTGTTAATTCATCTCACAGAGTTACATCTTTCCCTTCAAGAAGTCTTTCGCTAAGGCTGTTCTTGAGGAATTGGCAAAGTGATATTTGGAAGCCCATAGAGGGCTATGGTGAAAAAGGAAATATCTTCCGTTCAAAACTGGAAAGAAGCTTTCTGAGAAACTGCTCTGTGTTCTATGAATTCATCTCACAGAGTTACACCTTTCCCTTCAAGAAGCCTTTCGCTAAGGGTGTTCTTGTGGAATTGGCAAAGGGATGTTTGGAAGCCCATAGAGGGCTATGGTGAAAAAGGAAATAACTTCCGTTCAAAACTGGAAAGAAGCTTTCTGAGAAACTACTCTGTGTTCTGTTAGTTCATCTCACAGTGTTACTTCTTGCGCTTCTAGAAGCCTTTCGCCAAGGCTGTTCTTGAGGAATTGGCAAAGGGATATTTGGAAGCCCATAGAGGGCTATGGTGAAAAAGGAAATATCTTCCGTTCAAAACTGGAAAGAAGCTATCTGAGAAACTGCTCTGTGTTCTCTGAATTCATCTCACAGAGTTACATCTTTCCCTTCAAGAAGCCTTTCGCTAAGGCTGCTCTTGTGGAACTGGCAAAGGGATATTTGGAAGCCCATAGAGGGCTATGGTGAAAAAGGAAATATCTTCCGTTCAAAACTGGAAAGAAGCTTTCTGAGTAACTGCTCTGTGTACTCTGAATTCATCTCACAGATTTACATCTTTCCCTTCAAGAAGCCTTTCGATAAGACTGTTCTAGTGGAATTGGCAAAGTGATATTTGGAACCCCATAGATTGCTATGGTGAAAAAGGAAATATCTTCCGTTCAAAACTGGAAAGAAGCTTTCTGAGAAACTGCTCTGTGTTCTGTTAATTCATCTCACAGAGTTACGTCTTTGCCTTCAAGAAGCCTTTCGCTAAGGCTTTTCTTGTGGAACTGGCAAAGGGATATTTGGAAGCCCATAGAGGGCAATGGAGAAAAAGGAAATATCTTCCGTCCAAAACTGGAGAGAAGCTTTCTGAGAATCTGCTCAGTGTTCTCTGAATTCATCTCACAGAGTTACATCTTTCCCATCAAGAAGCCTTTCGCTAAGGCTGTTCTTGTGGAATTGGCAAAGGGATATTTGGAAGCCCATAGAGGGTTATGGTGAAAAAGGAAATATCTCCCGTTCAAAACTGGAAAGAAGCTTTCTGAGAAATCGCTCTGTGTTCTCTGAATTCATCTCACAGAGTTACATCTTTCCCTTCAAGAAGCCTTTCCCTAAGGCTGTTCTTCTGGAACTGGCAAAGGTATATTTGGAAGCCCATAGAGGGCTATGGTGAAAAAGGAAATATCTTCCGTTCAAAACTGGAAAGAAGCTTTCTGAGAAACTGCTCTGTGTTCTCTGAATTCTTCTCACAGAGTTACATCTTTCCCTTCAAGAAGCCTTTCGCTAAGGCTGTTTTTGTGGAACTGGCAAAGGGATATTTGGAAACCCTTAGAGGGCTATGGTGAAAAAGGAAATATCTTCCGTTCAAAACTGGAAAGTAGCTTTCTGAGAAACTGCTCTGTGTTCTCTGAATTCATCTCACAGAGTTACATCTTTCCCTTCAAGAAGCCTTTCGTTAAGGCTGTTCTTGTGGAACTGGCAAACGGATATTTGAAAGCCCACAGAGGGCTATGGTGAAAAAGGAAATATCTTCCGTTCAAAACTGGAAAGAAGCTTTCTGAGAAACTGCTCTGTGTTCTCTGAATTCATCTCACAGAGTTACACCTTTCCCTTCAAGAAGCCTTTCGCTAAGGGTGTTCTTGTTGAATTGGCAAAGGGATGTTTGGAAGCCCATAGAGGGCTATGGTGAAAAAGGAAATAACTTCCGTTCAAAACTGGAAAGAAGCTTTCTGAGAAACTACTCTGTGTTCTGTTAGTTCATCTCACAGTGTTACATCTTGCGCTTCAAGAAGCCTTTCGCCAAGGCTGTTCTTGTGGAATAGGCAAAGGGATATTTGGAAGCCCATAGAGGGCTATGGTGAAAAATGAAATATCTTCCGTTCAAAACTGGAAAGAAGCTATCTGAGAAACTGCTCTGGGTTCTCTGAATTCATCTCACAGAGTTACATCTTTCCCTTCAAGAAGCCTTTCGCTAAGGCTGCTCTTGTGGAACTGGCAAAGGGATATTTGGAAGCCCATAGAGGGCTATGGTGAAAAAGGAAATATCTTCCGTTCAAAACTGGAAAGAAGCTTTCTGAGTAACTGCTCTGTGTACTCTGAATTCATCTCACAGATTTACATCTTTCCCTTCAAGAAGCCTTTCGATAAGACTGTTCTAGTGGAATTGGCAAAGTGATATTTGGAACCCCATAGATTGCTATGGTGAAAAAGGAAATATCTTCCGTTCAAAACTGGAAAGAAGCTTTCTGAGAAACTGCTCTGTGTTCTGTTAATTCATCTCACAGAGTTACGTCTTTGCCTTCAAGAAGCCTTTCGCTAAGGCTTTTCTTGTGGAACTGGCAAAGGGATATTTGGAAGCCCATAGAGGGCAATGGAGAAAAAGGAAATATCTTCCGTCCAAAACTGGAGAGAAGCTTTCTGAGAATCTGCTCAGTGTTCTCTGAATTCATCTCACAGAGTTACATCTTTCCCATCAAGAAGCCTTTCGCTAAGGCTGTTCTTGTGGAATTGGCAAAGGGATATTTGGAAGCCCATAGAGGGTTATGGTGAAAAAGGAAATATCTCCCGTTCAAAACTGGAAAGAAGCTTTCTGAGAAATCGCTCTGTGTTCTCTGAATTCATCTCACAGAGTTACATCTTTCCCTTCAAGAAGCCTTTCCCTAAGGCTGTTCTTCTGGAACTGGCAAAGGTATATTTGGAAGCCCATAGAGGGCTATGGTGAAAAAGGAAATATCTTCCGTTCAAAACTGGAAAGAAGCTTTCTGAGAAACTGCTCTGTGTTCTCTGAATTCTTCTCACAGAGTTACATCTTTCCCTTCAAGAAGCCTTTCGCTAAGGCTGTTTTTGTGGAACTGGCAAAGGGATATTTGGAAACCCTTAGAGGGCTATGGTGAAAAAGGAAATATCTTCCGTTCAAAACTGGAAAGTAGCTTTCTGAGAAACTGCTCTGTGTTCTCTGAATTCATCTCACAGAGTTACATCTTTCCCTTCAAGAAGCCTTTCGTTAAGGCTGTTCTTGTGGAACTGGCAAACGGATATTTGAAAGCCCACAGAGGGCTATGGTGAAAAAGGAAATATCTTCCGTTCAAAACTGGAAAGAAGCTTTCTGAGAAACTGCTCTGTGTTCTCTGAATTCATCTCACAGAGTTACACCTTTCCCTTCAAGAAGCCTTTCGCTAAGGGTGTTCTTGTTGAATTGGCAAAGGGATGTTTGGAAGCCCATAGAGGGCTATGGTGAAAAAGGAAATAACTTCCGTTCAAAACTGGAAAGAAGCTTTCTGAGAAACTACTCTGTGTTCTGTTAGTTCATCTCACAGTGTTACATCTTGCGCTTCAAGAAGCCTTTCGCCAAGGCTGTTCTTGTGGAATAGGCAAAGGGATATTTGGAAGCCCATAGAGGGCTATGGTGAAAAATGAAATATCTTCCGTTCAAAACTGGAAAGAAGCTATCTGAGAAACTGCTCTGGGTTCTCTGAATTCATCTCACAGAGTTACATCTTTCCCTTCAAGAAGCCTTTCTCTAAGGCTGCTCTTGTGGAACTGGCAAAGGGATATTTGGAAGCCCATAGAGGGCTATGGTGAAAAAGGAAATATCTTCCGTTCCAAACTGGAAAGAAGCTTTCTGAGAAACTGCTCTGTGTTCTGTTAATTCATATCACAGAGTTACATCTTTCCCTTCAAGAAGCCTTTCGCTAAGGCTGTTCTTGTGGAACTGGCAAAGGGATATTTGGAAGCCCATAGAGGTTTATGGTGAAAAAGGAAATATCTTCCGTTCAAAACTGGAAAGAAACTTTCTGAGAAACTGCTCTGTGTTCTCTGAATTCATCTCACAGAGTTACATCTTTCCCTTCAAGAAGCCTTTCGCTAAGGCTGTTCTTGTAGAACTGGCAAAGGGATATTTCGAAGCTCATAGACGGCTATGGTGAAAAAGGAAATATCTTCCGTTCAAAACTGGAAAGAAGCTTTCTGAGAACGTGCTCTGTGTTCCCTGAATTCATCTCACAGAGTTACATCTTTCCCTTCAAGAAGCCTTTCGCTAAGGCTGTTCTTGTGGTACTGGCAAAGGGATATTTGGAAACCCATAGAGGGCTATGGTGAAAAAGGAAATATCTTCCGTTCAAAACTGGAAAGAATTTTTCTGAGAAACTGCTCTGTGTTCTGTTAATTCATCTCACAGAGCTGCATCTTTACCTTCAAGAAGCCTTTCGCTAAGGCTGTTCTTGTGGAATTGACAAAGTGATATTTGGAAGCCCATAGAGGGCTATGGTGAAAAAGGAAATATCTTCCGTTCAAAACTGGAAAGAAGCTTTCTGAGAAACTGTTCTGTGTTCTGTTAGTTCATATCACAGAGTTGCATCTTTCCCTTCAAGAAGCCTTTCGCTAAGGCTGTTCTTGTGGAACTGGCAAAGGGATATTTGGAAGCCCATAGAGGGCTATGGTGAAAAAGGAAATATCTTCCGTTCAAAACTGGAAAGAAGCTTTCTGAGAAACTGCTCTGTGTTCTATGAATTCATCTCACCGAGTTACATCTTTCCCTTCAAGAAGCCTTTCGCTAAGGCTGTTCTTGTGGAATTGGCAAAGGGATATTTGGAAGCCAATAGAGGGATATGGTGAAAAAGGAAATATCTTCCGTTGAAAACTGGAAAGAAGCTTTCTGAGAAACTGCTCTGTGTTCTGTTAGTTCATCTCACAGAGTTACATCTTGCCCTTCAAGAAGACTTTCGCCAAGGCTGTTCTTGTGGAACTGGCAAAGGGATATTTGGAAGCCCATAGAGGGCTATGGTGAAAAAGGAAATATCTTCCATTCAAAACTGGAAAGAAGCTTTCTGAGAAACTGCTCTGTGTTCTCTGAATTCATCTCACAGAGTTACATCTTTCCCTTCAAGAAGCCTTTCGCTAAGGCTGTTCTTGTGGAACTGGCAAAGGGATATTTGGAAGCCCATAGAGGGCTATGGTGAAAAAGGAAATATCTTCCGTTCAAAACTGGAAAGAAGCTTTCTGAGAAACTGCTCTGTGTACTCTCAATTCATCTCACAGAGTTACATCTTTCCCTTCTAGAAGCCTTTCGAGAAGGCTGTTCTAGTGGAATTGGCAAAGTGATATTTGGAAGCCCATAGAGGGCTATGGTGAAAAAGGAAATATCTTCCGTTCAAAACTGGAAAGAAGCTTTCTGAGAAACTGCTCTGTGTTCTCTGAATTCATCTCACAGAGTTACATCTTTCCCTTCAAGAAGCCTTTCGCTAAGGCTGTTCTTGTGGAACTGGCAAGGGGATATTTGGAAGCCCATAGAGGGCTATGGTGAAAAAGGAATTATCTTCCGTTCAAAACTGGAAAGAAGCTTTCTGAGAAACTGTTCTGTGTTCTGTTAATTCATATCACAGAGTTACATCTTTCCCTTCAAGAAGCCTTTCGCTAAGGCTGTTCTTGTGGAACTGGCAAGGGGATATTTGGAAGCCCTTAGACGGCTATGGTGAAAAAGGAAATATCTTCCGTTCAAAACTGGAAAGAAGCTTTCTGAGAAACTGCTCTGTGTTCTCTAAAGTCATCTCACAGAGTTACATCTTTCCCATCAAGAAGCCTTTCGCTAAGGCTGTTCTTGTGGAATTGGCAAAGGGATATTTGGAAGCCCATAGAGGGCTATGGTGAAAAAGGAAATATCTCCCGTTGAAAACTGGAAAGAAGCTTTCTGAGAAACCGCTCTGTGTTCTCTGAATTCATCTCACAGAGTTACATCTTTCCCTTCAAGAAGCCTTTCCCTAAGGCTGTTCTTCTGGAACTGGCAAAGGTATATTTGGAAGCCCATAAAGGGCTATGGTGAAAAAGGAAATATCTTCCGTTCAAAACTGGAAAGAAGCTTTCTGAGAAACTGCTCTGTGTTCTCTGAATTCTTCTCACAGAGTTACATCTTTCCCTTCAAGAAGCCTTTCGCTAAGGCTGTTTTTGTGGAACTGGCAAAGGGATATTTGGAAACCCTTAGAGGGCTATGGTGAAAAAGGAAATATCTTCCGTTCAAAACTGGAAAGTAGCTTTCTGAGAAACTGCTCTGTGTTCTCTGAATTCATCTCACAGAGTTACATCTTTCCCTTCAAGAAGCCTTTCGTTAAGGCTGTTCTTGTGGAACTGGCAAACGGATATTTGGAAGCCCACAGAGGGCTATGGTGAAAAAGGAAATATCTTCCGTTCAAAACTGGAAAGAAGCTTTCTGAGAAACTGCTCTGTGTTCTCTGAATTCATCTCACAGAGTTACACCTTTCCCTTCAAGAAGCCTTTCGCTAAGGGTGTTCTTGTCGAATTGGCAAAGGGATGTTTGGAAGCCCATAGAGGGCTATGGTGAAAAAGGAAATAACTTCCGTTCAAAACTGGAAAGAAGCTTTCTGAGAAACTGCTCTGTGTTCTGTTAGTTCATCTCACAGAGTTACATCTTGCCCTTCAAGAAGACTTTCGCCAAGGCTTTTCTTGTTTAGCTGGCAAAGGGATATTTGGAAGCCCATAGAGGGCTATGGTGAAAAAGGAAATATCTTCCGTTCAAAACTGGAAAGAAGCTTTCTGAGAAACTGCTCTGTGTTCTCTGAATTCATCTCACAGAGTTACATCTTTCCCTTCAAGAAGCCTTTCGCTAAGGCTGTTCTTGTGGAACTGGCAAAGGGATATTTGGAAGCCCGTAGAGGGCTATGGTGAAAAAGGAAATATCTTCCGTTCAAAACTGGAAAGAAGCTTTCTGAGAAACTGCTCTGTGTACTCTGAATTCATCTCACAGAGTTACACCTTTCCCTTCAAGAAGCCTTTCGCTAAGGGTGTTCTTGTGGAATTGGCAAAGGGATGTTTGGAAGCCCATAGAGGGCTATGGTGAAAAACGAAATAACTTCCGTTCAAAACTGGAAAGAATCTTTCTGAGAAACTACACTGTGTTCTGTTAGTTCATCTCACAGTGTTACTTCTTGCGCTTCCAGAAGCCTTTCGCCAAGGCTGTTCTTGAGGAATTGGCAAAGGGATATTTGGAACCCCATAGAGGGCTATGGTGAAAAAGGAAATATCTTCCGTTCAAAACTGGAAAGAAGCTATCTGAGAAACTGCTCTGTGTTCTCTGAATTCATCTCACAGAGTTACATCTTTCCCTTCAAGAAGCCTTTCGCTAAGCTGCTCTTGTGGAACTGGCAAAGGGATATTTGGAAGCCCATAGAGGGCTATGGTGAAAAAGGAAATATCTTCCGTTCCAAACTGGAAAGAAGCTTTCTGAGAAACTGCTCTGTGTACTCTGAATTCATCTCACAGATTTACATCTTTCCCTTCAAGAAGCCTTTCGATAAGAGTGTTCTAGTGGAATTGGCAAAGTGATATTTGGAACCCCTTAGATTACTATGGTGAAAAAGGAAATATCTTCCGTTCAAAACTGGAAAGAAGCTTTCTGAGAAACTGCTCTGTGTTCTGTTAATTCATCTCACAGAGTTACGTCTTTGCCTTCAAGAAGCCTTTCGCTAAGGCTTTTCTTGTGGAACTGGCAAAGGGATATTTGGAAGCCCATAGAGGGCAATGGAGAAAAAGGAAATATCTTCCGTCCAAAACTGGAGAGAAGCTTTCTGAGAAACTGCTCTGTGTTCTATGAATTCATCTCACCGAGTTACATCTTTCCCTTCAAGAAGCCTTTCGCTAAGGCTGTTCTTGTGGAATTGGCAAAGGGATATTTGGAAGCCCATAGAGGGCTATGGTGAAAAAGGAAATATCTTCCGTTCAAAACTGGAAAGAAGCTTTCTGAGAAACTGCTCTGTGTTCTGTTAGTTCATCTCCCAGAGTTACATCTTGCCCTTCAAGAAGACTTTCGCCAAGGCTTTTCTTGTGGAACTGGCAAAGGGATATTTGGAAGCCCATAGAGGGCTATGGTGAAAAAGGAAATATCTTCCGTTCAAAACTGGAAAGAAGCTTTCTGAGAAACTGCTCTGTGTTCTCTGAATTCATCTCACAGAGTTACATCTTTCCCTTCAAGAAGCCTTTCGCTAAGGCTGTTCTTGTGGAACTGGCAAAGGGATATTTGGAAGCCCGTAGAGGGCTATGGTGAAAAAGGAAATATCTTCCGTTCAAAACTGGAAAGAAGCTTTCTGAGAAACTGCTCTGTGTACTCTCAATTCATCTCACAGAGTTACACATTTCCCTTCAAGAAGCCTTTCGCTAAGGGTGTTCTTGTGGAATTGGCAAAGGGATGTTTGGAAGCCCATAGAGGGCTATGGTGAAAAACGAAATAACTTCCGTTCAAAACTGGAAAGAATCTTTCTGAGAAACTACACTGTGTTCTGTTAGTTCATCTCACAGTGTTACTTCTTGCGCTTCCAGAAGCCTTTCGCCAAGGCTGTTCTTGAGGAATTGGCAAAGGGATATTTGGAACCCCATAGAGGGCTATGGTGAAAAAGGAAATATCTTCCGTTCAAAACTGGAAAGAAGCTATCTGAGAAACTGCTCTGTGTTCTCTGAATTCATCTCACAGAGTTACATCTTTCCCTTCAAGAAGCCTTTCGCTAAGGCTGCTCTTGTGGAACTGGCAAAGGGATATTTGGAAGCCCATAGAGGGCTATGGTGAAAAAGGAAATATCTTCCGTTCCAAACTGGAAAGAAGCTTTCTGAGAAACTGCTCTGTGTACTCTGAATTCATCTCACAGATTTACATCTTTCCCTTCAAGAAGCCTTTCGATAAGAGTGTTCTAGTGGAATTGGCAAAGTGATATTTGGAACCCCTTAGATTGCTATGGTGAAAAAGGAAATATCTTCCGTTCAAAACTGGAAAGAAGCTTTCTGAGAAACTGCTCTGTGTTCTGTTAATTCATCTCACAGAGTTACGTCTTTGCCTTCAAGAAGCCTTTCGCTAAGGCTTTTCTTGTGGAACTGGCAAAGGGATATTTGGAAGCCCATAGAGGGCAATGGAGAAAAAGGAAATATCTTCCGTCCAAAACTGGAGAGAAGCTTTCTGAGAATCTGCTCAGTGTTCTCTGAATTCATCTCTCAGAGTTACATCTTTCCCATCAAGAAGCCTTTCGCTAAGGCTGTTCTTGTGGAATTGGCAAAGGGATATTTGGAAGCCCATAGAGGGCTATGGTGAAAAAGGAAATATCTCCCGTTCAAAACTGGAAAGAAGCTTTCTGAGAAACCGCTCTGTGTTCTCTGAATTCATCTCACAGAGTTACATCTTTCCCTTCAAGAAGCCTCTCCCTAAGGCTGTTCTTCTGGAACTGGCAAAGGTATATTTGGAAGCCCATAGAGTTCTATGTTGAAAAAGGAAATATCTTCCGTTCGAAACTGGAAAGAAGCTTTCTGAGAAACTGCTCTGTGTTCTCTGAATTCTTCTCACAGAGTTACATCTTTCCCTTCAAGAAGCCTTTCGCTAAGGCTGTTTTTGTGGAACTGGCAAAGGGATATTTGGAAACCCTTAGAGGGCTATGGTGAAAAAGGAAATATCTTCCGTTCAAAACTGGAAAGTAGCTTTCTGAGAAACTGCTCTGTGTTCTCTGAATTCATCTCACGGAGTTACATCTTTCCCTTCAAGAAGCCTTTCTTTAATGCTGTTCTTGTGGAACTGGCAAAGGGATATTTGGAAGCCCATAGAGGGCTATGGTGAAAAAGGAAATATCTTCCGTTCAAAACTGGAAAGAAGCTTTCTGAGAAACTGCTCTGTGTTCTCTGAATTCATCTCACAGAGTTACACCTTTCCCTTCAAGAAGCCTTTCGCTAAGGGTGTTCTTGTGGAATTGGCAAAGGGATGTTTGGAAGCCCATAGAGGACTATGGTGAAAAAGGAAATAACTTCCGTTCAAAACTGGATAGAAGCTTTCTGAGAAACTACTCTGTGTTCTGTTAGTTCATCTCACAGTGTTACATCTTGCGCTTCAAGAAGCCTTTCGCCAAGGCTGTTCTTGTGGAATTGGCAAAGGGATATTTGGAAGCCCATAGAGGGCTATGGTGAAAAAAGAAATATCTTCCGTTCAAAACTGGAAAGAAGCTATCTGAGAAACTGCTCTGTGTTCTCTGAATTCATCTCACAGAGTTACATCTTTCCCTTCAAGAAGCCTTTCGCTAAGGCTGCTCTTGTGGAACTGGCAAAGGGATATTTGGAAGCCCATAGAGGGCTATGGTGAAAAAGGAAATATCTTCCGTTCAAAACTGGAAAGAAGCTTTCTGAGAAACTGCTCTGTGTTCTATGAATTCATCTCACCGAGTTACATCTTTCCCTTCAAGAAGCCTTTCGCTAAGGCTGTTCTTGTGGAATTGGCAAAGGGATATTTGGAAGCCCATAGAGGGCTATGGTGAAAAAGGAAATATCTTCCGTTCAAAACTGGAAAGAAGCTTTCTGAGAAACTGCTCTGTGTTCTGTTAGTTCATCTCACAGAGTTACATCTTGCCCTTCAAGAAGACTTTCGCCAAGGCTGTTCTTGTGGAACTGGCAAAGGGATATTTGGAAGCCCATAGAGGGCTATGGTGAAAAAGGAAATATCTTCCGTTCAAAACTGGAAAGAAGCTTTCTGAGAAACTGCTCTGTGTTCTGTTAATTCATCTCACAGAGTTACATCTTTCCCTTCAAGAAGCCTTTCGCTAAGGCTGTTCTTGTGGAACTGGCAAAGGGATATTTGGAAGCCCATAGAGGTTTATGGTGAAAAGGGAAATATGTTCCGTTCAAAACTGGAAAGAAACTTTCTGAGAAACTGCTCTGTGTTCTCTGAGTTCATCTCACAGAGTTACATCTTTCCCTTCAAGAAGCCTTTCGCTAAGGCTGTTCTTGTGGAACTGGCAAAGGGATATTTGGAAGCCCATAGAGGTTTATGGTGAAAAAGGAAATATCTTCCCTTCAAAACTGGAAAGAAACTTTCTGAGAAACTGCTCTGTGTTCTCTGAATTCATCTCACAGAGTTACATCTTTCCCTTCAAGAAGCCTTTCGCTAAGGCTGTTCTTGTAGAACTGGCAAAGGGATATTTCGAAGCTCATAGACGGCTATGGTGAAAAAGGAAATATCTTCCGTTCAAAACTGGAAAGAAGCTTTCTGAGAACGTGCTCTGTGTTCCCTGAATTCATCTCACAGAGTTACATCTTTCCCTTCAAGAAGCCTTTCGCTAAGGCTGTTCTTATGGAACTGGCAAACTGATATTTGGAAGCCCATAGAGGCCTAGGGTTAAAAATGAATTATCTTCCGTTCAAAACTGGAAAGAATCTTTCTGAGAAACTGCTCTGTGTTCTGTTAATTCATCTCACAGAGCTGCATCTTTCCCTTCAATAAGCGTTTCGCTAAGGCTGTTCTTGTGGAATTGGCAAAGTGATATTTGGAAGCCCATAGAGGGCTATGGTAAAAAAGGAAATATCTTCGGTTCAAAACTGGAAAGAAGCTTTCTGAGAAACAGTTCTGTGTTCTGTTAGTTCATATCACAGAGTTACATCTTTCCCTTCAAGAAGCCTTTCGCTAAGGCTGTTCTTGTGGAACTGGCAAAGGGATATTTGGAAGCCCATAGAGGGCTATGGTGAAAAAGGAAATATCTTCCGTTCAAAACTGGAAAGAAGCTTTCTGAGAAACTGCTCTGTGTTCTCTGAATTCTTCTCACAGAGTTACATCTTTCCCTTCAAGAAGCCTTTCGCTAAGGCTGTTCTTGTGGTACTGGCAAAGGGATATTTGGAAACCCATAGAGGGCTATGGTGAAAAAGGAAATATCTTCCGTTCAAAACTGGAAAGAATTTTTCTGAGAAACTCCTCCGTGTTCTGTTAATTCATCTCACAGAGTTACATCTTTCCCTTCAAGAAGCCTTTCGCTAAGGCTGTTCTTGTGGAACTGGCAAAGGGATATTTGGAAGCCCATAGAGGGCTATGGTGAAAAAGGAAATATCTTCCGTTCAAAACTGGAAAGAAGCTTTCTGAGAAACTGCTCTGTGTTCTCTGAATTCTTCTCACAGAGTTACATCTTTCCCTTCAAGAAGCCTTTCGCTAAGACTGTTCTTGTGGAACTGGCAAAGGGATATTTCGAAACCCATAGAGGGCTGTGGTGAAAAAGGAAATATCTTCCGTTCAAAGCTGGAAAGAAGCTTTCTGAGAAACTGTTCTGTGTTCTCTGAATTCATTTCACAGAATTACATCTTTCCCTTCAAGAAGCCTTTCGCTAAGGCTTTTCTTGTGGAACTGGCAAAGGGATATTTGGAACCCCATAGAGGGCTATGGTGAAAAAGGAAATATCTTCCGCTCAAAACTGGAAAGAAGCTTTCTGAGAAACTGTTCTGTGTTCTCTGAATTCATCTCACAGAGTTACATCTTTCCCTTCAAGAAGCCTTTCGCTAAGGCTGTTCTTGTGGAACTGGCAAAGGGATATTTGGAAGCCCTTAGAGGGCTATGGTGAAAAAGGAAATAACTTCCGTTCAAAACTGGAAAGAAGCTTTCTAAGAAACTGCTCTGTGTTCTGTTAGTTCATCTCACAGTGTTACATCTTGCCCTTCAAGAAGCCTTTCACCAAGGCTGTTCTTGTGGAATTGGCAAAGGGATATTTGGAAGCCCATAGAGGGCTATGGTGAAAAAGGAAATATCTTCCGTTCAAAACTGGAAAGAAGCTTTCTGAGAAACTGCTCTGTGTTCTCTGAATTCATCTCACAGAGTTACATCTTTCCCTTCAAGAAGCCTTTCGCTAAGGCTGTTCTTGTGGAACTGGCAAAGGGATATTTGGAACCCCATAGAGGGCTAAGGTGAAAAAGGAAATATCTTCCGTTCAAAACTGGAAAGAAGCTTTCTGAGAAACTGCTCTGTGTACTCTCAATTCATCTCACAGAGTTACATCTTTCCCTTCTAGAAGCCTTTCGAGAAGGCTGTTCTAGTGGAATTGGCAAAGTGATATTTGGAAGCCCATAGAGGGCTATGGTGAAAAAGGAAATATCTTCCGTTCAAAACTGGAAAGAAGCTTTCTGAGAAACTACTCTGTGTTCTCTGAATTCATCTCACAGAGTTACATCTTTCCCTTCAAGAAGCCTTTCGCTAAGGCTGTTCTTGTGGAACTGGCAAGGGGATATTTGGAAGCCCATAGAGGGCTATGGTGAAAAAGGAATTATCTTCCGTTCAAAACTGGAAAGAAGCTTTCTGAGAAACTGTTCTGTGTTCTGTTAATTCATATCACAGAGTTACATCTTTCCCTCCAAGAAGCCTTTCGCTAAGGCTGTTCTTGTGCAACTGGCAAAGGGATATTTGGAAGCCCATAGAGGGATATGGTGAAAAAGGAAATATCTTCCGTTCAAAACTGGAAAGAAGATTTCTGAGAAACTGCTCTGTGTTCTGTTAGTTCATCTTACAGAGTTACATCTTTCCCTACAAGAAGTCTTTCACTAAGGCTGTTCTTGTGGAACTGGCAAAGGGATATTTGGAAACCCATAGAGGGGTATGTTGAAAAAGGAAATATCTTCCGTTCAAAACTGGAAAGAAGCTTTCTGAGAAACTGCTCTTTGTTCTGTTAATTCACCTCACCGAGTTACATCTTTCCCTTCAAGAAGCCTTTCGCTAAGGCTGTTCTTTTGGAATTGGCAAAGGGATATTTGGAAGCCCATAGAGGGCTATGGTGAAAAAGGAAATATCTTCCGTTCAAAACTGGAAAGAAGCTTTCTGCGAATCTGCTCAGTGTTCTCTGAATTCATCTCACGGAGTTACATCTTTCCCATCAAGAAGCCTTTCGCTAAGGCTGTTCTTGTGGAATTGGCAAAGGGATATTTGGAAGACCATAGAGGGCTATGGTGAAAAAGGAAATATCTCCCGTTCAAAACTGGAAAGAAGCTTTCTGAGAAACTGCTCTGTGTTCTCTGCATTCATCTCACAGAGTTACATCTTTCCCTTCAAGAAGCCTTTCGCTAAGGCTGTTCTTCTGGAACTGGCAAAGGTATATTTGGAAGCCCATAGAGGGCTACGCTGAAAAAGGAAATATCTTCCGTTCAAAACTGGAAAGAAGCTTTCTGAGAAACTGCTCTGTGCTCTCTGAATTCTTCTCACAGAGTTACATCTTTCCCTTCAAGAAGCCTTTCGCTAAGGCTGTTCTTGTGGAACTGGCAAAGGGATATTTGGAAACCCTTAGAGGGCTATGGTGAAAAAGGAAATATCTTCCGTTCAAAACTGGAAAGTAGCTTTCCGAGAAACTGCTCTCTGTTCTCTGAATTCATCTCACAGAGTTACATCTTTCCCTTCAGGAAGCCTTTCGTTAAGGCTGTTCTTGTGGAACTGACAAAGGGATATTTGGAAGCTAATAGAGGGCTATGGTGAAAAAGGAAATATCTTCCGTTCAAAACTGGAAAGAAGCTTTCTGAGAAACCGCTCTGTGTTCTCTGAATTCATCTCACAGAGTTACATCTTTCCCTTCAAGAAGCCTTTCCCTAAGACTGTTCTTCTGGAACTGGCAAAGGTATATTTGGAAGCCCATAGAGGGCTATGGTGAAAAAGGAAATATCTTACGTTCAAAACTGGAAAGAAGCTTTCTGAGAAACTGCTCTGTGTTCTCTGAATTCTTCTCACAGAGTTACATCTTTCCCTTCAAGAAGCCTTTCGCTAAGGCTGTTTTTGTGGAACTGGCAAAGGGATATTTGGAAACCCTTAGAGGGCTATGGTGAAAAAGGAAATATCTTCCGTTCAAAACTGGAAAGTAGCTTTCTGAGAAACTGCTCTGTGTTCTCTGAATTCATCTCACAGAGTTACATCTTTCCCTTCAAGAAGCCTTTCGTTAAGGCTGTTCTTGTGGAACTGGCAAAGGGATATTTGGAAGCCCATAGAGGGCTATGGTGAAAAAGGAAATATCTTCCGTTCAAAACTGGAAAGAAGCTTTCTGAGAAAGTGCTCTGTGTTCTCTGAATTCATCTCACAGAGTTACATCTTTGCCTTCAAGAAGCCTTTCGCTAAGGCTGTTCTTGTGGAATTGGCAAAGGGATATTTGGAAGCACATAGAGGGCTATGGTGAAAAAGGAAATATCTTCCGTTCAAAACTGGAAAGAAGCTTTCTGATAAAGTTTTCTGTGTTGTGTTAGTTCATCTCACAGAGATACATCTTTCCCTTCAAGAAGCCTTTCGCCAAGACTGTTCTTGTGGAACTGGCAAAGGGATATTTGGAAGCCCATAGAGAGTTATGGTGAAAAAGGAAATATCTTCCGTTCAAAACTGGAAAGAAGCTTTCTGAGAAACTGCTCTGTGTTCTCTAAATTCATCTCACAGAGTTACATCTTTCCCTTCAAGAAGCCTTTCACTATGGCTGTTCTTGTGGAATTGGCAAAGTGATATTTGGAAGCCCATAGAGGGCTATGGTGAAAAAGGAAATATCTTTCGTTCAAAACTGGAAAGAAGCTTTCTGAGAAACTGCTCTGTGTTCTGTTAATTCATCTCACAGAGTTACATCTTTCCCTTCAAGAAGTCTTTCGCTAAAGCTGTTCTTGAGTAATTGGAAAAGTGATATTTGGAAGCCCATAGAGGGCTATGGTGAAAAAGGAAATATCTTCCGTTCAAAACTGGAAAGAAGCTTTCTGAGAAACTGCTCTGTGTTCTATGAATTCATCTCAAAGAGTTACACCTTTCCCTTCAAGAAGCCTTTCGCTAAGGGTGTTCTTGTGGAATTGGCAAAGGGATGTTTGGAAGCCCATAGAGGGCTATGGTGAAAAAGGAAATAACTTCCGTTCAAAACTGGAAAGAAGCTTTCTGAGAAACTGCTCTGTGTTCTGTTAGTTCATCTCACAGTGTTACATCTTGCGCTTCAAGAAGCCTTTCGCCAAGGCTGTTCTTGTGGAATAGGCAAAGGGATATTTGGAAGCCCATAGAGGGCTATGGTGAAAAAGGAAATATCTTCCGTTCAAAACTGGAAAGAAGCTATCTGAGAAACTGCTCTGTGTTCTCTGAATTCATCTCACAGAGTTACATCTTTCCCTTCAAGAAGCCTTTCGCTAAGGCTGCTCTTGTGGAACTGGCAAAGGGATATTTGGAAGCCCATAGAGGGCTATGGTGAAAAAGGAAATATCTTCCGTTCAAAACTGGAAAGAAGCTTTCTGAGAAACTGCTCTGTGTACTATGAATTCATCTCACAGATTTACATCTTTCCCTTCAAGAAGCCTTTCGATAAGGCTGTTCTAGTGGAATTGGCAAAGTGATATTTGGAAGCCCATAGATTGCTATGGTGAAAAAGGAAATATCTTCCGTTCAAAACTGGAAAGAAGCTTTCTGAGAAACTTCTCTGTGTTCTATGAATTCATCTCACAGAGTTACATCTTTCCCTTCAAGAAGCCTATCGCTAAGGCTGTTCTTCTGGAACTGGCAAAGGTATATTTGGAAGCCCATAGAGGGCTATGGTGAAAAAGGAAATATCTTCCGTTCAAAACTGGAAAGAAGCTTTCTGAGAAACTGCTCTGTGTTCTCTGAATTCTTCTCACAGAGTTACATCTTTCTCTTCAAGAAGCCTTTCGCTAAGGCTGTTTTTGTGGAACTGGCAAAGGGATATTTGGAAACCCTTAGAGGGCTACGGTGAAAAAGGAAATATCTTCCGTTCAAAACTGGAAAGTAGCTTTCTGAGAAACTGCTCTGTGTTCTCTGAATTCATCTCACAGAGTTACATCTTTCCCTTCAAGAAGCCTTTCTTTAAGGCTGTTCTTGTGGAACTGGCAAAGGGATATTTGGAAGCCCATAGAGGGCTATGGTGAAAAAGGAAATATCTTCCATTCAAAACTGGAAAGAAGCTTTCTGAGAAACTTTTCTGTGTTCTGTTAGTTCATCTCACAGAGTTACATCTTTCCCTTCAAGAAGCCTTTCGCTAAGACTGTTCTTGTGGAACTGGCAAAGGGATATTTGGAAGCCCATAGAGAGTTATGGTGAAAAAGGAAATATCTTCCATTCAAAACTGGAAAGAAGCTTTCTGAGAAACTGCTCTGTGTTCTCTAAATTCATGTCACAGAGTTACATCTTTCCCTTCAAGAAGCCTTTCGCTAAGGCTGCTCTTGTGGAACTGGCAAAGGGATATTAGGAAGCCCATAGAGGGCTATGGTGAAAAAGGAAATATCTTCCGTTCAAAACTGGAAAGAAGCTTTCTGAGAAACTGCTCTGTGTACTCTGAATTCATCTCACAGATTTACATCTTTCCCTTCAAGAAGCCTTTCGATAAGGCTGTTCTAGTGGAATTGGCAAAGTGATATTTGGAAGCCCATAGATTGCTATGGTGAAAAAGGAAATATCTTCCGTTCAAAACTGGAAAGAAGCTTTCTGAGAAACTTCTCTGTGTTCTATGAATTCATCTCACAGAGTTACATCTTTCCCTTCAAGAAGCCTTTCGGTAAGGCTGTTCTTCTGGAATTGGCAAAGGGATATTTGGAAGCCCATAGAGGGCTATGGTGAAAAAGGAAATATCTTCCGTTCAAAACTGGAAAGAAGCTTTCTGAGAAACTGTTCTGTGTTCTGTTAGTTCATCTCACAGAGTTACATCTTTCCCTTCAAGAAGCCCTTCGCTAAGGCTGTTCTTGTGGAACTGGCAAAGGGATATTTGGAAGCCCTTAGAAGGCTATGGTGAAAAAGGAAATATCTTCCGTTCAAAACTGGAAAGAAGATTTCTGAGAAACTGCTCTGTGTTCTGTTAGTTCATCTCACATAGTTACATCTTTCCCTACAAGAAGTCTTTCGCTAAGGCTGTTTTTGTGGAACTGGCAAAGGGATATTTGGAAACCCATAGAGGGCTATGTTGAAAAAGGAAATATCTTCCGTTCAAAACTGGAAAGAAGCTTTCTGAGAGACTGCTCTGTGTTCTCTGAATTCTTCCCACAGAGTTACATCTTTCCCTTCAAGAAGTCTTTCGCCAAGGCTGTTCTTCTGGAACTGGCAAAGGGATATTTGGAAGCCCCTAGAGGGCTATGGTGAAAAAGGAAATATCTTCCGTTCAAAACTGGAAAGAAGCTTTCTGAGAAACAGCTATGTGTTCTGTTAATTCATATCACAGATCTACATCTTTCCCTTCAAGAAGCCTTTCGATAAGGCTGTATTTGCGGAATTGGCAAAGTTATATTTGGAAGCCCATAGAGGGCTATGGCGAAAAAGGAAATATCTTCCGTTCAAAACTGGAAAGAAGCTTTCTGAGAAAGTGCTCTGTGTTCTCTGAATTCATCTCACAGAGTTACATCTTTCCCTTCAAGAAGCCTTTCGCTAAGGCTGTTCTTCTGCAATTGGCAAAGGGATATTTGGAAGCCCATAGAGGGCTATGGTGAAAAAGAAAATATCTTCCGTTCAAAACTGGAAAGAAGCTTTCTGAGAAACTGCTCTGTGTTCTGTTAATTCATATCACAGAGCTACATCTTTCCCTTCAAGAAGCCTTTCGCTAAGGCTGTTCTTGTGGAATTGGCAAAGTGATATTTGGAAGCCCATAGAGGGATATGGTGAAAAAGGAAATATCTTCTGTTCAAAACTGGAAAGAAGCTTTCTGAGAAACTGCTCTGTGTACTCTGAATTCATCTCACAGATTTACATCTTTCCCTTCAAGAAGCCTTTCGATAAGTCTGTTCTAGTGGAATTGGCAAAGTGATATTTGGAAGCCCATAGATTGCTATGGTGAAAAAGGAAATATCTTCCGTTCAAAACTGGAAAGAAGCTTTCTGAGAAACGTCTCTGTGTTCTATGAATTCATCTCACAGAGTTACATCTTTCCCTTCAAGAAGCCTTTCGGTAAGGCTGTTCTTCTGGAATTGGCAAAGGGATATTTGGAAGCCCATAGAGGGCTATGGTGAAAAAGGAAATATCTTCCGTTCAAAAGTGGAAAGAAGCTTTCTGAAAAACTGCTCTTTGTTCTGTTAATTCACCTCACCGAGTTACATCTTTCCCTTCAAGAAGCCTTTCGCTAAATCTGTTCTTTTGGAATTGGCAAAGGGATATTTGGAAGCCCTTAGAGGGCTATGGTGAAAAAGGAAATATCTTCCGTTCAAAACTGGAAAGAAGATTTCTGAGAAACTGCTCTGTGTTCTGTTAGTTCATCTTACAGAGTTACATCTTTCCCTACAAGAAGTCTTTCGCTAAGGCTGTTCTTGTGGAACTGGCAAAGGGATATTTGGAAACCCATAGAGCGGTATGTTGAAAAAGGAAATATCTTCCGTTCAAAACTGGAAAGAAGCTTTCTGAGAAACTGCTCTGTGTTCTGTTAATTCATCTCACAGAGTTACGTCTTTGCCTTCAAGAAGCCTTTCGCTAAGGCTTTTCTTGTGGAACTGGCAAAGGGATATTTTGAAGCCCATAGAGGGCAATGGAGAAAAAGGAAATATCTTCCGTCCAAAACTGCGGAGAAGCTTTCTGAGAATCTGCTCAGTGTTCTCTGAATTCATCTCACGGAGTTACATCTTTCCCATCAAGAAGCCTTTCGCTAAGGCTGTTCTTGTGGAATTGGCAAAGGGATATTTGGAAGCCCATAGAGGGCTATGGTGAAAAAGGAAATATCTCCCGTTCAAAACTGGAAAGAAGCTTTCTGAGAAACTGCTCTGTGTTCTCTGAATTCATCTCACAGAGTTACATCTTTCCCTTCAAGAAGCCTTTCGCTAAGGCTGTTCTTCTGGAACTGGCAAAGGTATATTTGGAAGCCCATAGAGGGCTATGGTGAAAAAGGAAATATCTTCCGTTCAAAACTGGAAAGAAGCTTTCTGAGAAACTGCTCTGTGTTCTCTGAATTCTTCTCACAGAGTTACATCTTTCCCTTCAAGAAGCCTTTCGCTAAGGCTGTTCTTGTGGAACTGGCAAAGGGATATTTGGAAACCCTTAGAGGGCTATGGTGAAAAAGGAAATATCTTCGTTCAAAACTGGAAAGAAGCTTTCTGAGAAACTGCTCTGTGTTCTATGAATTCATCTCAAAGAGTTACACCTTTCCCTTCAAGAAGCCTTTCGCTAAGGGTGTTCTTGTGGAATAGGAAAAGGGATGCTTGGAAGCCCATAGAGGGCTATGGTGAAAAAGGAAATAACTTCCGTTCAAAACTGGAAAGAAGCTTTCTGAGAAACTACTCTGTGTTCTGTTAGTTCATCTCGCAGTGTTACATCTTGCGCTTCAAGAAGCCTTTCGCCAAGGCTGTTCTTGTGGAATTGGCAAAGGGATATTTGGAAGCCCATAGAGGGCTATGGTGAAAAAGGAAATATCTTCCGTTCAAAACTGGAAAGAAGCTTTCTGAGAAACTGCTCTGTGTTCTCTGAATTCATCTCACAGAATTACATATTTCCCTTCAAGAAGCCTTTCGCTAAGGCTGCTCTTGTGGAACTGGCAAAGGGATATTTGGAAGCCCATAGAGGGCTATGGTGAAAAAGGAAATATCTTCCGTTCAAAACTGGAAAGAAGCTTTCTGAGAAACTGCTCTGTGTACTCTGAATTCATCTCACAGATTTACATCTTTCCCTTCAAGGAGCCTTTCGATAAGGCTGTTCTAGTGGAATTGGCAAAGTGATATTTGGAAGCCCATAGATTGCTATGGTGAAAAAGGAAATATCTTCCGTTCAAAACTGGAAAGAAGCTTTCTGAGAAACTTCTCTGTGTTCTATGAATTCATCTCACAGAGTTACATCTTTCCCTTCAAGAAGCCTTTCGCTAAGGCTGTTCTTCTGGAATTGGCAAAGGGATATTTGGAAGCCCATAGAGGGCTATGGTGAAAAAGGAAATATCTTCCGTTCAAAAGTGGAAAGAAGCTTTCTGAGAAACTGCTCTTTGTTCTGTTAATTCACCTCACCGAGTTACATCTTTCCCTTCAAGAAGCCTTTCGCTAAGGCTGTTCTTTTGGAATTGGCAAAGGGATATTTGGAAGCCCATAGAGGGCTATGGTGAAAAAGGAAATATCTTCCGTTCAAAACTGGAAACAAGCTTTCTGAGAAACTGCTCTGTGTTCTGTTAATTCATCTCACAGAGTTACGTCTTTGCCTTCAAGAAGCCTTTTGCTAAGGCTTTTCTTGTGGAACTGGCAAAGGGATATTTGGAAGCCCATAGAGGGCAATGGAGAAAAAGGAAATATCTTCCGTCCAAAACTGGAAAGAAGCTTTCTGAGAATCTGCTCAATGTTCTCTGAATTCATCTCACAGAGTTACATCTTTCCCATCAAGAAGCCTTTCGCTAAGGCTGTTCTTGTGGAATTGGCAAAGTGATATTTGGAAGCCCATAGAAGGCTATGGTGAAAAATGAAATATCTTCCGTTCAAAACTGGAAAGAAGCTTTCTGAGAAACTGTTCTGTGTTCTGTTAGTTCATCTCACAGAGTTACATCTTTCCCTTCAAGAAGCCTTTCGCTAAGGCTGTTCTTGTGGAATTAGCAAAGGGATATTTGGAAGCCCATAGAGGGCTATGGTGAAAAAGGAAATATCTTCCGTTCAAAACTGGAAAGAAGCTTTCTGAGAAACTGCTCTGTGTTCTGTTAATTCATATCACAGAGCTACATCTTTCCCTTCAAGAAGCCTTTCGCTAAGGCTGTTCTTGTGGAACTGGCAAATTGATATTTCGAAGCTCATAGAGGGCTATGGTGAAAAAGGAAATATCTTCCGTTCAAAACTGGAAAGAAGCTTTCTGAGAAACTGCTCTGTGTTCTCTGAATTCATCTCACAGAGTTACATCTTTCCCTTCAAGAAACCTTTCGCTAAGGCTCTTCTTGTGGAACTGGCAAAGGGATATTTGGAAGCCCATAGAGGGCTATTGTGAAAAAGAAAATATCTTCCGTTCAAAACTGGAAAGAAGCTTTCTGAGAAACTGCTCTGTGTTCTGTTAATTCATATCACAGATCTACATTTTTCCCTTCAAGAAGCCTTTCGCTAAGGCTGTTCTTGTGGAATTCGCAAAGGGCTATTTGGAAGCCCATAGAGGGCTATGGTGAAAAAGGAAATATCTTCCGTTCAAAACTGGAAAGAAGCTTTCTGAGAAACTGTTCTGTGTTCTGTTAGTTCATCTCACAGAGTTACATCTTTCCCTTCAAGATGCCTTTCGCTAAGGCTGTTCTTGTGGAACTGGCAAAGGGATATTTGGAAGCCCTTAGAGGGCTATGGTGAAAAAGGAAATATCTTCCGTTCAAAACTGGAAAGAAGATTTCTGAGAAACTGCTCTGTGTTCTGTTAGTTCATCTCACATAGTTACATCTTTCCCTACAAGAAGTCTTTCGCTAAGGCTGTTCTTGTGGAACTGGCAAAGGGATATTTGGAAACCCATAGAGGGCTACGTTGAAAAAGGAAATATCTTCCGTTCAAAACTGGAAAGAAGCTTTCTGAGAACTGCTCTGTGTTTTCTGAAGTCATCTCACAGTGTTACATCTTTCCCTTCAAGAAGCCTTTCGCTAAGGCTGTTCTTGTGGAATTGGCAAAGTGATATTTGGAAGCCCATAGAGGGCTATGGTGAAAAAGGAAATATCTTCCGTTCAAAACTGGAAAGAAGCTTTCTGAGAAACTGCTCTGTGTTCTCTGAATTCATCTCACAGAGTTACATCTTTCCCTTCAAGAAGCCTTTCGCTAAGGCTGTTCTTGTGGAATTGGCAAAGGGATATTTGGAAGCCCAAAGAGGGCTATGGTGAAAAAGGAAATATCTTCCGTTCAAAACTGGAAAGAAGCTTTCTGAGAAACTGCTCTGTGTTCTGTTAATTCATCTCACAGAGTTACATCTTTCCCTTCAAGAAGCCTTTCGCTAAGGCTGCTCTTGTGGAACTGGCAAAGGGATATTTGGAAGCCCATAGAGGGCTATGGTGAAAAAGGAAATATCTTCCGTTCAAAACTGGAAAGAAGCTTTCTGAGAAACTGCTCTGTGTACTCTGAATTCATCTCACAGAGTTACATCTTTCCCTTCAAGAAGCCTTTCGCTAAGGCTGTTCTTTTGGAATTGGCAAAGGGATATTTGGAAACCCATAGAGGGCTATGGTGAAAAAGGAAATATCTTCCGTTCAAAACTGGAAAGAAGCTTTCTGAGAAACTGCTCTGTGTTCTCTGAATTAATCTCAGAGTTACATCTTTCCCTTCAAGAAGCCTTTCGCTAAGGCTGTTCTTGTGGAACTGGCAAAGGGATATTTGGAAGCCCATAGAGGGCTATGGTGAAAAAGGAAATATCTTCCGTTCAAAACTGGAAAGAAGCTTTCTGAGAAACTGCTCTGTGTTCTCTGAATTCTTCTCACAGAGTTACATCTTTCCCTTCAAGAAGCCTTTCGCTAAGGCTGTTCTTGTGGAACTGGCAAAGGGATATTTGGAAGCCCATAGAGGGTTATGGTGAAAAAGGAAATATCTTCCGTTCAAAACTGGAAAGAAGCTTTCTGAGAAACTGCTCTGTGTTCTCTAAATTCATCTCACAGAGTTAGATCTTTCCCTTCAAGAAGCCTTTCGCTAAGGCTCTTCTTGTGGAATTGGCAAAGTGATATTTGGAAGTCAATAGAGGGCTATGGTGAAAAAGGAAATATATTCCGTTCAAAACTGGAAAGAAGCTTTCTGAGAAACTGCTCTGTGTTCTGTTAGTTCATCTCACAGTGTTACATCTTGCCCTTCAAGAAGCCTTTCGCTAAGGCTGTTCTTGTGGAACTGGCAAAGGGATATTTGGAAGCAATAAGAGGGCTATGGTGAAAAAGGATATATCTTCCGTTCAAAACTGGAAAGAAGATTTCTGAGAACCTGTTCTGTGTTCTGTTAGTTCACCTCACAGAGTTACATCTTTTCCTTCAAGATGCCTTTCGCTAAGGCTGTTCTTGTAGAACTTGCAAAGGGATATTTGGAAGCCCATAGAGGGCTATGGTGAAAAAGGAAATATCTTCCGTTCAAAACTGGAAAGAAGCTTTCTGAGAACTGCTCTGTGTTTTCTGAAGTCATCTCACAGTGTTACATCTTTCCCTTCAAGAAGCCTTTCGCTAAGGCTGTTCTTGTGGAATTGGCAAAGTGATATTTGGAAGCCCATAGAGGGCTATGGTGAAAAAGGAAATATCTTCCGTTCAAAACTGGAAAGAAGCTTTCTGAGAAACTGTTCTGTGTTCTGTTAGTTCATCTCACAGAGTTACATCTTTCCCTTCAAGAAGCCTTTCGCTAAGGCTGTTCTTGTGGAACTGGCAAAGGGATATTTGGAAGCCCATAGAGAGTTATGGTGAAAAAGGAAATATCTTCCGTTCAAAACTGGAAAGAAGCTTTCTGAGAAACTGCTCTGTGTTCTCTGAATTCATCTCACAGAGTTATATCTTTCCCTTCAAGAAGCCTTTCGCTAAGGCTGTTCTTGTGGAATTGGCAAAGGGATATTTGGAAGCCCAAAGAGGGCTATGGTGAAAAAGGAAATATCTTCCGTTCAAAACTGGAAAGAAGCTTTCTGAGAAACTGCTCTGTGTTCTGTTAATTCATCTCACAGAGTTACATCTTTCCCTTCAAGAAGCCTTTCGCTAAGGCTGCTCTTGTGGAACTGGCAAAGGGATATTTGGAAGCCCATAGAGGGCTATGGTGAAAAAGGAAATATCTTCCGTTCAAAACTGGAAAGAAGCTTTCTGAGAAACTGCTCTGTGTACTCTGAATTCATCTCACAGAGTTACATCTTTCCCTTCAAGAAGCCTTTCGCTAAGGCTGTTCTTGTGGAATTGGCAAAGTGATATTTGGAAGCCCATAGAGGGCTATGGTGAAAAAGGAAATATCTTCCGTTCAAAACTAGAAAGAAGCTTTCTGAGAAACTGCTCTGTGTTCTGTTAATTAATCACACAGAGTTACATCTTTCCCTTCAAGAAGCCTTTCGCTAAGGCTGTTCTTGTGGAATTGGCAAAGTGATATTTGGAAGCCCATAGAGGGGTATGGTGAAAAAGGAAATATCTTCCGTTCAAAACTGGAAAGAAGCTTTCTGAGAAACTGCTCTGTGTTCTATGAATTCATCTCACAGAGTTACATCTTTCCCTTCAAGAAGCCTTTCGCTAAGGCTGTTCTTGTGGAATTGGCAAAAGGATGTTTGGAAGCCCATAGTGGGCTATGGTGAAAAAGGAAATAACTTCCGTTCAAAACTGGAAAGAAGCTTTCTGAGAAACTGCTCTGTGTTCTGTTAATTCATCTCACAGTGTTACATCTTGCCCTTCAAGAAGCCTTTCGCCAAGGCTGTTCTTATGGAATTGGCAAAGGGATATTTGGAAGCCCATAGAGGGCTATGGTGAAAAAGGAAATATCTTCCGTTCAAAACTGGAAAGAAGCTTTCTGAGAAACTGTTCTGTGTTCTGTTAGTTCATCTCACAGAGTTACATCTTTCCCTTCAAGAAGCCTTTCGCTAAGGCTGTTCTTGTGGAACTGGCAAAGGGATATTTGGAAGCCCTTAGAGGGCTATGGTGAAAAAGGAAATATCTTCCGTTCAAAACTGGAAAGAAGATTTCTGAGAACCTGCTCTGTGTTCTGTTAGTTCATCTCACAGAGTTACATCTTTTCCTTCAAGAAGCCTTTCGCTAAGGCTGTTCTTGTAGAACTGGCAAAGGGATATTTGGAAGCCCATAGAGGGCTATGGTGAAAAAGGAAATATCTTCCGTTCAAAACTGGAAAGAAGCTTTCTGAGAAACTGCTCTGTGTTCTCTGAATTCATCTCACAGAGTTACATCTTGCCCTTCAAGAAGCCTTTCGCTAAGGCTGTTCTTGTGGAACTGGCAAAGGGATATTTGGAAGCAATTAGAGGGCTATGGTGAAAAAGGATATATCTTCCGTTCAAAACTGGAAAGAAGATTTCTGAGAACCTGCTCTGTGTTCTGTTAGTTCACCTCACAGAGTTACATCTTTTCCTTCAAGATGCCTTTCGCTAAGGCTGTTCTTGTAGAACTTGCAAAGGGATATTTGGAAGCCCATAGAGGGCTATGGTGAAAAAGGAAATATCTTCCGTTCAAAGCTGGAAAGAAGCTTTCTGAGAACTGCTCTGTGTGTTCTGAAGTCATCTCACAGTGTTACATCTTTCCCTTCAAGAAGCCTTTCGCTAAGGCTGTTCTGGTGGAATTGGCAAAGTGATATTTGGAAGCCCATAGAGGGCTACGGTGAAAAAGGAAATATCTTCCGTTCAAAACTGGAAAGAAGCTTTCTGAGAAACTGTTCTGTGTTCTGTTAGTTCATCTCACAGAGTTACATCTTTCCCTTCAAGAAGCCTTTCGCTAAGGCTGTTCTTGTGGAACTGCCAAAGGGATATTTGGAAGCCCATAGAGAGTTATGGTGAAAAAGGAAATATCTTCCGTTCAAAACTGGAAAGAAGCTTTCTGAGAAACTGCTCTGTGTTCTCTGAATTCATCTCACAGAGTTACATCTTTCCCTTCAAGAAGCCTTTCGCTAAGGCTGTTCTTGTGGAATTGGCAAAGGGATATTTGGAAGCCCAAAGAGGGCTATGGTGAAAAAGGAAATATCTTCCGTTCAAAACTTTAAAGAAGCTTTCTGAGAAACTGCTCTGTGTTCTGTTAATTCATCTCACAGAGTTACATCTTTCCCTTCAAGAAGCCTTTCGCTAAGGCTGCTCTTGTGGAACTGGCAAAGGGATATTTGGAAGCCCATAGAGGGCTATGGTGAAAAAGGAAATATCTTCCGTTCAAAACTGGAAAGAAGCTTTCTGAGAAACTGCTCTGTGTACTCTGAATTCATCTCACAGAGTTACATCTTTCCCTTCAAGAAGCCTTTCGCTAAGGCTGTTCTTGTGGAATTGGCAAAGTGATATTTGGAAGCCCATAGAGGGCTATGGTGAAAAAGGAAATATCTTCCGTTCAAAACTGGAAAGAAGCTTTCTGAGAAACTGCTCTGTGTTCTGTTAATTCATCACACAGAGTTACATCTTTCCCTTCAAGAAGCCTTTCGCTAAGGCTGTTCTTGTGGAATTGGCAAAGTGATATTTGGAAGCCCATAGAGGGGTATGGTGAAAAAGGAAATATCTTCCGTTCAAAACTGGAAAGAAGCTTTCTGAGAAACTGCTCTGTGTTCTATGAATTCATCTCACAGAGTTACATCTTTCCCTTCAAGAAGCCTTTCGCTAAGGCTGTTCTTGTGGAATTGGCAAAGGGATGTTTGGAAGCCCATAGTGGGCTATGGTGAAAAAGGAAATAACTTCCGTTCAAAACTGGAAAGAAGCTTTCTGAGAAACTGCTCTGTGTTCTGTTAATTCATCTCACAGTGTTACATCTTGCCCTTCAAGAAGCCTTTCGCCAAGGCTGTTCTTGTGGAATTGGCAAAGGGATATTTGGAAGCCCATAGAGGGCTATGGTGAAAAAGGAAATATCTTCCGTTCAAAACTGGAAAGAAGCTTTCTGAGAAACTGTTCTGTGTTCTGTTAGTTCATCTCACAGAGTTACATCTTTCCCTTCAAGAAGCCTTTCGCTAAGGCAGTTCTTGTGGAACTGGCAAAGGGATATTTGGAAGCCCTTAGAGGGCTATGGTGAAAAAGGAAATATCTTCCGTTCAAAACTGGAAAGAAGATTTCTGAGAACCTGCTCTGTGTTCTGTTAGTTCATCTCACAGAGTTACATCTTTTCCTTCAAGAAGCCTTTCGCTAAGGCTGTTCTTGTAGAACTGGCAAAGGGATATTTGGAAGCCCATAGAGGGCTATGGTGAAAAAGGAAATATCTTCCGTTCAAAACTGGAAAGAAGCTTTCTGAGAAACTGCTCTGTGTTTTCTGAATTCATCTCACAGAGTTACATCTTTCCCTTCAAGAAGCCTTTCGCTAAGGCTGTTCTTGTGGAACTGCCAAAGGGATATTTGGAAGCCCATAGAGGGCTATGGTGAAAAATGAAATATCTTCCGTTCAAAACAGGAAAGAAGCTTTCTGAGAAACTGTTCTGTGTTCTGTTAGTTCATCTCACAGAGTTACATCTTTCCCTTCAAGAAGTCTTTCGCTACGGCTGTTCTTGTGGAACTGGCAAAGGGATATTTGGAAGCCCTTAGAGGGCTATGGTGAAAAAGGAAATATCTTCCGTTCAAAACTGGAAAGAAGATTTCTGAGAAACTGCTCTGTGTTCTGTTAGTTCATCTCAAAGAGTTACATCTTTCCCTACAAGAAGTCTTTCGCTAAGGCTGTTCTTGTGGAACTGGCAAAGGGATATTTGGAAACCCATAGAGGGCTATGTTGAAAAAGGAAATATCTTCCGTTCAAAACTGGAAAGAAGCTTTGTGAGAAACTGCTCTGTGTTCTCTGAATTCATCTCACAGAGTTACATCTTTCCCTTCAAGAAGTCTTTCGCTAAGGGTGTTCTTCTGGAACTGGCAAAGGGATAATTGGAAGCCCCTAGAGGGCTATGGTGAAAAAGGAAATATGGTACGTTCAAAACTGGAAAGAAGCTTTCTGAGAAACTGCTCTCTGTTCTGTTAATTCATATCACAGATCTACATCTTTCCCTTCAAGAAGCCTTTCGATAAGGCTGTTCTTCCGGAATTAGCAAAGGGATATTTGGAAGCCCATAAAGGGCTATGGTGAAAAAGGAAATATCTTCCGTTGAAAACTGGAAAGAAGCTTTCTGAGAAACTGCTCTGTGTTCTCTGAATTCATCTCACAGAGTTACATCTTTCCCTTCAAGAAGCCTTTCGGAAGGCTGTTCTTCTGGAATTGGAAAAGGGATATTTGGAAGCCAATAGAGGGCTATGGTGAAAAAGGAAATATCTTCCGTTCAAAACTTGAAAGAAGCTTTTTGAGAAACTGCTCTTTTTTCTGTTAATTCACCTCACCGAGTTACATCTTTCCCTTCAAGAAGCCTTTCGCTAAGGCTGTTCTTTTGGAATTGGCAAAGGGATATTTATAAGCCCATAGAGGGCTGTGGTGAAAAAGGAAATATCTTCCGTTCAAAACTGGAAAGAAGCTTTCTGAGAAACTGCTCTGTGTTCTGTGAATTCATCTCACAGAGTTACATCTTGCCCTTCAAGAAGCCTTTCGCTAAGGCTGTTCTTGTGGAACTGGCAAAGGGATATTTGGAAGCCCATAGAGGGCTATGGTGAATAAGGAAATAGCTTCCGTTCAAAACTGGAAAGAAGCTTTCTGAGAAACTGCTCTGTCTTCTATGAATTCATCTCACAGAGTTACATCTTTCCCTTCAAGAAGCCTTTCGCTAAGGCTGTTCTTGTGGAATTGGCAAAGGGATATTTGGAAGCCCATAGAGGGATATGGTGAAAAAGGAAATATCTTCCGTTCAAAACTGGAAAGAAGCTTTCTGAGAAACTGCTCTGTGTTCTGTTAGTTCATCTCACAGAGTTACATCTTGCCCTTCAAGAAGCCTTTCGCTAAGGCTGTTCTTGTGGAACTGGCAATGGGATATTTGGAAGCCCATAGAGGGTTATGGTGAAAAAGGAAATATCTTCCGTTCAAAACTGGAAAGAAGCTTTCTGAGAAACTGCTCTGTGTTCTATGAATTCATCTCACAGAGTTACATCTTTCCCTTCAAGAAGCCTTTCGCTAAGGCTGTTCTTGTGGAATTGGCAAAGGGATATTTGGAAGCCCTTAGAGGGCTATGGTGAAAAAGGAAATAACTTCCGTTCAAAACTGGAAAGAAGCTTTCTGAGAAACTACTCTGTGTTCTGTTAGTTCATCTCACAGTGTTACATCTTGCGCTTCAAGAAGCCTTTCGCCAAGGCTGTTCTTGTGGAATTGGCAAAGGGATATTTGGAAGCCCATAGAGTGCTATGGTGAAAAAGGAAATATCTTCCGTTCAAAACTGGAAAGAAGCTATCTGAGAAACTGCTCTGTGTTCTCTGAATTCATCTCACAGAGTTACATCTTTCCCTTCAAGAAGCCTTTCGCTAAGGCTGCTCTTGTGGAACTGGCAAAGGGATATTTGGAAGCCCCTAGAGGGCTATGGTGAAAAAGGAAATATCTTCCGTTCAAAACTGGAAAGAAGCTTTCTGAGAAACTGCTCTGTGTACTCTGAATTCATCTCACAGATTTACATCTTTCCCTTTCAGAAGCCTTTCGATAAGGCTGTTCTAGTGGAATTGGCAAAGTGATATTTGGAAGCCCATAGATTGCTATGGTGAAAAAGGAAATATCTTCCGTTCAAAACTGGAAAGACGCTTTCTGAGAAACTTCTCTGTGTTCTCTGAATTCATCTCACAGAGTTACATCTTTCCCTTCAAGAAGCCTTTCGGAAGGCTGTTCTTCTGGAATTGGCAAAGGGATATTTGGAAGCCCATAGAGGGCTATGGTGAAAAAGGAAATATCTTCCGTTCAAAACTGGAAAGAAGCTTTTTGAGAAACTGCTCTTTTTTCTGTTAATTCACCTCACCGAGTTACATCTTTCCCTTCAAGAAGCCTTTCGCTAAGGCTGTTCTTTTGGAATTGGCAGAGGGATATTTGGAAGCCCATAGAGGCTATGGTGAAAAAGGAAATATCTTCCGTTCAAAACTGGAAAAAAGGTTTCTGAGAAACTGCTCTGTGTTCTGTTAATTCATCTCACAGAGTTACATCTTGCCCTTCAAGAAGCCTTTCGCTAAGGCTGTTCTTGTGGAACTGGCAAAGGGATATTTGGAAGCCCATAGAGGGCTATGGTGAAAAAGGAAATATCTTCCGTTCAAAACTGGAAAGAAGCTTTCTGAGAAACTGCTCTGTGTTCTCTGAATTCTTCTCACAGAGTTACATCTTTCCCTTCAAGAAGCCTTTCGCTAAGGCTGTTCTTGTGGAACTGGCAAAGGGATATTTGGAAACCCATAGATGGCTATGGTGAAAAAGGAAATATCTTCCGTACAAAACTGGAAAGTAGCTTTCTGAGAAACTGCTCTGTGTTCTCTGAATTCATCTCACAGAGTTACATCTTTCCCTTCAAGAAGCCTTTCGCTAAGGCTGTTCTTGTGGAACTGGCAAAGGGATATTTGGAAGCCCATAGAGGGCTATGGTGAAAAAGGAAATATCTTCCGTTCAAAACTGGAAAGAAGCTTTCTGAGAAACTGCTCTGTGTTCTCTGAATTCATCTCACAGAGTTACATCTTTCCCTTCAAGAAGCCTTTCGCTAAGGCTGTTCTTGTGGAATTGGCAAAGGGATATTTGGAAGCCCAAAGAGGGCTATGGTGAAAAAGGAAATATCTTCCGTTCAAAACTTTAAAGTAGCTTTCTGAGAAACTGCTCTGTGTTCTGTTAATTCATCTCACAGAGTTACATCTTTCCCTTCAAGAAGCCTTTCGCTAAGGCTGCTCTTGTGGAACTGGCAAAGGGATATTTGGAAGCCCATAGAGGGCTATGGTGAAAAAGGAAATATCTTCCGTTCAAAACTGGAAAGAAGCTTTCTGAGAAACTGCTCTGTGTACTCTGAATTCATCTCACAGAGTTACATCTTTCCCTTCAAGAAGCCTTTCGCTAAGGCTGTTCTTGTGGAATTGGCAAAGTGATATTTGGAAGCCCATAGAGGGCTATGGTGAAAAAGGAAATATCTTCCGTTCAAAACTGGAAAGAAGCTTTCTGAGAAACTGCTCTGTGTTCTGTTAATTCATCACACAGAGTTACATCTTTCCCTTCAAGAAGCCTTTCGCTAAGGCTGTTCTTGTGGAATTGGCAAAGTGATATTTGGAAGCCCATAGAGGGGTATGGTGAAAAAGGAAATATCTTCCGTTCAAAACTGGAAAGAAGCTTTCTGAGAAACTGCTCTGTGTTCTATGAATTCATCTCACAGAGTTACATCTTTCCCTTCAAGAAGCCTTTCGCTAAGGCTGTTCTTGTGGAATTGGCAAAGGGATGTTTGGAAGCCCATAGTGGGCTATGGTGAAAAAGGAAATAACTTCCGTTCAAAACTGGAAAGAAGCTTTCTGAGAAACTGCTCTGTGTTCTGTTAATTCATCTCACAGTGTTACATCTTGCCCTTCAAGAAGCCTTTCGCCAAGGCTGTTCTTGTGGAATTGGCAAAGGGATATTTGGAAGCCCATAGAGGGCTATGGTGAAAAAGGAAATATCTTCCGTTCAAAACTGGAAAGAAGCTTTCTGAGAAACTGTTCTGTGTTCTGTTAGTTCATCTCACAGAGTTACATCTTTCCCTTCAAGAAGCCTTTCGCTAAGGCAGTTCTTGTGGAACTGGCAAAGGGATATTTGGAAGCCCTTAGAGGGCTATGGTGAAAAAGGAAATATCTTCCGTTCAAAACTGGAAAGAAGATTTCTGAGAACCTGCTCTGTGTTCTGTTAGTTCATCTCACAGAGTTACATCTTTTCCTTCAAGAAGCCTTTCGCTAAGGCTGTTCTTGTAGAACTGGCAAAGGGATATTTGGAAGCCCATAGAGGGCTATGGTGAAAAAGGAAATATCTTCCGTTCAAAACTGGAAAGAAGCTTTCTGAGAAACTGCTCTGTGTTTTCTGAATTCATCTCACAGAGTTACATCTTTCCCTTCAAGAAGCCTTTCGCTAAGGCTGTTCTTGTGGAACTGCCAAAGGGATATTTGGAAGCCCATAGAGGGCTATGGTGAAAAATGAAATATCTTCCGTTCAAAACAGGAAAGAAGCTTTCTGAGAAACTGTTCTGTGTTCTGTTAGTTCATCTCACAGAGTTACATCTTTCCCTTCAAGAAGTCTTTCGCTACGGCTGTTCTTGTGGAACTGGCAAAGGGATATTTGGAAGCCCTTAGAGGGCTATGGTGAAAAAGGAAATATCTTCCGTTCAAAACTGGAAAGAAGATTTCTGAGAAACTGCTCTGTGTTCTGTTAGTTCATCTCAAAGAGTTACATCTTTCCCTACAAGAAGTCTTTCGCTAAGGCTGTTCTTGTGGAACTGGCAAAGGGATATTTGGAAACCCATAGAGGGCTATGTTGAAAAAGGAAATATCTTCCGTTCAAAACTGGAAAGAAGCTTTGTGAGAAACTGCTCTGTGTTCTCTGAATTCATCTCACAGAGTTACATCTTTCCCTTCAAGAAGTCTTTCGCTAAGGGTGTTCTTCTGGAACTGGCAAAGGGATAATTGGAAGCCCCTAGAGGGCTATGGTGAAAAAGGAAATATGGTACGTTCAAAACTGGAAAGAAGCTTTCTGAGAAACTGCTCTCTGTTCTGTTAATTCATATCACAGATCTACATCTTTCCCTTCAAGAAGCCTTTCGATAAGGCTGTTCTTCCGGAATTAGCAAAGGGATATTTGGAAGCCCATAGAGGGCTATGGTGAAAAAGGAAATATCTTCCGTTGAAAACTGGAAAGAAGCTTTCTGAGAAACTGCTCTGTGTTCTCTGAATTCATCTCACAGAGTTACATCTTTCCCTTCAAGAAGCCTTTCGGAAGGCTGTTCTTCTGGAATTGGAAAAGGGATATTTGGAAGCCAATAGAGGGCTATGGTGAAAAAGGAAATATCTTCCGTTCAAAACTTGAAAGAAGCTTTTTGAGAAACTGCTCTTTTTTCTGTTAATTCACCTCACCGAGTTACATCTTTCCCTTCAAGAAGCCTTTCGCTAAGGCTGTTCTTTTGGAATTGGCAAAGGGATATTTATAAGCCCATAGAGGGCTGTGGTGAAAAAGGAAATATCTTCCGTTCAAAACTGGAAAGAAGCTTTCTGAGAAACTGCTCTGTGTTCTGTGAATTCATCTCACAGAGTTACATCTTGCCCTTCAAGAAGCCTTTCGCTAAGGCTGTTCTTGTGGAACTGGCAAAGGGATATTTGGAAGCCCATAGAGGGCTATGGTGAATAAGGAAATAGCTTCCGTTCAAAACTGGAAAGAAGCTTTCTGAGAAACTGCTCTGTCTTCTATGAATTCATCTCACAGAGTTACATCTTTCCCTTCAAGAAGCCTTTCGCTAAGGCTGTTCTTGTGGAATTGGCAAAGGGATATTTGGAAGCCCATAGAGGGATATGGTGAAAAAGGAAATATCTTCCGTTCAAAACTGGAAAGAAGCTTTCTGAGAAACTGCTCTGTGTTCTGTTAGTTCATCTCACAGAGTTACATCTTGCCCTTCAAGAAGCCTTTCGCTAAGGCTGTTCTTGTGGAACTGGCAAAGGGATATTTGGAAGCCCATAGAGGGTTATGGTGAAAAAGGAAGTATCTTCCGTTCAAAACTGGAAAGAAGCTTTCTGAGAAACTGCTCTGTGTTCTATGAATTCATCTCACAGAGTTACATCTTTCCCTTCAAGAAGCCTTTCGCTAAGGCTGTTCTTGTGGAATTGGCAAAGGGATATTTGGAAGCCCTTAGAGGGCTATGGTGAAAAAGGAAATAACTTCCGTTCAAAACTGGAAAGAAGCTTTCTGAGAAACTACTCTGTGTTCTGTTAGTTCATCTCACAGTGTTACATCTTGCGCTTCAAGAAGCCTTTCGCCAAGGCTGTTCTTGTGGAATTGGCAAAGGGATATTTGGAAGCCCATAGAGTGCTATGGTGAAAAAGGAAATATCTTCCGTTCAAAACTGGAAAGAAGCTATCTGAGAAACTGCTCTGTGTTCTCTGAATTCATCTCACAGAGTTACATCTTTCCCTTCAAGAAGCCTTTCGCTAAGGCTGCTCTTGTGGAACTGGCAAAGGGATATTTGGAAGCCCCTAGAGGGCTATGGTGAAAAAGGAAATATCTTCCGTTCAAAACTGGAAAGAAGCTTTCTGAGAAACTGCTCTGTGTACTCTGAATTCATCTCACAGATTTACATCTTTCCCTTTCAGAAGCCTTTCGATAAGGCTGTTCTAGTGGAATTGGCAAAGTGATATTTGGAAGCCCATAGATTGCTATGGTGAAAAAGGAAATATCTTCCGTTCAAAACTGGAAAGACGCTTTCTGAGAAACTTCTCTGTGTTCTCTGAATTCATCTCACAGAGTTACATCTTTCCCTTCAAGAAGCCTTTCGGAAGGCTGTTCTTCTGGAATTGGCAAAGGGATATTTGGAAGCCCATAGAGGGCTATGGTGAAAAAGGAAATATCTTCCGTTCAAAACTGGAAAGAAGCTTTTTGAGAAACTGCTCTTTTTTCTGTTAATTCACCTCACCGAGTTACATCTTTCCCTTCAAGAAGCCTTTCGCTAAGGCTGTTCTTTTGGAATTGGCAGAGGGATATTTGGAAGCCCATAGAGGCTATGGTGAAAAAGGAAATATCTTTCGTTCAAAACTGGAAAGAAGGTTTCTGAGAAACTGCTCTGTGTTCTGTTAATTCATCTCACAGAGTTACATCTTGCCCTTCAAGAAGCCTTTCGCTAAGGCTGTTCTTGTGGAACTGGCAAAGGGATATTTGGAAGCCCATAGAGGGCTATGGTGAAAAAGGAAATATCTTCCGTTCAAAACTGGAAAGAAGCTTTCTGAGAAACTGCTCTGTGTTCTCTGAATTCTTCTCACAGAGTTACATCTTTCCCTTCAAGAAGCCTTTCGCTAAGGCTGTTCTTGTGGAACTGGCAAAGGGATATTTGGAAACCCATAGATGGCTATGGTGAAAAAGGAAATATCTTCCGTACAAAACTGGAAAGTAGCTTTCTGAGAAACTGCTCTGTGTTCTCTGAATTCATCTCACAGAGTTACATCTTTCCCTTCAAGAAGCCTTTCGCTAAGGCTGTTCTTGTGGAACTGGCAAAGGGATATTTGGAAGCCCATAGAGGGCTATGGTGAAAAAGGAAATATCTTCCGTTCAAAACTGGAAAGAAGCTTTCTGAGAAACTGCTCTGTGTTCTCTGAATTCATCTCACCGAGTTACATCTTTCCCTTCAAGAAGCCTTTCGCTAAGACTGTTCTTGTGGAATTGGCAAAGGGATATTTGGAAGCCCATAGAGGGTTATGGTGAAAAAGGAAATATCTTCCGTTCAAAACTGGAAAGAAGCTTTCTGAGAAACTGCTCTGTTTTCTCTAAATTCATCTCACAGAGTTAGATCTTTCCCTTCAAGAAGCCTTTCGCTAAGGCTGTTCTTGTGGAATTGGCAAAGTGATATTTGGAAGTCAATAGAGGGCTATGGTGAAAAAGGAAATATATTCCGTTCAAAACTGGAAAGAAGCTTTCTGAGAAACTGCTCTGTGTTCTGTTAGTTCATCTCACAGTGTTACATCTTGCCCTTCAAGAAGCCTTTCGCTAAGGCTGTTCTTGTGGAACTGGCAAAGGGATATTTGGAAGCAATTAGAGGGCTATGGTGAAAAAGGATATATCTTCCGTTCAAAACTGGAAAGAAGATTTCTGAGAACCTGCTCTGTGTTCTGTTAGTTCACCTCACAGAGTTACATCTTTTCCTTCAAGATGCCTTTCGCTAAGGCTGTTCTTGTAGAACTTGCAAAGGGATATTTGGAAGCCCATAGAGGGCTATGGTGAAAAAGGAAATATCTTCCGTTCAAAACTGGAAAGAAGCTTTCTGAGAACTGCTCTGTGTTTTCTGAATTCATCTCACAGTGTTACATCTTTCCCTTCAAGAAGCCTTTCGCTAAGGCTGTTCTTGTGGAATTGGCAAAGTGATATTTGGAAGCCCATAGAGGGCTATGGTGAAAAAGGAAATATCTTCCGTTCAAAACTGGAAAGAAGCTTTCTGAGAAACTGCTCTGTGTTCTCTGAATTCATCTCACAGAGTTACATCTTTCCCTTCAAGAAGCCTTTCGCTAAGGCTGTTCTTGTGGAATTGGCAAAGGGATATTTGGAAACCCAAAGAGGGCTATGGTGAAAAAGGAAATATCTTCCGTTCAAAACTGGAAAGAAGCTTTCTGAGAAACTGCTCTGTGTTCTGTTAATTCATCTCACAGAGTTACATCTTTCCCTTCAAGAAGCCTTTCGCTAAGGCTGCTCTTGTGGAACTGGCAAAGGGATATTTGGAAGCCCATAGAGGGCTATGGTGAAAAAGGAAATATCTTCCGTTCAAAACTGGAAAGAAGCTTTCTGAGAAACTGCTCTGTGTACTCTGAATTCATCTCACAGAGTTACATCTTTCCCTTCAAGAAGCCTTTCGCTAAGGCTGTTCTTGTGGAATTGGCAAAGTGATATTTGGAAGCCCATAGAGTTCTATGGTGAAAAAGGAAATATCTTCCGTTCAAAACTGGAAAGAAGCTTTCTGAGAAACTGCTCTGTGTTCTGTTAATTCATCACACAGAGTTACATCTTTCCCTTCAAGAAGCCTTTCGCTAAGGCTGTTCTTGTGGAATTGGCAAAGTGATATTTGGAAGCCCATAGAGGGGTATGGTGAAAAAGGAAATATCTTCCGTTCAAAACTGGAAAGAAGCTTTCTGAGAAACTGCTCTGTGTTCTATGAATTCATCTCACAGAGTTACATCTTTCCCTTCAAGAAGCCTTTCGCTAAGGCTGTTCTTGTGGAATTGGCAAAGGGATGTTTGGAAGCCCATAGTGGGCTATGGTGAAAAAGGAAATAACTTCCGTTCAAAACTTGAAAGAAGCTTTCTGAGAAACTGCTCTGTGTTCTGTTAATTCATCTCACAGTGTTACATCTTGCCCTTCAAGAAGCCTTTCGCCAAGGCTGTTCTTGTGGAATTGGCAAAGGGATATTTGGAAGCCCATAGAGGGCTATGGTGAAAAAGGAAATATCTTCCGTTCAAAACTGGAAAGAAGCTTTCTGAGAAACTGTTCTGTGTTCTGTTAGTTCATCTCACAGAGTTACATCTTTCCCTTCAAGAAGCCTTTCGCTAAGGCAGTTCTTGTGGAACTGGCAAAGGGATATTTGGAAGCCCTTAGAGGGCTATGGTGAAAAAGGAAATATCTTCCGTTCAAAACTGGAAAGAAGATTTCTGAGAACCTGCTCTGTGTTCTGTTAGTTCATCTCACAGAGTTACATCTTTTCCTTCAAGAAGCCTTTCGCTAAGGCTGTTCTTGTAGAACTGGCAAAGGGATATTTGGAAGCCCATAGAGGGCTATGGTGAAAAAGGAAATATCTTCCGTTCAAAACTGGAAAGAAGCTTTCTGAGAAACTGCTCTGTGTTCTCTGAATTCATCTCACAGAGTTACATCTTTCCCTTCAAGAAGCCTTTCGCTAAGGCTGTTCTTGTGGAACTGCCAAAGGGATATTTGGAAGCCCATAGAGGGCTATGGTGAAAAAGGAAATATCTTCCGTTCAAAACTGGAAAGAAGCTTTCTGAGAAACTGCTCTGTGTTCTCTGAATTCATCTCACAGAGTTACATCTTTCCCTTCAAGAAGCCGTTCGCTAAGGCTGTTCTTGTGGAACTGCCAAAGGGATATTTGGAAGCCCATAGAGGGCTATGGTGAAAAATGAAATATCTTCCGTTCAAAACAGGAAAGAAGCTTTTTGAGAAACTGTTCTGTGTTCTGTTAGTTCATCTCACAGAGTTACATCTTTCCCTTCAAGAAGTCTTTCGCTAACTCTGTTCTTGTGGAACTGGCAAAGGGATATTTGGAAGCCCTTAGAGGGCTATGGTGAAAAAGGAAATATCTTCCGTTCAAAACTGGAAAGAAGATTTCTGAGAAACTGCTCTGTGTTCTGTTAGTTCATCTCAAAGAGTTACATCTTTCCCTACAAGAAGTCTTTCGCTAAGGCTGTTCTTGTGGAACTGGCAAAGGGATATTTGGAAACCCTTAGAGGGCTATGTTGAAAAAGGAAATATCTTCGTTTAAAACTGGAAAGAAGCTTTGTGAGAAACTGCTCTGTGTTCTCTGAATTCATCTCACAGAGTTACATCTTTCCCTTCAAGAAGTCTTTCGCTAAGGGTGTTCTTCTGGAACTGGCAAAGGGATAATTGGAAGCCCCTAGAGGGCTATGGTGAAAAAGGAAATATGGTCCGTTCAAAACTGGAAAGAAGCTTTCTGAGAAACTGCTCTCTGTTCTGTTAATTCATATCACAGATCTACATCTTTCCCTTCAAGAAGCCTTTCGATAAGGCTGTTCTTGCGGAATTAGCAAAGGGATATTTGGAAGCCCATAGAGGGCTATGGTGAAAAAGGAAATATCTTCCGTTGAAAACTGGAAAGAAGCTTTCTGAGAAACTGCTCTGTGTTCTCTGAATTCATCTCACAGAGTTACATCTTTCCCTTCAAGAAGCCTTTCGGAAGGCTGTTCTTCTGGAATTGGAAAAGGGATAATTGGAAGCCAATAGAGGGCTATGGTGAAAAAGGAAATATCTTCCGTTCAAAACTTGAAAGAAGCTTTTTGAGAAACTGCTCTTTTTTCTGTTAATTCACCTCACCGAGTTACATCTTTCCCTTCAAGAAGCCTTTCGCTAAGGCTGTTCTTTTGGAATTGGCAAAGGGATATTTATAAGCCCATAGAGGGCTGTGGTGAAAAAGGAAATATCTTCCGTTCAAAACTGGAAAGAAGCTTTCTGAGAAACTGCTCTGTGTTCTGTGAATTCATCTCACAGAGTTACATCTTGCCCTTCAAGAAGCCTTTCGCTAAGGCTGTTCTTGTGGAACTGGCAAAGGGATATTTGGAAGCCCATAGAGGGCTATGGTGAATAAGGAAATAGCTTCCGTTCAAAACTGGAAAGAAGCTTTCTGAGAAACTGCTCTGTCTTCTATGAATTCATCTCACAGAGTTACATCTTTCCCTTCAAGAAGCCTTTCGCTAAGGCTGTTCTTGTGGAATTGGCAAAGGGATATTTGGAAGCCCATAGAGGGATATGGTGAAAAAGGAAATATCTTCCGTTCAAAACTGGAAAGAAGCTTTCTGAGAAACTGCTCTGTGTTCTGTTAGTTCATCTCACAGAGTTACATCTTGCCCTTCAAGAAGCCTTTCGCTAAGGCTGTTCTTGTGGAACTGGCAAAGGGATATTTGGAAGCCCATAGAGGGTTATGGTGAAAAAGGAAATATCTTCCGTTCAAAACTGGAAAGAAGCTTTCTGAGAAACTGCTCTGTGTTCTATGAATTCATCTCACAGAGTTACATCTTTCCCTTCAAGAAGCCTTTCGCTAAGGCTGTTCTTGTGGAATTGGCAAAGGGATATTTGGAAGCCCTTAGAGGGCTATGGTGAAAAAGGAAATAACTTCCGTTCAAAACTGGAAAGAAGCTTTCTGAGAAACTACTCTGTGTTCTGTTAGTTCATCTCACAGTGTTACATCTTGCGCTTCAAGAAGCCTTTCGCCAAGGCTGTTCTTGTGGAATTGGCAAAGGGATATTTGGAAGCCCATAGAGTGCTATGGTGAAAAAGGAAATATCTTCCGTTCAAAACTGGAAAGAAGCTATCTGAGAAACTGCTCTGTGTTCTCTGAATTCATCTCACAGAGTTACATCTTTCCCTTCAAGAAGCCTTTCGCTAAGGCTGCTCTTGTGGAACTGGCAAAGGGATATTTGGAAGCCCCTAGAGGGCTATGGTGAAAAAGGAAATATCTTCCGTTCAAAACTGGAAAGAAGCTTTCTGAGAAACTGCTCTGTGTACTCTGAATTCATCTCACAGATTTACATCTTTCCCTTTCAGAAGCCTTTCGATAAGGCTGTTCTAGTGGAATTGGCAAAGTGATATTTGGAAGCCCATAGATTGCTATGGTGAAAAAGGAAATATCTTCCGTTCAAAACTGGAAAGACGCTTTCTGAGAAACTTCTCTGTGTTCTCTGAATTCATCTCACAGAGTTACATCTTTCCCTTCAAGAAGCCTTTCGGAAGGCTGTTCTTCTGGAATTGGCAAAGGGATATTTGGAAGCCCATAGAGGGCTATGGTGAAAAAGGAAATATCTTCCGTTCAAAACTGGAAAGAAGCTTTTTGAGAAACTGCTCTTTTTTCTGTTAATTCACCTCACCGAGTTACATCTTTCCCTTCAAGAAGCCTTTCGCTAAGGCTGTTCTTTTGGAATTGGCAGAGGGATATTTGGAAGCCCATAGAGGCTATGGTGAAAAAGGAAATATCTTCCGTTCAAAACTGGAAAGAAGCTTTCTGAGAAACTGCTCTGTGTTCTGTTAATTCATCTCACAGAGTTACATCTTGCCCTTCAAGAAGCCTTTCGCTAAGGCTGTTCTTGTGGAACTGGCAAAGGGATATTTGGAAGCCCATAGAGGGCTATGGTGAAAAAGGAAATATCTTCCGTTCAAAACTGGAAAGAAGCTTTCTGAGAAACTGCTCTGTGTTCTCTGAATTCATCTCACAGAGCTACATCTTTCCCTTCAAGAAGCCTTTCGCTAAGGCTGTTCTTGTGGAATTGGCAAAGGGATATTTGGAAGCCCAAAGAGGGCTATGGTGAAAAAGGAAATATCTTCCGTTCAAAACTGGAAAGAAGCTTTCTGAGAAACTGCTCTGTGTTCTGTTAATTCATCTCACAGAGTTACATCTTTCCCTTCAAGAAGCCTTTCGCTAAGGCTGCTCTTGTGGAACTGGCAAAGGGATATTTGGAAGCCCATAGAGGGCTATGGTGAAAAAGGAAATATCTTCCGTTCAAAACTGGAAAGAAGCTTTCTGAGAAACTGCTCTGTGTACTCTGAATTCATCTCACAGAGTTACATCTTTCCCTTCAAGAAGCCTTTCGCTAAGGCTGTTCTTGTGGAATTGGCAAAGTGATATTTGGAAGCCCATAGAGGGCTATGGTGAAAAAGGAAATATCTTCCGTTCAAAACTGGAAAGAAGTTTTCTGAGAAACTGCTCTGTGTTCTGTTAATTCATCACACAGAGTTACATCTTTCCCTTCAAGAAGCCTTTCGCTAAGGCTGTTCTTGTGGAATTGGCAAAGTGATATTTGGAAGCCCATAGAGGGCTATGGTGAAAAAGGAAATATCTTCCGTTCAAAACTGGAAAGAAGCTTTCTGAGAAACTGTTCTGTGTTCTGTTAGTTCATCTCACAGAGTTACATCTTTCCCTTCAAGAAGCCTTTCGCTAAGGCTGTTCTTGTGGAACTGGCAAAGGGATATTTGGAAGCCCTTAGAGGGCTATGGTGAAAAAGGAAATATCTTCCGTTGAAAACTGGAAAGAAGATTTCTGAGAACCTGCTCTGTGTTCTGTTAGTTCATCTCACAGAGTTACATCTTTTCCTTCAAGAAGCCTTTCGCTAAGGCTGTTCTTGTAGAACTGGCAAAGGGATATTTGGAAGCCCATAGAGGGCTATGGTGAAAAAGGAAATATCTTCCGTTCAAAACTGGAAAGAAGCTTTCTGAGAAACTGCTCTGTGTTCTCTGAATTCATCTCACAGAGTTACATCTTTCCCTTCAAGAAGCCTTTCGGAAGGCTGTTCTTCTGGAATTGGAAAAGGGATATTTGGAAGCCCATAGAGGGCTATGGTGAAAAAGGAAATATCTTCCGTTCAAAACTGGAAAGAAGCTTTTTGAGAAACTGCTCTTTTTTCTGTTAATTCACCTCACCGAGTTACATCTTTCCCTTCAAGAAGCCTTTCGCTAAGGCTGTTCATTTGGAATTGGCAAAGGGATATTTGGAAGCCCATAGAGGGCTATGGTGAAAAAGGAAATAACTTCCGTTCAAAACTGGAAAGAAGCTTTCTGAGAAACTACTCTGTGTTCTGTTAGTTCATCTCACAGTGTTACATCTTGCGCTTCAAGAAGCCTTTCGCCAAGGCTGTTCTTGTGGAATTGGCAAAGGGATATTTGGAAGCCCATAGAGTGCTATGGTGAAAAAGGAAATATCTTCCGTTGAAAACTGGAAAGAAGCTATCTGAGAAACTGCTCTGTGTTCTCTGAATTCATCTCACAGAGTTACATCTTTCCCTTCAAGAAGCCTTTCGCTAAGGCTGCTCTTGTGGAACTGGCAAAGGGATATTTGGAAGCCCCTAGAGGGCTATGGTGAAAAAGGAAATATCTTCCGTTCAAAACTGGAAAGAAGCTTTCTGAGAAACTGCTCTGTGTACTCTGAATTCATCTCACAGATTTACATCTTTCCCTTTAAGAAGCATTTCGATAAGGCTGTTCTAGTGGAATTGGCAAAGTGATATTTGGAAGCCCATAGATTGCTATGGTGAAAAAGGAAATATCTTCCGTTCAAAACTGGAAAGACGCTTTCTGAGAAACTTCTCTGTGTTCTATGAATTCATCTCACAGAGTTACATCTTTCCCTTCAAGAAGCCGTTCGCTAAGGCTGTTCTTCTGGAATTGGCAAAGGGATATTTGGAAGCCCATAGAGGGCTATGGTGAAAAAGGAAATATCTTCCGTTCAAAAGTGGAAAGAAGCTTTCTGAGAAACTGCTCTGTGTTCTGTTAGTTCATCTTACAGAGTTACATCTTTCCCTACAAGAAGTCTTTCGCTAAGGCTGTTCTTGTGGAACTGGCAAAGGGATATTTGGAAACCCATAGAGGGGTATGTTGAAAAAGGAAATATCTTCCGTTCAAAACTGGAAAGAAGCTTTCTGAGAAACTGCTCTTTGATCTGCTAATTCACCTCACCGAGTTACATCTTTCCCTTCAAGAAGCCTTTCGCTAACGGTGTTCTTTTGGAATTGGCAAAGGGATATTTGGAAGCCCATAGAGGGCTATGTTGAAAAAGGAAATATCTTCCGTTCAAAACTGGAAAGAAGCTTTCAGAGAATCTGCTCAGTGTTCTCTGAATTCATCTCACAGAGTTACATCTTTCCCATCAAGAAGCCTTTCGCTAAGGCTGTTCTTGTGGAATTGGCAAAGGGATATTTGGAAGCCCATAGAGGGCTATGGTGAAAAAGGAAATATCTCCCGTTCAAAACTGGAAAGAAGCTTTCTGAGAAACTGCTCTGTGTTCTCTGAATTCATCTCACAGAGTTACATCTTTCCCTTCAAGAAGCCTTTCGCTAAGGCTGTTTTTCTGGAACTGGCAAAGGTATATTTGGAAGCCCATAGAGGGCTATGGTGAAAAAGGAAATATCTTCCGTTCAAAACTGGAAAGAAGCTTTCTGAGAAACTACTCTGTGTTCTCTGAATTCATCTCACAGAGTTACATCTTTCCCTTCAGGAAGCCTTTCGTTAAGGCTGTTCTTGTGGAACTGGCAAAGGGATATTTGGAAGCCCATAGAGGGCTATGGTGAAAAAGGAAATATCTTCCGTTCAAAACTGGAAAGAAGCTTTCTGAGAAACTGCTCTGTGTTCTCTAAAGTCATCTCACAGAGTTACATCTTTCCCTTCAAGAAGCCTTTCACTATGGCTGTTCTTGTGGAATTGGCAAAGTGATATTTGGAAGCCCATAGAGGGCTATGGTGAAAAAGGAAATATCTTCCGTTCAAAACTGGAAAGAAGCTTTCTGAGAAACTGCTCTGGGTTCTGTTAATTCATCTCACAGAGTTACATCTTTCCCTTCAAGAAGTCTTTCGCTAAGGCTGTTCTTGAGGAATTGGAAAAGTGATATTTGGAAGCCCATAGAGGGCTATGGTGAAAAAGGAAATATCTTCCGTTCAAAACTGGAAAGAAGCTATCTGAGAAACTGCTCTGTGTTCTCTGAATTCATCTCACAGAGTTACATCTTTCCCTTCAAGAAGCCTTTCGCTAAGGCTGCTCTTGTGGAACTGGCAAAGGGATATTTGGAAGCCCATAGAGGGCTATGGTGAAAAAGGAAATATCTTCCGTTCAAAACTGGAAAGAAGCTTTCTGAGAAACTGCTCTGTGTACTCTGAATTCATCTCACAGATTTACATCTTTCCCTTCAAGAAGCCTTTCGATAAGGCTGTTCTAGTGGAATTGGCAAAGTGATATTTGGGAGCCCATAGATTGCTATGGTGAAAAAGGAAATATCTTCCGTTCAAAACTGGAAAGAAGCTTTCTGAGAAACTGCTCTGTGTTCTGTTAATTCATCTCACAGAGTTACGTCTTTTCCTTCAAGAAGCCTTTCGCTAAGGCTTTTCTTGTGGAACTGGCAAAGGGATATTTGGAAGCCCATAGAGGGCAATGGAGAAAAAGGAAATATCTTCCGTCCAAAACTGGAGAGAAGCTTTCTGAGATCTGCTCAGTGTTCTCTGAATTCATCTCACAGAGTTACATCTTTCCCATCAAGAAGCCTTTCGCTAAGGCTGTTCTTGTGGAATTGGCAAAGGGATATTTGGAAGCCCATAGAGAGTTATGGTGAAAAAGGAAATATCTTCCGTTCAAAACTGGAAAGAAGCTTTCTGAGAAACTGCTCTGTGTTCTCTGAATTCATCTCACAGAGTTACATCTTTCCCTTCAGGAAGCCTTTCGCTAAGGCTTTTCTTCTGGAACTGGCAAAGGTATATTTGGAAGCCCATAGAGGGCTATGGTGAAAAAGGAAATATCTTCCGTTCAAAACTGGAAAGAAGCTTTCTGAGAAACTGCTCTGTGTTCTCTGAATTCTTCTCACAGAGTTACATCTTTCCCTTCAAGAAGCCTTTCGCTAAGGCTGTTTTTGTGGAACTGGCAATGGGATATTTGGAAACCCTTAGAGGGCTATGGTGAAAAAGGAAATATCTTCCGTTCAAAACTGGAAAGTAGCTTTCTGAGAAACTGCTCTGTGTTCTCTGAATTCATTTCACAGAGTTACATCTTTCCGTTCAAGAAGGCTTTCGTTAAGGCTGTTCTTGTGGAACTGGCAAAGGGATATTTGGAAGCCCATAGAGGGCTATGGTGAAAAAGGAAATATCTTCTGTTCAAAACTGGAAAGAAGCTTTCTGAGAAACTGCTCTGTGTTCTCTGAATTCATCTCACAGAGTTACATCTTTGCCTTCAAGAAGCCTTTCGCTAAGGCTGTTCTTGTGGAATTGGCAAAGGGATATTTGGAAGCCCATAGAGGGCTATGGTGAAAAAGGAAATATCTTCCGTTCAAAACTGGAAAGAAGCTTTCTGAGAAACTTTTCTGTGTTCTGTTAGTTCATCTCACAGAGTTACATCTTTCACTTCAAGAAGCCTTTCGCTAAGACTGTTCTTGTGGAACTGGCAAAGGGATATTTGGAAGCCCATAGAGAGTTATGGTGAAAAAGGAAATATCTTCCGTTCAAAACTGGAAAGAAGCTTTCTGAGAAACTGCTCTGTGTTTTATGAATTCATCTCAAAGAGTTACACCTTTCCCTTCAAGAAGCCTTTCGCTAAGGGTGTTCTTGTGGAATTGGCAAAGGGATGTTTGGAAGCCCATAGAGGGCTATGGTGAAAAAGGAAATATCTTCCGTTCAAAACTGGAAAGAAGCTTTCTGAGAAACAGTTCTGTGTTCTGTTAGTTCATATCACCGAGTTACATCTTTCCCTTCAAGAAGCCTTTCGCTAAGGCTGTTCTTGTGGAACTGGCAAAGGGATATTTGGAAGCCCATAGAGGGCTATGGTGAAAAAGGAAATATCTTCCGTTCAAAACTGGAAAGAAGCTTTCTGAGAAACTGCTCTGTGTTCTCTGAATTCTTCTCACAGAGTTACATCTTTCCCTTCAAGAAGCCTTTCGCTAAGGCTGTTCTTGTGGAACTGGCAAAGGGATATTTGGAAACCCATAGAGGGCTGTGGTGAAAAAGGAAATATCTTCCGTTCAAAACTGGAAAGAAGCTTTCTGAGAAACTGTTCTGTGTACTCTCAATTCATCTCACAGAGTTACATCTTTCCCTTCTAGAAGCCTTTCGAGAAGGCTGTTCTAGTGGAATTGGCAAAGTGATATTTGGAAGCCCATAGAGGGCTATGGTGAAAAAGGAAATATCTTCCGTTCAAAACTGGAAAGAAGCTTTCTGAGAAACTGCTCTGTGTTCTCTGAATTCATCTCACAGAGTTACATCTTTCCCTTCAAGAAGCCTTTCGCTAAGGCTGTTCTTGTGGAACTGGCAAGGGGATATTTGGAAGCCCATAGAGGGCTATGGTGAAAAAGGAAATATCTTCCGTTCAAAACTGGAAAGAAGCTTTCTGAGAAACTGTTCTGTGTTCTGTTAATTCATATCACAGAGTTACATCTTTCCCTTCAAGAAGCCTTTCGCTAAGGGTGTTCTTGTGGAACTGGCAAAGGGATATTTGGAAGCCCTTAGAGGGCTATGGTGAAAAAGGAAATATCTTCCGTTCAAAACTGGAAAGAAGATTTCTGAGAAACTGCTCTGTGTTCTGTTAGTTCATCTTACAGAGTTACATCTTTCCCTACAAGAAGTCTTTCGCTAAGGCTGTTCTTGTGGAACTGGCAAAGGGATATTTGGAAACCCATAGAGGGCTATGGTGAAAAAGGAAATATCTTCCGTTCAAAACTGGAAAGAAGCCTTCTGAGAAACTGCTCTGTGTTCTCTGAATTCTTCTCACAGAGTTACATCTTTCCCTTCAAGAAGCCTTTCGCTAAGGCTGTTCTTGTGGAACTGGCAAAGGTATATTTGGAAGCCCATAGAGGGCTATGGTGAAAAAGGAAATATCTTCCGTTCAAAACTGGAAAGAAGCTTTCTGAGAAACTGCTCTGTGTTCTCTGAATTCATCTCACAGAGTTACATCTTTCCCTTCAGGAAGCCTTTCGTTAAGGCTGTTCTTGTGGAACTGGCAAAGGGATATTTGGAAGCCCATAGAGGGCTATGGTGAAAAAGGAAATATCTTCCGTTCAAAACTGGAAAGAAGCTTTCTGAGAAACTGCTCTGTGTTCTCTAAAGTCATCTCACAGAGTTACATCTTTCCCTTCAAGAAGCCTTTCACTATGGCTGTTCTTGTGGAATTGGCAAAGTGATATTTGGAAGCCCATAGAGGGCTATGGTGAAAAAGGAAATATCTTCCGTTCAAAACTGGAAAGAAGCTTTCTGAGAAACTGCTCTGTGTTCTGTTAATTCATCTCACAGAGTTACATCTTTCCCTTCAAGAAGTCTTTCGCTAAGGCTGTTCTTGAGGAATTGGAAAAGTGATATTTGGAAGCCCATAGAGGGCTATGGTGAAAAAGGAAATATCTTCCGTTCAAAACTGGAAAGAAGCTTTCTGAGAAACTGTTCTGTGTTCTGTTAATTCATATCACAGAGTTACATCTTTCCCTTCAAGAAGCCTTTCGCTAAGGCTGTTCTTGTGGAACTGGCAAAGGGATATTTGGAAGCCCTTAGAGGGCTATGGTGAAAAAGGAAATATCTTCCGTTCAAAACTGGAAAGAAGCTTTCTGAGAAACTGCTCTGTGTTCTGTTAATTCATCTCACAGAGTTACATCTTTCCCTTCAAGAAGTCTTTCGCTAAGGCTGTTCTTGAGGAATTGGAAAAGTGATATTTGGAAGCCCATAGAGGGCTATGGTGAAAAAGGAAATATCTTCCGTTCAAAACTGGAAAGAAGCTATCTGAGAAACTGCTCTGTGTTCTCTGAATTCATCTCACAGAGTTACATCTATCCCTTCAAGAAGCCTTTCGCTAAGGCTGCTCTTGTGGAACTGGCAAAGGGATATTTGGAAGCCCATAGAGGGCTATGGTGAAAAAGGACATATCTTCCGTTCAAAACTGGAAAGAAGCTTTCTGAGAAACTGCTCTGTGTACTCTGAATTCATCTCACAGATTTACATCTTTCCCTTCAAGAAGCCTTTCGATAAGGCTGTTCTAGTGGAATTGGCAAAGTGATATTTGGGAGCCCATAGATTGCTATGGTGAAAAAGGAAATATCTTCCGTTCAAAACTGGAAAGAAGCTTTCTGAGAAACTGCTCTGTGTTCTGTTAATTCATCTCACAGAGTTTCGTCTTTTCCTTCAAGAAGCCTTTCGCTAAGGCTTTTCTTGTGGAACTGGCAAAGGGATATTTGGAAGCCCATAGAGTGCAATGGAGAAAAAGGAAATATCTTCCGTCCAAAACTGGAGAGAAGCTTTCTGAGATCTGCTCAGTGTTCTCTGAATTCATCTCACAGAGTTACATCTTTCCCTTCAGGAAGCCTTTCGCTAAGGCTTTTCTTCTGGAACTGGCAAAGGTATATTTGGAAGCCCATAGAGGGCTATGGTGAAAAAGGAAATATCTTCCGTTCAAAACTGGAAAGAAGCTTTCTGAGAAACTGCTCTGTGTTCTCTGAATTCTTCTCACAGAGTTACATCTTTCCCTTCAAGAAGCCTTTCGCTAAGGCTGTTTTTGTGGAACTGGCAATGGGATATTTGGAAACCCTTAGAGGGCTATGGTGAAAAAGGAAATATCTTCCGTTCAAAACTGGAAAGTAGCTTTCTGAGAAACTGCTCTGTGTTCTCTGAATTCATCTCACAGAGTTACATCTTTCCGTTGAAGAAGGCTTTCGTTAAGGCTGTTCTTGTGGAACTGGCAAAGGGATATTTGGAAGCCCATAGAGGGCTATGGTGAAAAAGGAAATATCTTCCGTTCAAAACTGGAAAGAAGCTTTCTGAGAAACTGCTCTGTGTTCTGTTAATTCATCTCACAGAGTTACATCTTTGCCTTCAAGAAGCCTTTCGCTAAGGCTTTTCTTGTGGAATTGGCAAAGGTATATTTGGAAGCCCATAGAGGGCTATGGTGAAAAAGGAACTATCTTCCGTTCAAAACTGGAAAGAAGCTTTCTGAGAAACTTTTCTGTGTTCTGTTAGTTCATCTCACAGAGTTACATCTTTCCCTTCAAGAAGCCTTTCGCTAAGACTGTTCTTGTGGAACTGGCAAAGGGATATTTGGAAGCCCATAGAGAGTTATGGTGAAAAAGGTAATTTCTTCCGTTCAAAACTGGAAAGAAGCTTTCTGAGAAACTGCTCTGTGTTCTCTGAATTCATCTCACAGAGTTACATCTTTCCCTTCAAGAAGCCTTTCGCTAAGGCTGTTCTTGTGGAACTGGCAAGGGGATATTTGGAAGCCCATAGAGGGCTATGGTGAAAAAGGAAATATCTTCCGTTCAAAACTGGAAAGAAGCTTTCTGAGAAACTGTTCTGTGTTCTGTTAATTCATATCACAGAGTTACATCTTTCCCTTCGAGAAGCCTTTCGCTAAGGCTGTTCTTGTGGAACTGGCAAAGGGATATTTGGAAGCCCTTAGAGGGCTATGGTGAAAAAGGAAATATCTTCCGTTCAAAACTGGAAAGAAGATTTCTGAGAAACTGCTCTGTGTTCTGTTAGTTCATCTTACAGAGTTACATCTTTCCCTACAAGAAGTCTTTCGCTAAGGCTGTTCTTGTGGAACTGGCAAAGGGATATTTGGAAACCCATAGAGGGCTATGGTGAAAATGGAAATATCTTCCGTTCAAAACTGGAAAGAAGCTTTCTGAGAAACTGCTCTGTGTTCTCTGAATTCATCTCACAGAGTTACATCTTTCCCTTCAAGAAGCCTTTCGCTAAGGCTGTTCTTCTGGAACTGGCAAAGGTATATTTGGAAGCCCATAGAGGGCTATGGTGAAAAAGGAAATATCTTCCGTTCAAAACTGGAAAGAAGCTTTCTGAGAAACTGCTCTGTGTTCTGTTAATTCATATCACAGATCTACATCTTTCCCTTCAAGAAGCCTTTCGCTAAGGCTGTTCTTGTAGAATTGGCAAAGTGATATTTGGAAGCCCATAGAGGGCTATGCTGAAAAAGAAATTATCTTCCGTTCAAAACTGGAAAGAAGCTTTCTGAGAAACTGTTCTGTGTTCTGTTAGTTCATCTCACAGAGTTACATCTTTCCCTACAAGAAGTCTTTCGCTAAGGCTGTTCTTGTGGTACTGGCAAAGAGATATTTGGAAACCCATAGAGGGCTATGTTGAAAAAGGAAATATCTTCCGTTCAAAACTGGAAAGAAGCTTTCTGAGAAACTGCTCTGTGTTCTCTGAATTCATCTCACAGAGTTACATCTTTCCCTCAAAGAAGTCTTTCGCTAAGGCTGTTCTTCTGGAACTGGCAAAGGGATATTTGGAAGCCCCTAGAGGGCTATGGTTAAAAAGGAAATATCTTCCGTTCAAAACTGGAAAGAAGCTTTCTGAGAAACTGCTGTGTGTTCTCTGAATTCATCTCACAGAGTTACATCTTTCCCTTCAAGAAGCCTTTCGCTAAGGCTGTTCTTGTGGAACTGGCAAGGGGATATTTGGAAGCCCATAGAGGTCTATGGTGAAAAAGGAAATATCTTCCGTTCAAAACTGGAAAGAAGCTTTCTGAGAAACTGTTCTGTGTTCTGTTAATTCATATCACAGAGTTACATCTTTCCCTTCAAGAAGCCTTTCGCTAAGGCTGTTCTTGTGGAACTGGCAAAGGGATATTTGGAAGCCCTTAGAGGGCTATGGTGAAAAAGGAAATATCTTCCGTTCAAAACTGGAAAGAAGATTTCTGAGAAACTGCTCTGTGTTCTGTTAGTTCATCTTACAGAGTTACATCTTTCCCTACAAGAAGTCTTTCGCAAAGGCTGTTCTTGTGGAACTGGCAAAGGGATATTTGGAAACCCATAGAGGGCTATCGTGAAAAAGGAAATATCTTCCGTTCAAAACTGGAAAGAAGCTTTCTGAGAAACTGCTCTTTGTTCTGTTAATTCACCTCACCGAGTTACATCTTTCCCTTCAAGAAGCCTTTCACCAAGGCTGTTCTTGTGGAATTGGCAAAGGGATATTTGGAAGCCCATAGAGGGCTATGGTGAAAAAGGAAATATCTCCCGTTCAAAACTGGAAAGAAGCTTTCTGAGAAACTGCTCTGTGTTCTCTGAATTCATCTCACAGAGTTACATCTTTCCCTTCAAGAAGCCTTTCGCTAAGGCTGTTCTTCTGGAACTGGCAAAGGTATATTTGGAAGCCCATAGAGGGCTATGGTGAAAAAGGAAATATCTTCCGTTCAAAACTGGAAAGAAGCTTTCTGAGAAACTGCTCTGTGTTCTCTGAATTCTTCTCACAGAGTTACATCTTTCCCTTCAAGAAGCCTTTCGCTAAGGCTGTTCTTGTGGAACTGGCAAAGGGATATTTGGAAACCCTAAGAGGGCTATGGTGAAAAAGGAAATATCTTCCGTTCAAAACTGGAAAGTAGCTTTCTGAGAAACTGCTCTGTGTTCTCTGAATTCATCTCACAGAGTTACATCTTTCCCTTCAGGAAGCCTTTCGTTAAGGCTGTTCTTGTGGAACTGGCAAAGGGATATTTGGAAGCCCATAGAGGGCTATGGTGAAAAAGGAAATATCTTCCGTTCAAAACTGGAAAGAAGCTTTCTGAGAAACTGCTCTGTGTTCTCTAAAGTCATCTCACAGAGTTACATCTTTCCCTTCAAGAAGCCTTTCACTATGGCTGTTCTTGTGGAATTGGCAAAGTGATATTTGGAAGCCCATAGAGGGCTATGGTGAAAAAGGAAATATCTTCCGTTCAAAACTGGAAAGAAGCTTTCTGAGAAACTGCTCTGTATTCTGTTAATTCATATCACAGAGCTACATCTTTCCCTTCAAGAAGCCTTTCGCTAAGGCTGTTCTTGTGGAACTGGCAAATTGATATTTCGAAGCTCATAGAGGGCTATGGTGAAAAAGGAAATATCTTCCGTTCAAAACTGGAAAGAAGCTTTCTGAGAAACTGCTCTGTGTTCTCTGAATTCATCTCACAGAGTTACATCTTTCCCTTCAAGAAGCCTTTCGCTAAGGCTGTTCTTGTGGAACAGGCAAGGGGATATTTGGAAGCCCATAGAGGGCTATGGTGAAAAAGGAAATATCTTCCGTTCAAAACTGGAAAGAAGCTTTCTGAGAAACTGTTCTGTGTTCTGTTAATTCATATCACAGAGTTACATCTTTCCCTTCAAGAAGCCTTTCGCTAAGGGTGTTCTTGTGGAACTGGCAAAGGGATATTTGGAAGCCCTTAGAGGGCTATGGTGAAAAAGGAAATATCTTCAGTTCAAAACTGGAAAGAAGATTTCTGAGAAACTGCTCTGTGTTCTGTTAGTTCATCTTACAGAGTTACATCTTTCCCTACAAGAAGTCTTTCGCTAAGGCTGTTCTTCTGGAACTGGCAAAGGGATATTTGGAAACCCATAGAGGGCTATGGTGAAAAAGGAAATATCTTCCGTTCAAAACTGGAAAGAAGCTTTCTGAGAAACTGCTCTTTGTTCTGTTAATTCACCTCACCGAGTTACATCTTTCCCTTCAAGAAGCCTTTCACCAAGGCTGTTCTTGTGGAATTGGCAAAGGGATATTTGGAAGCCCATAGAGGGCTATGGTGAAAAAGGAAATATCTCCCGTTCAAAACTGGAAAGAAGCTTTCTGAGAAACTGCTCTGTGTTCTCTGAATTCATCTCACAGAGTTACATCTTTCCCTTCAAGAAGCCTTTCGCTAAGGCTGTTCTTCTGGAACTGGCAAAGGTATATTTGGAAGCCCATAGAGGGCTATGGTGAAAAAGGAAATATCTTCCGTTCAAAACTGGAAAGAAGCTTTCTGAGAAACTGCTCTGTGTTCTCTGAATTCTTCTCACAGAGTTACATCTTTCCCTTCAAGAAGTCTTTCGCTAAGGCTGTTCTTGTGGAACTGGCAAAGGTATATTTGGAAGCCCATAGAGGGCTATGGTGAAAAAGGAAATATCTTCCGTTCAAAACTGGAAAGAAGCTTTCTGAGAAACTGCTCTGTGTTCTCTGAATTCAACTCACAGAGTTACATCTTTCCCTTCAGGAAGCCTTTCGTTAAGGCTGTTCTTGTGGAACTGGCAGAGGGATATTTGGAAGCCCATAGAGGGCTATGGTGAAAAAGGAAATATCTTCCGTTCAAAACTGGAAAGAAGCTTTCTGAGAAACTGCTCTGTGTTCTCTAAAGTCATCTCACAGAGTTACATCTTTCCCTTCAAGAAGCCTTTCACTATGGCTGTTCTTGTAGAATTGGCAAAGTGATATTTGGAAGCCCATAGAGGGCTATGGTGAAAAAGGAAATATCTTCCGTTCAAAACTGGAAAGAAGCTTTCTGAGAAACTGCTCTGTGTTCTGTGAATTCATCTCACAGAGTTACATCTTTCCCTTCAAGAAGTCTTTCGCTAAGGCTGTTCTTGAGGAATTGGAAAAGTGATATTTGGAAGCCCATAGAGGGCTATGGTGAAAAAGGAAATATCTTCCGTTCAAAACTGGAAAGAAGCTTTCTGAGAAACTGTTCTGTGTTCTGTTAATTCATATCACAGAGTTACATCTTTCCCTTCAACAAGCCTTTCGCTAAGGCTGTTCTTGTGGAACTGGCAAAGGGATATTTGGAAGCCCTTAGAGGGCTATGGTGAAAAAGGAAATATCTTCCGTTCAAAAGTGGAAAGAAGCTTTCTGAGAAACTGCTCTGTGTTCTGTTAGTTCATCTTACAGAGTTACATCTTTCCCTAAAAGAAGTCTTTCGCTAAGGCTGTTCTTGTGGAACTGGCAAAGGGATATTTGGAAACCCATAGAGGGGTATGTTGAAAAAGGAAATATCTTCCGTTCAAAACTGGAAAGAAGCTTTCTGAGAAACTGCTCTTTGTTCTGCTAATTCACCTCACCGAGTTACATCTTTCCCTTCAAGAAGCCTTTCGCTAAGGCTGTTCTTTTGGAATTGGCAAAGGGATATTTGGAAGCCCATAGAGGGCTATGGTGAAAAAGGAAATATCTTCCGTTCAAAACTGGAAAGAAGCTTTCTGAGAATCTGCTCAGTGTTCTCTGAATTCATCTCACAGAGTTACATCTTTCCCATCAAGAAGCCTTTCGCTAAGGCTTTTCTTGTGGAATTGGCAAAGGGATATTTGGAAGCCCATAGAGGGCTATGGTGAAAAAGGAAATATCTCCCGTTCAAAACTGGAAAGAAGCTTTCTGAGAAACTGCTCTGTGTTCTCTGAATTCATCTCACAGAGTAACATCTTTCCCTTCAAGAAGCCTTTCGCTAAGGCTGTTTTTCTGGAACTGGCAAAGGTATATTTGGAAGCCCATAGAGGGCTATGGTGAAAAAGGAAATATCTTCCGTTCAAAACTGGAAAGAAGCTTTCTGAGAAACTGCTCTGTGTTCTCTGAATTCATCTCACAGAGTTACATCTTTCCCTTCAGGAAGCCTTTCGTTAAGGCTGTTCTTGTGGAACTGGCAAAGGGATATTTGGAAGCCCATAGAGGGCTATGGTGAAAAAGGAAATATCTTCCGTTCAAAACTGGAAAGAAGCTTTCTGAGAAACTGCTCTGTGTTCTCTAAAGTCATCTCACAGAGTTACATCTTTCCCTTCAAGAAGCCTTTCACTATGGCTGTTCTTGTGGAATTGGCAAAGTGATATTTGGAAGCCCATAGAGGGCTATGGTGAAAAAGGAAATATCTTCCGTTCAAAACTGGAAAGAAGCTTTCTGAGAAACTGCTCTGTGTTCTGTTAATTCATCTCACAGAGTTACATCTTTCCCTTCAAGAAGTCTTTCGCTAAGGCTGTTCTTGAGGAACTGGAAAAGTGATATTTGGAAGCCCATAGAGGGCTATGGTGAAAAAGGAAATATCTTCCGTTCAAAACTGGAAAGAAGCTATCTGAGAAACTGCTCTGTGTTCTCTGAATTCATCTCACAGAGTTACATCTATCCCTTCAAGAAGCCTTTCGCTAAGGCTGCTCTTGTGGAACTGGCAAAGGGATATTTGGAAGCCCATAGAGGGCTATGGTGAAAAAGGACATATCTTCCGTTCAAAACTGGAAAGAAGCTTTCTGAGAAACTGCTCTGTGTACTCTGAATTCATCTCACAGATTTACATCTTTCCCTTCAAGAAGCCTTTCGATAAGGCTGTTCTAGTGGAATTGGCAAAGTGATATTTGGGAGCCCATAGATTGCTATGGTGAAAAAGGAAATATCTTCCGTTCAAAACTGGAAAGAAGCTTTCTGAGAAACTGCTCTGTGTTCTGTTAATTCATCTCACAGAGTTTCGTCTTTTCCTTCAAGAAGCCTTTCGCTAAGGCTTTTCTTGTGGAACTGGCAAAGGGATATTTGGAAGCCCATAGAGGGCAATGGAGAAAAAGGAAATATCTTCAGTCCAAAACTGGAGAGAAGCTTTCTGAGATCTGCTCAGTGTTCTCTGAATTCATCTCACAGAGTTACATCTTTCCCATCAAGAAGCCTTTCGCTAAGGCTGTTCTTGTGGAATTGGCAAAGGGATATTTGGAAGCCCATAGAGAGTTATGGTGAAAAAGGAAATATCTTCCGTTCAAAACTGGAAAGAAGCTTTCTGAGAAACTGCTCTGTGTTCTCTGAATTCATCTCACAGAGTTACATCTTTCCCTTCAGGAAGCCTTTCGCTAAGGCTTTTCTTCTGGAACTGGCAAAGGTATATTTGGAAGCCCATAGATGGCTATGGTGAAAAAGGAAATATCTTCCGTTCAAAACTGGAAAGAAGCTTTCTGAGAAACTGCTCTGTGTTCTCTGAATTCTTCTCACAGAGTTGCATCTTTCCCTTCAAGAAGCCTTTCGCTAAGGCTGTTTTTGTGGAACTGGCAATGGGATATTTGGAAACCCTTAGAGGGCTATGGTGAAAAAGGAAATATCTTCCGTTCAAAACTGGAAAGTAGCTTTCTGAGAAACTGCTCTGTGTTCTCTGAATTCATCTCACAGAGTTACATCTTTCCGTTCAAGAAGGCTTTCGTTAAGGCTGTTCTTGTGGAACTGGCAAAGGGATATTTGGAAGCCCATAGAGGGCTATGGTGAAAAAGGAAATATCTTCCGTTCAAAAGTGGAAAGAAGCTTTCTGAGAAACTGCTCTGTGTTCTGTTAATTCATCTCACAGAGTTACATCTTTGCCTTCAAGAAGCCTTTCGCTAAGGCTGTTCTTGTGGAATTGGCAAAGGTATATTTGGAAGCCCATAGAGGGCTATGGTGAAAAAGGAAATATCTTCCGTTCAAAACTGGAAAGAAGCTTTCTGAGAAACTTTTCTGTGTTCTGTTAGTTCATCTCACAGAGTTACATCTTTCCTTCAAGAAGCCTTTCGCTAAGACTGTTCTTGTGGAACTGGCAAAGGGATATTTGGAAGCCCATAGAGAGTTATGGTGAAAAAGGTAATTTCTTCCGTTCAAAACTGGAAAGAAGCTTTCTGAGAAACTGCTCTGTGTTCTCTGAATTCATCTCACAGAGTTACATCTTTCCCTTCAAGAAGCCTTTCGCTAAGGCTGTTCTTGTGGAACTGGCAAGGGGATATTTGGAAGCCCATAGAGGGCTATGGTGAAAAAGGAAATATCTTCCGTTCAAAACTGGAAAGAAGCTTTCTGAGAAACTGTTCTGTGTTCTGTTAATTCATATCACAGAGTTACATCTTTCCCTTCAAGAAGCCTTTCGCTAAGGCTGTTCTTGTGGAACTGGCAAAGGGATATTTGGAAGCCCTTAGAGGGCTATGGTGAAAAAGGAAATATCTTCCGTTCAAAACTGGAAAGAAGATTTCTGAGAAACTGCTCTGTGTTCTGTTAGTTCATCTTACAGAGTTACATCTTTCCCTACAAGAAGTCTTTCGCTAAGGCTGTTCTTGTGGAACTGGCAAAGGGATATTTGGAAACCCATAGAGGGCTATGGTGAAAATGGAAATATCTTCCGTTCAAAACTGGAAAGAAGCTTTCTGAGAAACTGCTCTGTGTTCTCTGAATTCATCTCACAGAGTTACATCTTTCCTTTCAAGAAGCCTTTCGCTAAGGCTGTTCTTCTGGAACTGGCAAAGGTATATTTGGAAGCCCATAGAGGGCTATGGTGAAAAAGGAAATATCTTCCGTTCAAAACTGGAAAGAAGCTTTCTGAGAAACTGCTCTGTGTTCTGTTAATTCATATCACAGATCTACATCTTTCCCTTCAAGAAGCCTTTCGCTAAGGCTGTTCTTGTAGAATTGGCAAAGTGATATTTGGAAGCCCATAGAGGGCTATGCTGAAAAAGAAATTATCTTCCGTTCAAAACTGGAAAGAAGCTTTCTGAGAAACTGTTCTGTGTTCTGTTAGTTCATCTCACAGAGTTACATCTTTCCCTACAAGAAGTCTTTCGCTAAGGCTGTTCTTGTGGTACTGGCAAAGAGATATTTGGAAACCCATAGAGGGCTATGTTGAAAAAGGAAATATCTTCCGTTCAAAACCGGAAAGAAGCTTTCTGAGAAACTGCTCTGTGTTCTCTGAATTCATCTCACAGAGTTACATCTTTCCCTCCAAGAAGTCTTTCGCTAAGGCTGTTCTTCTGGAACTGGCAAAGGGATATTTGGAAGCCCCTAGAGGGCTATGGTGAAAAAGGAAATATCTTCCGTTCAAAACTGGAAAGAAGCTTTCTGAGAAACTGCTGTGTGTTCTCTGAATTCATCTCACAGAGTTACATCTTTCCCTTCAAGAAGCCTTTCGCTAAGGCTGTTCTTGTGGAACTGGCAAGGGGATATTTGGAAGCCCATAGAGGTCTATGGTGAAAAAGGAAATATCTTCCGTTCAAAACTGGAAAGAAGCTTTCTGAGAAACTGTTCTGTGTTCTGTTAATTCATATCACAGAGTTACATCTTTCCCTTCAAGAAGCCTTTCGCTAAGGCTGTTCTTGTGGAACTGGCAAAGGGATATTTGGAAGCCCTTAGAGGGCTATGGTGAAAAAGGAAATATCTTCCGTTCAAAACTGGAAAGAAGATTTCTGAGAAACTGCTCTGTGTTCTGTTAGTTCATCTTACAGAGTTACATCTTTCCCTACAAGAAGTCTTTCGCAAAGGCTGTTCTTGTGGAACTGGCAAAGGGATATTTGGAAACCCATAGAGGGCTATCGTGAAAAAGGAAATATCTTCCGTTCAAAACTGGAAAGAAGCTTTCTGAGAAACTGCTCTTTGTTCTGTTAATTCACCTCACCGAGTTACATCTTTCCCTTCAAGAAGCCTTTCACCAAGGCTGTTCTTGTGGAATTGGCAAAGGGATATTTGGAAGCCCATAGAGGGCTATGGTGAAAAAGGAAATATCTCCCGTTCAAAACTGGAAAGAAGCTTTCTGAGAAACTGCTCTGTGTTCTCTGAATTCATCTCACAGAGTTACATCTTTCCCTTCAAGAAGCCTTTCGCTAAGGCTGTTCTTCTGGAACTGGCAAAGGTATATTTGGAAGCCCATAGAGGGCTATGGTGAAAAAGGAAATATCTTCCGTTCAAAACTGGAAAGAAGCTTTCTGAGAAACTGCTCTGTGTTCTCTGAATTCTTCTCACAGAGTTACATCTTTCCCTTCAAGAAGCCTTTCGCTAAGGCTGTTCTTGTGGAACTGGCAAAGGGATATTTGGAAACCCTAAGAGGGCTATGGTGAAAAAGGAAATATCTTCCGTTCAAAACTGGAAAGTAGCTTTCTGAGAAACTGCTCTGTGTTCTCTGAATTCATCTCACAGAGTTACATCTTTCCCTTCAGGAAGCCTTTCGTTAAGGCTGTTCTTGTGGAACTGGCAAAGGGATATTTGGAAGCCCATAGAGGGCTATGGTGAAAAAGGAAATATCTTCCGTTCAAAACTGGAAAGAAGCTTTCTGAGAAACTGCTCTGTGTTCTCTAAAGTCATCTCACAGAGTTACATCTTTCCCTTCAAGAAGCCTTTCACTATGGCTGTTCTTGTGGAATTGGCAAAGTGATATTTGGAAGCCCATAGAGGGCTATGGTGAAAAAGGAAATATCTTCCGTTCAAAACTGGAAAGAAGCTTTCTGAGAAACTGCTCTGTGTTCTGTTAATTCATATCACAGAGCTACATCTTTCCCTTCAAGAAGCCTTTCGCTAAGGCTGTTCTTGTGGAACTGGCAAATTGATATTTCGAAGCTCATAGAGGGCTATGGTGAAAAAGGAAATATCTTCCGTTCAAAACTGGAAAGAAGCTTTCTGAGAAACTGCTCTGTGTTCTCTGAATTCATCTCACAGAGTTACATCTTTCCCTTCAAGAAGCCTTTCGCTAAGGCTGTTCTTGTGGAACTGGCAAAGGGATATTTGGAAGCCCATAGAGGGCTATGGTGAAAAAGAAAATATCTTCCGTTCAAAACTGGAAAGAAGCTTTCTGAGAAACTGCTCTGTGTTCTGTTAATTCATATCACAGATCTACATCTTTCCCCTCAAGAAGCCTTTCGCTAAGGCTGTTCTTGTGGAATTCGCAAAGGGCTATTTGGAAGCCCATAGAGGGCTATGGTGAAAAAGGAAATATCTTCCGTTCAAAACTGGAAAGAAGCTTTCTGAGAAACTGTTCTGTGTTCTGTTAGTTCATCTCACAGAGTTACATCTTTCCCTTCAAGAAGCCTTTCGCTAAGGCTGTTCTTGTGGAACTGGCAAAGGGATATTTGGAAGCCCTTAGAGGGCTATGGTGAAAAAGGAAATATCTTCCGTTCAAAACTGGAAAGAAGATTTCTGAGAAACTGCTCTGTGTTCTGTTAGTTCATCTCACATAGTTACATCTTTCCCTACAAGAAGTCTTTCTCTAAGGCTGTTCTTGTGGAACTGGCAAAGGGATATTTGGAAACCCATAGAGGGCTATGTTGAAAAAGGAAATATTTTCCGTTCAAAACTGGAAAGAAGCTTTCTGAGAGACTGCTCTGTGTTCTCTGAATTCTTCCCACAGAGTTACATCTTTCCCTTCAAGAAGTCTTTCGCCAAGGCTGTTCTTCTGGAACTGGCAAAGGGATATTTGGAAGCCCCTAGAGGGCTATGGTGAAAAAGGAAATATCTTCCGTTCAAAACTGGAAAGAAGCTTTTTGAGAAACTGCTCTGTGTTCTGTTAATTCATATCACAGATCTACATCTTTCCCTTCAAGAAGCCTTTCGCTAAGGCTGTTCTTGTAGAATTGGCAAAGTGATATTTGGAAGCCCATAGAGGGCTATGCTGAAAAAGAAAATATCTTCCGTTCAAAACTGGAAAGAAGCTTTCTGAGAAACTGTTCTGTGTTCTGTTAGTTCATCTCACAGAGTTACATCTTTCCCTACAAGAAGTCTTTCGCTAAGGCTGTTCTTGTGGTACTGGCAAAGAGATATTTGGAAACCCATAGAGGGCTATGTTGAAAAAGGAAATATCTTCCGTTCAAAACTGGAAAGAAGCTTTCTGAGAAACTGCTCTGTGTTCTCTGAATTCATCTCACAGAGTTACATCTTTCCCTCCAAGAAGTCTTTCGCTAAGGCTGTTCTTCTGGAACTGGCAAAGGGATATTTGGAAGCCCCTAGAGGGCTATGGTGAAAAAGGAAATATCTTCCGTTCAAAACTGGAAAGAAGCTTTCTGAGAATCTGTTCAGTGTTCTCTGAATTCATCTCACAGAGTTACATCTTTCCCATCAAGAAGCCTTTCGCTAAGGCTGTTCTTGTGGAACTGGCTAATTGATATTTCGAAGCTCATAGACGGCTATGGTGAAAAAGGAAATATCTTCCGTTCAAAACTGGAAAGAAGCTTTCAGAGAAACTGCTCTGTGTTCTCTGAATTCATCTCACAGAGTTACATCTTTCCCTTTTAGAAGCCTTTCGCTAAGGCTGTTCTTGTGGAACTGGCAAGGGGATATTTGGAAGCCCATAGAGGGCTATGGTGAAAAAGGAAATATCTTCCGTTCAAAACTGGAAAGAAGCTTTCTGAGAAACTGTTCTGTGTTCTGTTAATTCATATCACAGAGTTACATCTTTCCCTTCAAGAAGCCTTTCGCTAAGGCTGTTCTTGTGGAACTGGCAAAGGGATATTTGGAAGCCCTTAGAGGGCTATGGTGAAAAAGGAAATATCTTCCGTTCAAAAGTGGAAAGAAGCTTTCTGAGAAACTGCTCTGTGTTCTGTTAGTTCATCTTACAGAGTTATATCTTTCCCTACAAGAAGTCTTTCGCTAAGGCTGTTCTTGTGGAACTGGCAAAGGGATATTTGGAAACCCATAGAGGGGTATGTTGAAAAAGGAAATATCTTCCGTTCAAAACTGGAAAGAAGCTTTCTGAGAAACTGCTCTTTGTTCTGCTAATTCACCTCACCGAGTTACATCTTTCCCTTCAAGAAGCCTTTCGCTAACGCTGTTCTTGTGGAATTGGCAAAGGGATATTTGGAAGCCCATAGAGGGCTATGGTGAAAAAGGAAATATCTCCCGTTCAAAACTGGAAAGAAGCTTTCTGAGAAACTGCTCTGTGTTCTCTGAATTCATCTCACAGAGTTACATCTTTCCCTTCAAGAAGCCTTTCGCTAAGGCTGTTCTTGTGGAACTGGCAAAGGGATATTTGGAAACCCTTAGAGGGCTATGGTGAAAAAGGAAATATCTTCCGTTCAAAACTGGAAAGAAGCTTTCTGAGAAACTGCTCTGTGTTCTCTAAAGTCATCTCACAGAGTTACATCTTTCCCTTCAAGAAGCCTTTCACTATGGCTGTTCTTGTGGAATTGGCAAAGTGATATTTGGAAGCCCATAGAGGGCTATGGTGAAAAAGGAAATAACTTCCGTTCAAAACTGGAAAGAAGCTTTCTGAGAAACTACTCTGTGTTCTGTTAGTTCATCTCACAGTGTTACTTCTTGCACTTCAAGAAGCCTTTCGCCAAGGCTGTTCTTGTGGAATTGGCAAAGGGATATTTGGAAGCCCATAGAGGGCTATGGTGAAAAAGAAAATATCTTCCTTTCAAAACTGGAAAGAAGCTATCTGAGAAACTGCTCTGTGTTCTCTGAATTCATCTCACAGAGTTACATCTTTCCCTTCAAGAAGCCTTTCGCTAAGGCTGCTCTTGTGGAACTGGCAAAGGGATATTTGGAAGCCCATAGTGGGCTATGGTGAAAAAGGAAATATCTTCCGTTCAAAACTGGAAAGAAGCTTTCTGAGAAACTGCTCTGTGTACTCTGAATTCATCTCACAGATTTACATCTTTCCCTTCAAGAAGCCTTTCGATAAGGCTGTTCTAGTGGAATTGGCAAAGTGATATTTGGGAGCAAATAGATTGCTATGATGAAAAAGGAAATATCTTCCGTTCAAAACTGGAAAGAAGCTTTCTGAGAAACTGCTCTGTGTTCTGTTAATTCATCTCACAGAGTTACGTCTTTGCCTTCAAGAAGCCTTTCGCTAAGGCTTTTCTTGTGGAACTGGCAAAGGGATATTTGGAAGCCCATAGAGGGCAATGGAGAAAAAGGAAATATCTTCCGTTGAATACTGGAGAGAAGCTTTCTGAGAATCTGCTCAGTGTTCTCTGAATTCATCTCACAGAGTTACATCTTTCCCATCAAGAAGCCTTTCGCTAAGGCTGTTCTTGTGGAATTGGCAAAGGGATATTTGGAAGCCCATAGAGGGCTATGGTGAAAAAGGAAATATCTCCCGTTCAAAACTGGAAAGAAGCTTTCTGAGAAACTGCTCTGTGTTCTCTGAATTCATCTCACAGAGTTACATCTTTCCCTTCAAGAAGCCTTTCGCTAAGGCTTTTCTTCTGGAACTGGCAAAGGTATATTTGGAAGCCCATAGAGGGCTATGGTGAAAAAGGAAATATCTTCCGTTCAAAACTGGAAAGAAGCTTTCTGAGAAACTGCTCTGTGTTTTATGAATTCATCTCAAAGAGTTACACCTTTCCCTTCAAGAAGCCTTTCGCTAAGGGTGTTCTTGTGGAATTGGCAAAGGGATGTTTGGAAGCCCATAGAGGGCTATGGTGAAAAAGGAAATAACTTCCGTTCAAAACTGGAAAGAAGCTTTCTGAGAAACTACACTGTGTTCTGTTAGTTCATCTCACAGTGTTACATCTTGTGCTTCAAGAAGCCTTTCGCCAAGGCTGTTCTTGAGGAATTTGCAAAGGGTTATTTGTAAGCCCATAGAGGGCTACGGTGAAAAAGGAAATATCTTCCGTTCAAAACTGGAAAGAAGCTTTCTGAGAAACTGCTCTGTGTACTCTGAATTCATCTCACAGATTTACATCTTTCCCTTCAAGAAGCCTTTCGATAAGGCTGTTCTAGTGGAATTGGCAAAGTGATATTTGGAAGCCCATAGAGGGCTATGGTGAAAAAGGAAATATCTTCCGTTCAAAACTGGAAAGAAGCTTTCTGAGAAACTGCTCTGTGTTCTATGAATTCATCTCACAGAGTTACATCTTTCCCTTCAAGAAGCCTTTCGCTAAGGCTGTTCTTGTGGAATTGGCAAAGGGATATTTGGAAGCCCATAGAGGGCAATGGAGAAAAAGGAAATATCTTCCGTCCAAAACTGGAAAGAAGCTTTCTGAGAATCTGCTCAGTGTTCTCTGAATTCATCTCACAGAGTTACATCTTTCCCATCAAGAAGCGTTTCGCTAAGGCTGTTCTTGTGGAATTGGCAAAGGGATATTTGGAAGCCCATAGAGGGCTATAGTGAAAAAGGAAATATCTCCCGTTCAAAACTGGAATGAAGCTTTCTGAGAAACTGCTCTGTGTTCTCTGAATTCATCTCACAGAGTTACATCTTTCCCTTCAAGAAGCCTTTCGCTAAGGCTGTTCTTGTGGAATTGGCAAAGTGATATTTGGAAGCCCATAGAGGGCTATGGTGAAAAATGAAATATCTTCCGTTCAAAACTGGAAAGAAGCTTCCTGAGAAACTGTTCTGTGTTCTGTTAGTGCATCTCACAGAGTTACATCTTTCCCTTCAAGAAGCCTTTCGCTAAGGCTGTTCTTGTGGAATTAGCAAAGGGATATTTGGAAGCCCATAGAGGGCTATGGTGAAAAAGGAAATATCTTCCGTTCAAAACTGGAAAGAAGCTTTCTGAGAAACTGCTCTGTGTTCTGTTAATTCATATCACAGAGCTACATCTTTCCCTTCAATAAGCCTTTCGCTAAAGCTGTTCTTGTGGAACTGGCAAATTGATATTTCGAAGCTCATAGAGGGCTATGGTGAAAAAGGAAATATCTTCCGTTCAAAACTGGAAAGAAGCTTTCTGAGAAATTGCTCTGTGTTCTCTGAATTCATCTCACAGAGTTACATCTTTCCCTTCAAGAAACCTTTCGCTAAGGCTCTTCTTGTGGAACTGGCAAAGGGATATTTGGAAGCCCATAGACTGCTATGGTGTAAAAGAAAATATCTTCCGTTCAAAACTGAAAAGAAGCTTTCTGAGAAACTGCTCTGTGTTCTGTTAATTCATATCACAGATCTACATCTTTCCCTTCAAGAAGCCTTTCGCTAAGGCTGTTCTTGTGGAATTGGCAAAGAGATATTTGGAAGCCCATAGAGGGCCATGGTGAAAAATGAAATATCTTCCGTTCAAAACTGGAAAGAAGCTTTCTGAGAAACTGTTCTGTGTTCTGTTAGTTCATCTCACAGAGTTACATCTTTCCCTACAGGAAGTCTTTCGCTAAGGCTGTTCTTGTGGAACTGGCAAAGGGATATTTGGAAACCCATAGAGGGCTATGGTGAAAAAGGAAATATCTTCCGTTCAAAACTGGAAAGAAGCTTTCTGAGAAACTGCTCTGTGTTCTCTGAATTCATCTCTCAGAATTACATCTTTCCCTTCAAGAAGCCTTTCGTTAAGGCTGTTCTTGTGGAACTGGCAAAGGGATATTTGGAAGCCCATAGAGGGATATGGTGAAAAAGGAAATATCTTCCGTTCAAAACTGGAAAGAAGCTTTCTGAGAAACTTTTCTGTGTTCTGTTAGTTCATCTCACAGAGTTACATCTTTCCCTTCAAGAAGCCTTTCGCTAAGACTGTTCTTGTGGAACTGGCAAAGGGATATTTGGAAGCCCATAGAGAGTAATGGTGAAAAAGGAAATATCTTCAGTTCACAACTGGAAAGAAGCTTTCTGAGAAACTGCTCTGTGTTCTCTAAATTCATCTCACAGAGTTACATCTTTCCCTTCAAGAAGCCTTTCACTATGGCTGTTCTTTTGGAATTGGCAAAGTGATATTTGGAAGCCCATAGAGGGCTATTGTGAAAAAGGAAATATCTTCCGTTCAAAACTGGAAAGAAGCTTTCTGAGAAACTGCTCTGTGTTCTGTTAATTCATCTCACAGAGTTACATCTTTCCCTTCAAGAAGCCTTTCGCTAAGGCTGTTCTTGAGGAATTGGAAAAGTGATATTTGGAAGCCCATAGAGGGCTATGGTGAAAAAGGAAATATCTTCCGTTCAAAACTGGAAAGAAGCTTTCTGAGAAACTGCTCTGTGTTTTATGAATTCATCTCAAAGAGTTACACCTTTCCCTTCAAGAAGCCTTTCGCTAAGGGTGTTCTTGTGGAATTGGCAAAGGGATGTTTGGAAGCCCATAGAGGGCTATGGTGAAAAAGGAAATAACTTCCGTTCAAAACTGGAAAGAAGCTTTCTGAGAAACTACACTGTGTTCTGTTAGTTCATCTCACAGTGTTACATCTTGTGCTTCAAGAAGCCTTTCGCCAAGGCTGTTCTTGAGGAATTTGCAAAGGGTTATTTGTAAGCCCATAGAGGGCTATGGTGAAAAAGGAAATATCTTCCGTTCAAAACTGGAAAGAAGCTTTCTGAGAAACTGCTCTGTGTACTCTGAATTCATCTCACAGATTTACATCTTTCCCTTCAAGAAGCCTTTCGATAAGGCTGTTCTAGTGGAATTGGCAAAGTGATATTTGGAAGCCCATAGAGGGCTATGGTGAAAAAGGAAATATCTTCCGTTCAAAACTGGAAAGAAGCTTTCTGAGAAACTGCTCTGTGTTCTATGAATTCATCTCACAGAGTTACATCTTTCCCTTCAAGAAGCCTTTCGCTAAGGCTGTTCTTGTGGAATTGGCAAAGGGATATTTGGAAGCCCATAGAGGGCAATGGAGAAAAAGGAATTATCTTCCGTCCAAAACTGGAAAGAAGCTTTCTGAGAATCTGCTCAGTGTTCTCTGAATTCATCTCACAGAGTTACATCTTTCCCATCAAGAAGCGTTTCGCTAAGGCTGTTCTTGTGGAATTGGCAAAGGGATATTTGGAGGCCCATAGAGGGCTATAGTGAAAAAGGAAATATCTCCCGTTCAAAACTGGAATGAAGCTTTCTGAGAAACTGCTCTGTGTTCTCTGAATTCATCTCACAGAGTTACATCTTTCCCTTCAAGAAGCCTTTCGCTAAGGCTGTTCTTGTGGAATTGGCAAAGTGATATTTGGAAGCCCATAGAGGGCTATGGTGAAAAATGAAATATCTTCCGTTCAAAACTGGAAAGAAGCTTCCTGAGAAACTGTTCTGTGTTCTGTTAGTGCATCTCACAGAGTTACATCTTTCCCTTCAAGAAGCCTTTCGCTAAGGCTGTTCTTGTGGAATTAGCAAAGGGATATTTGGAAGCCCATAGAGGGCTATGGTGAAAAAGGAAATATCTTCCGTTCAAAACTGGAAAGAAGCTTTCTGAGAAACTGCTCTGTGTTCTGTTAATTCATATCACAGAGCTACATCTTTCCCTTCAATAAGCCTTTCGCTAAAGCTGTTCTTGTGGAACTGGCAAATTGATATTTCGAAGCTCATAGAGGGCTATGGTGAAAAAGGAAATATCTTCCGTTCAAAACTGGAAAGAAGCTTTCTGAGAAACTGCTCTGTGTTCTCTGAATTCATCTCACAGAGGTACATCTTTCCCTTCAAGAAACCTTTCGCTAAGGCTCTTCTTGTGGAACTGGCAAAGGGATATTTGGAAGCCCATAGACTGCTATGGTGTAAAAGAAAATATCTTCCGTTCAAAACTGAAAAGAAGCTTTCTGAGAAACTGCTCTGTGTTCTGTTAATTCATATCACAGATCTACATCTTTCCCTTCAAGAAGCCTTTCGCTAAGGCTGTTCTTGTGGAATTGGCCAAGAGATATTTGGAAGCCCATAGAGGGCCATGGTGAAAAATGAAATATCTTCCGTTCAAAACTGGAAAGAAGCTTTCTGAGAAACTGTTCTGTGTTCTGTTAGTTCATCTCACAGAGTTACATCTTTCCCTACAGGAAGTCTTTCGCTAAGGCTGTTCTTGTGGAACTGGCAAAGGGATATTTGGAAACCCATAGAGGGCTATGGTGAAAAAGGAAATATCTTCCGTTCAAAACTGGAAAGAAGCTTTCTGAGAAACTGCTCTGTGTTCTGTTAATTCATATCACAGAGCTACATCTTTCCCTTCAAAAGCCTTTCGCTAAGGCTGTTCTTGTGGAATTGGCAAAGTGATATTTGGAAGCCCGTAGAGGGCTATGGTGAAAAAGGAAATATCTTCCGTTCAAAAGTGGAAAGAAGCTTTCTGAGAAACTGCTCTGTGTTCTGTTAGTTCATCTTACAGAGTTACATCTTTCCCTACAAGAAGTCTTTCGCTAAGGCTGTTCTTGTGGAACTGGCAAAGGGATATTTGGAAACCCATAGAGGGGTATGTTGAAAAAGGAAATATCTTCCGTTCAAAACTGGAAAGAAGCTTTCTGAGAAACTGCTCTTTGTTCTGCTAATTCACCTCACCGAGTTACATCTTTCCCTTCAAGAAGCCTTTCGCTAAGGCTGTTCTTGTGGAATTGGCAAAGGGATATTTGGAAGCCCATAGAGGGCTATGGTGAAAAAGGAAATATCTCCCGTTCAAAACTGGAAAGAAGCTTTCTGAGAAACTGCTCTGTGTTCTCTGAATTCATCTCACAGAGTTACATCTTTCCCTTCAAGAAGCCTTTCGCTAAGGCTGTTCTTCTGGAACTGGCAAAGGTATATTTGGAAGCCCATAGAGGGCTATGGTGAAAAAGGAAATATCTTCCGTTCAAAACTGGAAAGAAGCTTTCTGAGAAACTGCTCTGTGTTCTCTGAATTCTTCTCACAGAGTTACATCTTTCCCTTCAAGAAGCCTTTCGCTAAGGCTGTTCTTGTGGAACTGGCAAAGGGATATTTGGAAACCCTTAGAGGGCTATGGTGAAAAAGGAAATATCTTCCGTTCAAAACTGGAAAGAAGCTTTCTGAGAAACTGCTCTGTGTTCTCTAAAGTCATCTCACAGAGTTACATCTTTCCCTTCAAGAAGCCTTTCACTATGGCTGTTCTTGTGGAATTGGCAAAGTGATATTTGGAAGCCCATAGAGGGCTATGGTGAAAAAGGAAATAACTTCCGTTCAAAACTGGAAAGAAGCTTTCTGAGAAACTACTCTGTGTTCTGTTAGTTCATCTCACAGTGTTACTTCTTGCACTTCAAGAAGCCTTTCGCCAAGGCTGTTCTTGTGGAATTGGCAAAGGGATATTTGGAAGCCCATAGAGGGCTATGGTGAAAAAGAAAATATCTTCCTTTCAAAACTGGAAAGAAGCTATCTGAGAAACTGCTCTGTGTTCTCTGAATTCATCTCACAGAGTTACATCTTTCCCTTCAAGAAGCCTTTCGCTAAGGCTGCTCTTGTGGAACTGGCAAAGGGATATTTGGAAGCCCATAGTGGGCTATGGTGAAAAAGGAAATATCTTTCGTTCAAAACTGGAAAGAAGCTTTCTGAGAAACTGCTCTGTGTTCTGTTAATTAATCTCACAGTGTTACGTCTTTGCCTTCAAGAAGCCTTTCGCTAAGGCTGTTCTTGTGGAATTGGCAAAGGTTTATTTGGAAGCCCATAGAGGGCAATGGAGAAAAAGGAAATATCTTCCGTCCAAAACTGGAAAGAAGCTTTCTGAGAATCTGTTCAGTGTTCTCTGAATTCATCTCACAGAGTTACATCTTTCCCATCAAGAAGCCTTTCGCTAGGGCTGTTCTTGTGGAACTGGCAAATTGATATTTCGAAGCTCATAGAGGGCTATGGTGAAAAAGGAAATATCTTCCGTTCAAAACTGGAAAGAAGCTTTCTGAGAAACTGCTCTGTGTTCTCTGAATTCATCTCACAGAGTTACATCTTTCCCTTCAAGAAGCCTTTCGCTAAGGCTGTTCTTGTGGAACTGGCAAAGGGATATTTGGAAGCCCATAGAGGGCTATGGTGAAAAAGAAAATATCTTCCGTTCAAAACTGGAAAGAAGCTTTCTGAGAAACTGCTCTATGATCTGTTAATTCATATCACAGAGCTACATCTTTCCCTTCAAAAGCCTTTCGCTAAGGCTGTTCTTGTGGAATTGGCAAAGTGATATTTGGAAGCCCATAGAGGGCTATGGTGAAAAAGGAAATATCTTCCGTTCAAAAGTGGAAAGAAGCTTTCTGAGAAACTGCTCTGTGTTCTGTTAGTTCATCTTACAGAGTTACATCTTTCCCTACAAGAAGTCTTTCGCTAAGGCTGTTCTTGTGGAACTGGCAAAGGGATATTTGGAAACCCATAGAGGGGTATGTTGAAAAAGGAAATATCTTCCGTTCAAAACTGGAAAGAAGCTTTCTGAGAAACTGCTCTTTGTTCTGCTAATTCACCTCACCGAGTTACATCTTTCCCTTCAAGAAGCCTTTCGCTAAGGCTGTTCTTGTGGAATTGGCAAAGGGATATTTGGAAGCCCATAGAGGGCTATGGTGAAAAAGGAAATATCTCCCGTTCAAAACTGGAAAGAAGCTTTCTGAGAAACTGCTCTGTGTTCTCTGAATTCATCTCACAGAGTTACATCTTTCCCTTCAAGAAGCCTTTCGCTAAGGCTGTTCTTCTGGAACTGGCAAAGGTATATTTGGAAGCCCATAGAGGGCTATGGTGAAAAAGGAAATATCTTCCGTTCAAAACTGGAAAGAAGCTTTCTGAGAAACTGCTCTGTGTTCTCTGAATTCTTCTCACAGAGTTACATCTTTCCCTTCAAGAAGCCTTTCGCTAAGGCTGTTCTTGTGGAACTGGCAAAGGGATATTTGGAAACCCTTAGAGGGCTATGGTGAAAAAGGAAATATCTTCCGTTCAAAACTGGAAAGAAGCTTTCTGAGAAACTGCTCTGTGTTCTCTAAAGTCATCTCACAGAGTTACATCTTTCCCTTCAAGAAGCCTTTCACTATGGCTGTTCTTGTGGAATTGGCAAAGTGATATTTGGAAGCCCATAGAGGGCTATGGTGAAAAAGGAAATAACTTCCGTTCAAAACTGGAAAGAAGCTTTCTGAGAAACTACTCTGTGTTCTGTTAGTTCATCTCACAGTGTTACTTCTTGCACTTCAAAAAGCCTTTCGCCAAGGCTGTTCTTGTGGAATTGGCAAAGGGATATTTGGAAGCCCATAGAGGGCTATGGTGAAAAAGAAAATATCTTCCTTTCAAAACTGGAAAGAAGCTATCTGAGAAACTGCTCTGTGTTCTCTGAATTCATCTCACAGAGTTACATCTTTCCCTTCAAGAAGCCTTTCGCTAAGGCTGCTCTTGTGGAACTGGCAAAGGGATATTTGGAAGCCCATAGTGGGCTATGGTGAAAAAGGAAATATCTTCCGTTCAAAACTGGAAAGAAGCTTTCTGAGAAACTGCTCTGTGTACTCTGAATTCATCTCACAGATTTACATCTTTCCCTTCAAGAAGCCTTTCGATAAGGCTGTTCTAGTGGAATTGGCAAAGTGATATTTGGGAGCAAATAGATTGCTATGGTGAAAAAGGAAATATCTTCCGTTCAAAACTGGAAAGAAGCTTTCTGAGAAACTGCTCTGTGTTCTGTTAATTCATCTCACAGAGTTACGTCTTTGCCTTCAAGAAGCCTTTCGCTAAGGCTTTTCTTGTGGAACTGGCAAAGGGATATTTGGAAGCCCATAGAGGGCAATGGTGAAAAAGGAAATATCTCCCGTTCAAAACTGGAAAGAAGCTTTCTGAGAAACTGCTCTGTGTTCTCTGAATTCATCTCACAGAGTTACATCTTTCCCTTCAAGAAGCCTTTCGCTAAGGCTTTTCTTCTGGAACTGGCAAAGGTATATTTGGAAGCCCATAGAGGGCTATGGTGAAAAAGGAAATATCTTCCGTTCAAAACTGGAAAGAAGCTATCTGAGAAACTGCTCTGTGTTCTCTGAATTCTTCTCACAGAGTTACATCTTTCCCTTCAAGAAGCCTTTCGCTAAGGCTGTTTTTGTGGAACTGGCAAAGGGATATTTGGAAACCCTTAGAGGGCTATGGTGAAAAAGGAAATATCTTCCGTTCAAAACTGGAAAGTAGCTTTCTGAGAAACTGCTCTGTGTTCTCTGAATTCATCTCTCAGAATTACATCTTTCCCTTCAAGAAGCCTTTCGTTAAGGCTGTTCTTGTGGAACTGGCAAAGGGATATTTGGAAGCCCATAGAGGGATATGGTGAAAAAGGAAATATCTTCCGTTCAAAACTGGAAAGAAGCTTTCTGAGAAACTTTTCTGTGTTCTGTTAGTTCATCTCACAGAGTTACATCTTTCCCTTCAAGAAGCCTTTCGCTAAGACTGTTCTTGTGGAACTGGCAAAGGGATATTTGGAAGCCCATAGAGAGTAATGGTGAAAAAGGAAATATCTTCAGTTCACAACTGGAAAGAAGCTTTCTGAGAAACTGCTCTGTGTTCTCTAAATTCATCTCACAGAGTTACATCTTTCCCTTCAAGAAGCCTTTCACTATGGCTGTTCTTTTGGAATTGGCAAAGTGATATTTGGAAGCCCATAGAGGGCTATTGTGAAAAAGGAAATATCTTCCGTTCCAAACTGGAAAGAAGCTTTCTGAGAAACTGTTCTGTGTTCTGTTAATTCATCTCACAGAGTTACATCTTTCCCTTCAAGAAGCCTTTCGCTAAGGCTGTTCTTGAGGAATTGGAAAAGTGATATTTGGAAGCCCATAGAGGGCTATGGTGAAAAAGGAAATATCTTCCGTTCAAAACTGGAAAGAAGCTTTCTGAGAAACTGCTCTGTGTTTTATGAATTCATCTCAAAGAGTTACACCTTTCCCTTCAAGAAGCCTTTCGCTAAGGGTGTTCTTGTGGAATTGGCAAAGGGATGTTTGGAAGCCCATAGAGGGCTATGGTGAAAAAGGAAATAACTTCCGTTCAAAACTGGAAAGAAGCTTTCTGAGAAACTACACTGTGTTCTGTAAGTTCATCTCACAGTGTTACATCTTGTGCTTCAAGAAGCCTTTCGCCAAGGCTGTCTTGAGGAATTTGCAAAGGGTTATTTGTAAGCCCATAGAGGGCTATGGTGAAAAAGGAAATATCTTCCGTTCAAAACTGGAAAGAAGCTTTCTGAGAAACTGCTCTGTGTTCTCTAAAGTCATCTCACAGAGTTACATCTTTCCCTTCAAGAAGCCTTTCACTATGGCTGTTCTTGTGGAATTGGCAAAGTGATATTTGGAAGCCCATAGAGGGCTATGGTGAAAAAGGAAATAACTTCCGTTCAAAACTGGAAAGAAGCTTTCTGAGAAACTACTCTGTGTTCTGTTAGTTCATCTCACAGTGTTACTTCTTGCACTTCAAAAAGCCTTTCGCCAAGGCTGTTCTTGTGGAATTGGCAAAGGGATATTTGGAAGCCCATAGAGGGCTATGGTGAAAAAGAAAATATCTTCCTTTCAAAACTGGAAAGAAGCTATCTGAGAAACTGCTCTGTGTTCTCTGAATTCATCTCACAGAGTTACATCTTTCCCTTCAAGAAGCCTTTCGCTAAGGCTGCTCTTGTGGAACTGGCAAAGGGATATTTGGAAGCCCATAGTGGGCTATGGTGAAAAAGGAAATATCTTCCGTTCAAAACTGGAAAGAAGCTTTCTGAGAAACTGCTCTGTGTACTCTGAATTCATCTCACAGATTTACATCTTTCCCTTCAAGAAGCCTTTCGATAAGGCTGTTCTAGTGGAATTGGCAAAGTGATATTTGGGAGCAAATAGATTGCTATGGTGAAAAAGGAAATATCTTCCGTTCAAAACTGGAAAGAAGCTTTCTGAGAAACTGCTCTGTGTTCTGTTAATTCATCTCACAGAGTTACGTCTTTGCCTTCAAGAAGCCTTTCGCTAAGGCTTTTCTTGTGGAACTGGCAAAGGGATATTTGGAAGCCCATAGAGGGCAATGGAGAAAAAGGAAATATCTTCCGTCCAATACTGGAGAGAAGCTTTCTGAGAATCTGCTCAGTGTTCTCTGAATTCATCTCACAGAGTTACATCTTTCCCATCAAGAAGCCTTTCGCTAAGGCTGTTCTTGTGGAATTGGCAAAGGGATATTTGGAAGCCCATAGAGGGCTATGGTGAAAAAGGAAATATCTCCCGTTCAAAACTGGAAAGAAGCTTTCTGAGAAACTGCTCTGTGTTCTCTGAATTCATCTCACAGAGTTACATCTTTCCCTTCAAGAAGCCTTTCGCTAAGGCTTTTCTTCTGGAACTGGCAAAGGTATATTTGGAAGCCCATAGAGGGCTATGGTGAAAAAGGAAATATCTTCCGTTCAAAACTGGAAAGAAGCTTTCTGAGAAACTGCTCTGTGTTCTCTGAATTCTTCTCACAGAGTTACATCTTTCCCTTCAAGAAGCCTTTCGCTAAGGCTGTTTTTGTGGAACTGGCAAAGGGATATTTGGAAACCCTTAGAGGGCTATGGTGAAAAAGGAAATATCTTCCGTTCAAAACTGGAAAGTAGCTTTCTGAGAAACTGCTCTGTGTTCTCTGAATTCATCTCTCAGAATTACATCTTTCCCTTCAAGAAGCCTTTCGTTAAGGCTGTTCTTGTGGAACTGGCAAAGGGATATTTGGAAGCCCATAGAGGGATATGGTGAAAAAGGAAATATCTTCCGTTCAAAACTGGAAAGAAGCTTTCTGAGAAACTTTTCTGTGTTCTGTTAGTTCATCTCACAGAGTTACATCTTTCCCTTCAAGAAGCCTTTCGCTAAGACTGTTCTTGTGGAACTGGCAAAGGGATATTTGGAAGCCCATAGAGAGTAATGGTGAAAAAGGAAATATCTTCAGTTCACAACTGGAAAGAAGCTTTCTGAGAAACTGCTCTGTGTTCTCTAAATTCATCTCACAGAGTTACATCTTTCCCTTCAAGAAGCCTTTCACTATGGCTGTTCTTTTGGAATTGGCAAAGTGATATTTGGAAGCCCATAGAGGGCTATTGTGAAAAAGGAAATATCTTCCGTTCAAAACTGGAAAGAAGCTTTCTGAGAAACTGTTCTGTGTTCTGTTAATTCATCTCACAGAGTTACATCTTTCCCTTCAAGAAGCCTTTCGCTAAGGCTGTTCTTGAGGAATTGGAAAAGTGATATTTGGAAGCCCATAGAGGGCTATGGTGAAAAAGGAAATATCTTCCGTTCAAAACTGGAAAGAAGCTTTCTGAGAAACTGCTCTGTGTTTTATGAATTCATCTCAAAGAGTTACACCTTTCCCTTCAAGAAGCCTTTCGCTAAGGGTGTTCTTGTGGAATTGGCAAAGGGATGTTTGGAAGCCCATAGAGGGCTATGGTGAAAAAGGAAATAACTTCCGTTCAAAACTGGAAAGAAGCTTTCTGAGAAACTACACTGTGTTCTGTAAGTTCATCTCACAGTGTTACATCTTGTGCTTCAAGAAGCCTTTCGCCAAGGCTGTCTTGAGGAATTTGCAAAGGGTTATTTGTAAGCCCATAGAGGGCTATGGTGAAAAAGGAAATATCTTCCGTTCAAAACTGGAAAGAAGCTTTCTGAGAAACTGCTCTGTGTACTCTGAATTCATCTCACAGATTTACATCTTTCCCTTCAAGAAGCCTTTCGATAAGGCTGTTCTAGTGGAATTGGCAAAGTGATATTTGGAAGCCCATAGAGGGCTATGGTGAAAAAGGAAATATCTTCCGTTCAAAACTGGAAAGAAGCTTTCTGAGAAACTGCTCTGTGTTCTATGAATTCATCTCACAGAGTTACATCTTTCCCTTCAAGAAGCCTTTCGCTAAGGCTGTTCTTGTGGAATTGGCAAAGGGATATTTGGAAGCCCTTAGAGGGCAATGGAGAAAAAGGAAATATCTTCCGTCCAAAACTGGAAAGAAGCTTTCTGAGAATCTGCTCAGTGTTCTCTGAATTCATCTCACAGAGTTACATCTTTCCCATCAAGAAGCGTTTCGCTAAGGCTGTTCTTGTGGAATTGGCAAAGGGATATTTGGAAGCCCATAGAGGGCTATAGTGAAAAAGGAAATATCTCCCGTTCAAAACTGGAATGAAGCTTTCTGAGAAACTGCTCTGTGTTCTCTGAATTCATCTCACAGAGTTACATCTTTCCCTTCAAGAAGCCTTTCGCTAAGGCTGTTCTTGTGGAATTGGCAAAGTGATATTTGGAAGCCCTTAGAGGGCTATGGTGAAAAATGAAATATCTTCCGTTCAAAACTGGAAAGAAGCTTCCTGAGAAACTGTTCTGTGTTCTGTTAGTGCATCTCACAGAGTTACATCTTTCCCTTCAAGAAGCCTTTCGCTAAGGCTGTTCTTGTGGAATTAGCAAAGGGATATTTGGAAGCCCATAGAGGGCTATGGTGAAAAAGGAAATATCTTCCGTTCAAAACTGGAAAGAAGCTTTCTGAGAAACTGCTCTGTGTTCTGTTAATTCATATCACAGAGCTACATCTTTCCCTTCAATAAGCCTTTCGCTAAAGCTGTTCTTGTGGAACTGGCAAATTGATATTTCGAAGCTCATAGAGGGCTATGGTGAAAAAGGAAATATCTTCCGTTCAAAACTGGAAAGAAGCTTTCTGAGAAATTGCTCTGTGTTCTCTGAATTCATCTCACAGAGTTACATCTTTCCCTTCAAGAAACCTTTCGCTAAGGCTCTTCTTGTGGAACTGGCAAAGGGATATTTGGAAGCCCATAGACTGCTATGGTGTAAAAGAAAATATCTTCCGTTCAAAACTGAAAAGAAGCTTTCTGAGAAACTGCTCTGTGTTCTGTTAATTCATATCACAGATCTACATCTTTCCCTTCAAGAAGCCTTTCGCTAAGGCTGTTCTTGTGGAATTGGCAAAGAGATATTTGGAAGCCCATAGAGGGCCATGGTGAAAAATGAAATATCTTCCGTTCAAAACTGGAAAGAAGCTTTCTGAGAAACTGTTCTGTGTTCTGTTAGTTCATCTCACAGAGTTACATCTTTCCCTACAGGAAGTCTTTCGCTAAGGCTGTTCTTGTGGAACTGGCAAAGGGATATTTGGAAACCCATAGAGGGCTATGGTGAAAAAGGAAATATCTTCCGTTCAAAACTGGAAAGAAGCTTTCTGAGAAACTGCTCTGTGTTCTCTGAATTCATCTCTCAGAATTACATCTTTCCCTTCAAGAAGCCTTTCGTTAAGGCTGTTCTTGTGGAACTGGCAAAGGGATATTTGGAAGCCCATAGAGGGATATGGTGAAAAAGGAAATATCTTCCGTTCAAAACTGGAAAGAAGCTTTCTGAGAAACTTTTCTGTGTTCTGTTAGTTCATCTCACAGAGTTACATCTTTCCCTTCAAGAAGCCTTTCGCTAAGACTGTTCTTGTGGAACTGGCAAAGGGATATTTGGAAGCCCATAGAGAGTAATGGTGAAAAAGGAAATATCTTCAGTTCACAACTGGAAAGAAGCTTTCTGAGAAACTGCTCTGTGTTCTCTAAATTCATCTCACAGAGTTACATCTTTCCCTTCAAGAAGCCTTTCACTATGGCTGTTCTTTTGGAATTGGCAAAGTGATATTTGGAAGCCCATAGAGGGCTATTGTGAAAAAGGAAATATCTTCCGTTCAAAACTGGAAAGAAGCTTTCTGAGAAACTGCTCTGTGTTCTGTTAATTCATCTCACAGAGTTACATCTTTCCCTTCAAGAAGCCTTTCGCTAAGGCTGTTCTTGAGGAATTGGAAAAGTGATATTTGGAAGCCCATAGAGGGCTATGGTGAAAAAGGAAATATCTTCCGTTCAAAACTGGAAAGAAGCTTTCTGAGAAACTGCTCTGTGTTTTATGAATTCATCTCAAAGAGTTACACCTTTCCCTTCAAGAAGCCTTTCGCTAAGGGTGTTCTTGTGGAATTGGCAAAGGGATGTTTGGAAGCCCATAGAGGGCTATGGTGAAAAAGGAAATAACTTCCGTTCAAAACTGGAAAGAAGCTTTCTGAGAAACTACACTGTGTTCTGTTAGTTCATCTCACAGTGTTACATCTTGTGCTTCAAGAAGCCTTTCGCCAAGGCTGTTCTTGAGGAATTTGCAAAGGGTTATTTGTAAGCCCATAGAGGGCTATGGTGAAAAAGGAAATATCTTCCGTTCAAAACTGGAAAGAAGCTTTCTGAGAAACTGCTCTGTGTACTCTGAATTCATCTCACAGATTTACATCTTTCCCTTCAAGAAGCCTTTCGATAAGGCTGTTCTAGTGGAATTGGCAAAGTGATATTTGGAAGCCCATAGAGGGCTATGGTGAAAAAGGAAATATCTTCCGTTCAAAACTGGAAAGAAGCTTTCTGAGAAACTGCTCTGTGTTCTATGAATTCATCTCACAGAGTTACATCTTTCCCTTCAAGAAGCCTTTCGCTAAGGCTGTTCTTGTGGAATTGGCAAAGGGATATTTGGAAGCCCATAGAGGGCAATGGAGAAAAAGGAATTATCTTCCGTCCAAAACTGGAAAGAAGCTTTCTGAGAATCTGCTCAGTGTTCTCTGAATTCATCTCACAGAGTTACATCTTTCCCATCAAGAAGCGTTTCGCTAAGGCTGTTCTTGTGGAATTGGCAAAGGGATATTTGGAAGCCCATAGAGGGCTATAGTGAAAAAGGAAATATCTCCCGTTCAAAACTGGAATGAAGCTTTCTGAGAAACTGCTCTGTGTTCTCTGAATTCATCTCACAGAGTTACATCTTTCCCTTCAAGAAGCCTTTCGCTAAGGCTGTTCTTGTGGAATTGGCAAAGTGATATTTGGAAGCCCATAGAGGGCTATGGTGAAAAATGAAATATCTTCCGTTCAAAACTGGAAAGAAGCTTCCTGAGAAACTGTTCTGTGTTCTGTTAGTGCATCTCACAGAGTTACATCTTTCCCTTCAAGAAGCCTTTCGCTAAGGCTGTTCTTGTGGAATTAGCAAAGGGATATTTGGAAGCCCATAGAGGGCTATGGTGAAAAAGGAAATATCTTCCGTTCAAAACTGGAAAGAAGCTTTCTGAGAAACTGCTCTGTGTTCTGTTAATTCATATCACAGAGCTACATCTTTCCCTTCAATAAGCCTTTCGCTAAAGCTGTTCTTGTGGAACTGGCAAATTGATATTTCGAAGCTCATAGAGGGCTATGGTGAAAAAGGAAATATCTTCCGTTCAAAACTGGAAAGAAGCTTTCTGAGAAACTGCTCTGTGTTCTCTGAATTCATCTCACAGAGGTACATCTTTCCCTTCAAGAAACCTTTCGCTAAGGCTCTTCTTGTGGAACTGGCAAAGGGATATTTGGAAGCCCATAGACTGCTATGGTGTAAAAGAAAATATCTTCCGTTCAAAACTGAAAAGAAGCTTTCTGAGAAACTGCTCTGTGTTCTGTTAATTCATATCACAGATCTACATCTTTCCCTTCAAGAAGCCTTTCGCTAAGGCTGTTCTTGTGGAATTGGCCAAGAGATATTTGGAAGCCCATAGAGGGCCATGGTGAAAAATGAAATATCTTCCGTTCAAAACTGGAAAGAAGCTTTCTGAGAAACTGTTCTGTGTTCTGTTAGTTCATCTCACAGAGTTACATCTTTCCCTACAGGAAGTCTTTCGCTAAGGCTGTTCTTGTGGAACTGGCAAAGGGATATTTGGAAACCCATAGAGGGCTATGGTGAAAAAGGAAATATCTTCCGTTCAAAACTGGAAAGAAGCTTTCTGAGAAACTGCTCTGTGTTCTGTTAATTCATATCACAGAGCTACATCTTTCCCTTCAAAAGCCTTTCGCTAAGGCTGTTCTTGTGGAATTGGCAAAGTGATATTTGGAAGCCCGTAGAGGGCTATGGTGAAAAAGGAAATATCTTCCGTTCAAAAGTGGAAAGAAGCTTTCTGAGAAACTGCTCTGTGTTCTGTTAGTTCATCTTACAGAGTTACATCTTTCCCTACAAGAAGTCTTTCGCTAAGGCTGTTCTTGTGGAACTGGCAAAGGGATATTTGGAAACCCATAGAGGGGTATGTTGAAAAAGGAAATATCTTCCGTTCAAAACTGGAAAGAAGCTTTCTGAGAAACTGCTCTTTGTTCTGCTAATTCACCTCACCGAGTTACATCTTTCCCTTCAAGAAGCCTTTCGCTAAGGCTGTTCTTGTGGAATTGGCAAAGGGATATTTGGAAGCCCATAGAGGGCTATGGTGAAAAAGGAAATATCTCCCGTTCAAAACTGGAAAGAAGCTTTCTGAGAAACTGCTCTGTGTTCTCTGAATTCATCTCACAGAGTTACATCTTTCCCTTCAAGAAGCCTTTCGCTAAGGCTGTTCTTCTGGAACTGGCAAAGGTATATTTGGAAGCCCATAGAGGGCTATGGTGAAAAAGGAAATATCTTCCGTTCAAAACTGGAAAGAAGCTTTCTGAGAAACTGCTCTGTGTTCTCTGAATTCTTCTCACAGAGTTACATCTTTCCCTTCAAGAAGCCTTTCGCTAAGGCTGTTCTTGTGGAACTGGCAAAGGGATATTTGGAAACCCTTAGAGGGCTATGGTGAAAAAGGAAATATCTTCCGTTCAAAACTGGAAAGAAGCTTTCTGAGAAACTGCTCTGTGTTCTCTAAAGTCATCTCACAGAGTTACATCTTTCCCTTCAAGAAGCCTTTCACTATGGCTGTTCTTGTGGAATTGGCAAAGTGATATTTGGAAGCCCATAGAGGGCTATGGTGAAAAAGGAAATAACTTCCGTTCAAAACTGGAAAGAAGCTTTCTGAGAAACTACTCTGTGTTCTGTTAGTTCATCTCACAGTGTTACTTCTTGCACTTCAAGAAGCCTTTCGCCAAGGCTGTTCTTGTGGAATTGGCAAAGGGATATTTGGAAGCCCATAGAGGGCTATGGTGAAAAAGAAAATATCTTCCTTTCAAAACTGGAAAGAAGCTATCTGAGAAACTGCTCTGTGTTCTCTGAATTCATCTCACAGAGTTACATCTTTCCCTTCAAGAAGCCTTTCGCTAAGGCTGCTCTTGTGGAACTGGCAAAGGGATATTTGGAAGCCCATAGTGGGCTATGGTGAAAAAGGAAATATCTTCCGTTCAAAACTGGAAAGAAGCTTTCTGAGAAACTGCTCTGTGTTCTGTTAATTAATCTCACAGTGTTACGTCTTTGCCTTCAAGAAGCCTTTCGCTAAGGCTGTTCTTGTGGAATTGGCAAAGGTTTATTTGGAAGCCCATAGAGGGCAATGGAGAAAAAGGAAATATCTTCCGTCCAAAACTGGAAAGAAGCTTTCTGAGAATCTGTTCAGTGTTCTCTGAATTCATCTCACAGAGTTACATCTTTCCCATCAAGAAGCCTTTCGCTAGGGCTGTTCTTGTGGAACTGGCAAATTGATATTTCGAAGCTCATAGAGGGCTATGGTGAAAAAGGAAATATCTTCCGTTCAAAACTGGAAAGAAGCTTTCTGAGAAACTGCTCTGTGTTCTCTGAATTCATCTCACAGAGTTACATCTTTCCCTTCAAGAAGCCTTTCGCTAAGGCTGTTCTTGTGGAACTGGCAAAGGGATATTTGGAAGCCCATAGAGGGCTATGGTGAAAAAGAAAATATCTTCCGTTCAAAACTGGAAAGAAGCTTTCTGAGAAACTGCTCTATGATCTGTTAATTCATATCACAGAGCTACATCTTTCCCTTCAAAAGCCTTTCGCTAAGGCTGTTCTTGTGGAATTGGCAAAGTGATATTTGGAAGCCCATAGAGGGCTATGGTGAAAAAGGAAATATCTTCCGTTCAAAAGTGGAAAGAAGCTTTCTGAGAAACTGCTCTGTGTTCTGTTAGTTCATCTTACAGAGTTACATCTTTCCCTACAAGAAGTCTTTCGCTAAGGCTGTTCTTGTGGAACTGGCAAAGGGATATTTGGAAACCCATAGAGGGGTATGTTGAAAAAGGAAATATCTTCCGTTCAAAACTGGAAAGAAGCTTTCTGAGAAACTGCTCTTTGTTCTGCTAATTCACCTCACCGAGTTACATCTTTCCCTTCAAGAAGCCTTTCGCTAAGGCTGTTCTTGTGGAATTGGCAAAGGGATATTTGGAAGCCCATAGAGGGCTATGGTGAAAAAGGAAATATCTCCCGTTCAAAACTGGAAAGAAGCTTTCTGAGAAACTGCTCTGTGTTCTCTGAATTCATCTCACAGAGTTACATCTTTCCCTTCAAGAAGCCTTTCGCTAAGGCTGTTCTTCTGGAACTGGCAAAGGTATATTTGGAAGCCCATAGAGGGCTATGGTGAAAAAGGAAATATCTTCCGTTCAAAACTGGAAAGAAGCTTTCTGAGAAACTGCTCTGTGTTCTCTGAATTCTTCTCACAGAGTTACATCTTTCCCTTCAAGAAGCCTTTCGCTAAGGCTGTTCTTGTGGAACTGGCAAAGGGATATTTGGAAACCCTTAGAGGGCTATGGTGAAAAAGGAAATATCTTCCGTTCAAAACTGGAAAGAAGCTTTCTGAGAAACTGCTCTGTGTTCTCTAAAGTCATCTCACAGAGTTACATCTTTCCCTTCAAGAAGCCTTTCACTATGGCTGTTCTTGTGGAATTGGCAAAGTGATATTTGGAAGCCCATAGAGGGCTATGGTGAAAAAGGAAATAACTTCCGTTCAAAACTGGAAAGAAGCTTTCTGAGAAACTACTCTGTGTTCTGTTAGTTCATCTCACAGTGTTACTTCTTGCACTTCAAAAAGCCTTTCGCCAAGGCTGTTCTTGTGGAATTGGCAAAGGGATATTTGGAAGCCCATAGAGGGCTATGGTGAAAAAGAAAATATCTTCCTTTCAAAACTGGAAAGAAGCTATCTGAGAAACTGCTCTGTGTTCTCTGAATTCATCTCACAGAGTTACATCTTTCCCTTCAAGAAGCCTTTCGCTAAGGCTGCTCTTGTGGAACTGGCAAAGGGATATTTGGAAGCCCATAGTGGGCTATGGTGAAAAAGGAAATATCTTCCGTTCAAAACTGGAAAGAAGCTTTCTGAGAAACTGCTCTGTGTACTCTGAATTCATCTCACAGATTTACATCTTTCCCTTCAAGAAGCCTTTCGATAAGGCTGTTCTAGTGGAATTGGCAAAGTGATATTTGGGAGCAAATAGATTGCTATGGTGAAAAAGGAAATATCTTCCGTTCAAAACTGGAAAGAAGCTTTCTGAGAAACTGCTCTGTGTTCTGTTAATTCATCTCACAGAGTTACGTCTTTGCCTTCAAGAAGCCTTTCGCTAAGGCTTTTCTTGTGGAACTGGCAAAGGGATATTTGGAAGCCCATAGAGGGCAATGGTGAAAAAGGAAATATCTCCCGTTCAAAACTGGAAAGAAGCTTTCTGAGAAACTGCTCTGTGTTCTCTGAATTCATCTCACAGAGTTACATCTTTCCCTTCAAGAAGCCTTTCGCTAAGGCTTTTCTTCTGGAACTGGCAAAGGTATATTTGGAAGCCCATAGAGGGCTATGGTGAAAAAGGAAATATCTTCCGTTCAAAACTGGAAAGAAGCTATCTGAGAAACTGCTCTGTGTTCTCTGAATTCTTCTCACAGAGTTACATCTTTCCCTTCAAGAAGCCTTTCGCTAAGGCTGTTTTTGTGGAACTGGCAAAGGGATATTTGGAAACCCTTAGAGGGCTATGGTGAAAAAGGAAATATCTTCCGTTCAAAACTGGAAAGTAGCTTTCTGAGAAACTGCTCTGTGTTCTCTGAATTCATCTCTCAGAATTACATCTTTCCCTTCAAGAAGCCTTTCGTTAAGGCTGTTCTTGTGGAACTGGCAAAGGGATATTTGGAAGCCCATAGAGGGATATGGTGAAAAAGGAAATATCTTCCGTTCAAAACTGGAAAGAAGCTTTCTGAGAAACTTTTCTGTGTTCTGTTAGTTCATCTCACAGAGTTACATCTTTCCCTTCAAGAAGCCTTTCGCTAAGACTGTTCTTGTGGAACTGGCAAAGGGATATTTGGAAGCCCATAGAGAGTAATGGTGAAAAAGGAAATATCTTCAGTTCACAACTGGAAAGAAGCTTTCTGAGAAACTGCTCTGTGTTCTCTAAATTCATCTCACAGAGTTACATCTTTCCCTTCAAGAAGCCTTTCACTATGGCTGTTCTTTTGGAATTGGCAAAGTGATATTTGGAAGCCCATAGAGGGCTATTGTGAAAAAGGAAATATCTTCCGTTCCAAACTGGAAAGAAGCTTTCTGAGAAACTGTTCTGTGTTCTGTTAATTCATCTCACAGAGTTACATCTTTCCCTTCAAGAAGCCTTTCGCTAAGGCTGTTCTTGAGGAATTGGAAAAGTGATATTTGGAAGCCCATAGAGGGCTATGGTGAAAAAGGAAATATCTTCCGTTCAAAACTGGAAAGAAGCTTTCTGAGAAACTGCTCTGTGTTTTATGAATTCATCTCAAAGAGTTACACCTTTCCCTTCAAGAAGCCTTTCGCTAAGGGTGTTCTTGTGGAATTGGCAAAGGGATGTTTGGAAGCCCATAGAGGGCTATGGTGAAAAAGGAAATAACTTCCGTTCAAAACTGGAAAGAAGCTTTCTGAGAAACTACACTGTGTTCTGTAAGTTCATCTCACAGTGTTACATCTTGTGCTTCAAGAAGCCTTTCGCCAAGGCTGTCTTGAGGAATTTGCAAAGGGTTATTTGTAAGCCCATAGAGGGCTATGGTGAAAAAGGAAATATCTTCCGTTCAAAACTGGAAAGAAGCTTTCTGAGAAACTGCTCTGTGTTCTCTAAAGTCATCTCACAGAGTTACATCTTTCCCTTCAAGAAGCCTTTCACTATGGCTGTTCTTGTGGAATTGGCAAAGTGATATTTGGAAGCCCATAGAGGGCTATGGTGAAAAAGGAAATAACTTCCGTTCAAAACTGGAAAGAAGCTTTCTGAGAAACTACTCTGTGTTCTGTTAGTTCATCTCACAGTGTTACTTCTTGCACTTCAAAAAGCCTTTCGCCAAGGCTGTTCTTGTGGAATTGGCAAAGGGATATTTGGAAGCCCATAGAGGGCTATGGTGAAAAAGAAAATATCTTCCTTTCAAAACTGGAAAGAAGCTATCTGAGAAACTGCTCTGTGTTCTCTGAATTCATCTCACAGAGTTACATCTTTCCCTTCAAGAAGCCTTTCGCTAAGGCTGCTCTTGTGGAACTGGCAAAGGGATATTTGGAAGCCCATAGTGGGCTATGGTGAAAAAGGAAATATCTTCCGTTCAAAACTGGAAAGAAGCTTTCTGAGAAACTGCTCTGTGTACTCTGAATTCATCTCACAGATTTACATCTTTCCCTTCAAGAAGCCTTTCGATAAGGCTGTTCTAGTGGAATTGGCAAAGTGATATTTGGGAGCAAATAGATTGCTATGGTGAAAAAGGAAATATCTTCCGTTCAAAACTGGAAAGAAGCTTTCTGAGAAACTGCTCTGTGTTCTGTTAATTCATCTCACAGAGTTACGTCTTTGCCTTCAAGAAGCCTTTCGCTAAGGCTTTTCTTGTGGAACTGGCAAAGGGATATTTGGAAGCCCATAGAGGGCAATGGAGAAAAAGGAAATATCTTCCGTCCAATACTGGAGAGAAGCTTTCTGAGAATCTGCTCAGTGTTCTCTGAATTCATCTCACAGAGTTACATCTTTCCCATCAAGAAGCCTTTCGCTAAGGCTGTTCTTGTGGAATTGGCAAAGGGATATTTGGAAGCCCATAGAGGGCTATGGTGAAAAAGGAAATATCTCCCGTTCAAAACTGGAAAGAAGCTTTCTGAGAAACTGCTCTGTGTTCTCTGAATTCATCTCACAGAGTTACATCTTTCCCTTCAAGAAGCCTTTCGCTAAGGCTTTTCTTCTGGAACTGGCAAAGGTATATTTGGAAGCCCATAGAGGGCTATGGTGAAAAAGGAAATATCTTCCGTTCAAAACTGGAAAGAAGCTTTCTGAGAAACTGCTCTGTGTTCTCTGAATTCTTCTCACAGAGTTACATCTTTCCCTTCAAGAAGCCTTTCGCTAAGGCTGTTTTTGTGGAACTGGCAAAGGGATATTTGGAAACCCTTAGAGGGCTATGGTGAAAAAGGAAATATCTTCCGTTCAAAACTGGAAAGTAGCTTTCTGAGAAACTGCTCTGTGTTCTCTGAATTCATCTCTCAGAATTACATCTTTCCCTTCAAGAAGCCTTTCGTTAAGGCTGTTCTTGTGGAACTGGCAAAGGGATATTTGGAAGCCCATAGAGGGATATGGTGAAAAAGGAAATATCTTCCGTTCAAAACTGGAAAGAAGCTTTCTGAGAAACTTTTCTGTGTTCTGTTAGTTCATCTCACAGAGTTACATCTTTCCCTTCAAGAAGCCTTTCGCTAAGACTGTTCTTGTGGAACTGGCAAAGGGATATTTGGAAGCCCATAGAGAGTAATGGTGAAAAAGGAAATATCTTCAGTTCACAACTGGAAAGAAGCTTTCTGAGAAACTGCTCTGTGTTCTCTAAATTCATCTCACAGAGTTACATCTTTCCCTTCAAGAAGCCTTTCACTATGGCTGTTCTTTTGGAATTGGCAAAGTGATATTTGGAAGCCCATAGAGGGCTATTGTGAAAAAGGAAATATCTTCCGTTCAAAACTGGAAAGAAGCTTTCTGAGAAACTGTTCTGTGTTCTGTTAATTCATCTCACAGAGTTACATCTTTCCCTTCAAGAAGCCTTTCGCTAAGGCTGTTCTTGAGGAATTGGAAAAGTGATATTTGGAAGCCCATAGAGGGCTATGGTGAAAAAGGAAATATCTTCCGTTCAAAACTGGAAAGAAGCTTTCTGAGAAACTGCTCTGTGTTTTATGAATTCATCTCAAAGAGTTACACCTTTCCCTTCAAGAAGCCTTTCGCTAAGGGTGTTCTTGTGGAATTGGCAAAGGGATGTTTGGAAGCCCATAGAGGGCTATGGTGAAAAAGGAAATAACTTCCGTTCAAAACTGGAAAGAAGCTTTCTGAGAAACTACACTGTGTTCTGTAAGTTCATCTCACAGTGTTACATCTTGTGCTTCAAGAAGCCTTTCGCCAAGGCTGTCTTGAGGAATTTGCAAAGGGTTATTTGTAAGCCCATAGAGGGCTATGGTGAAAAAGGAAATATCTTCCGTTCAAAACTGGAAAGAAGCTTTCTGAGAAACTGCTCTGTGTACTCTGAATTCATCTCACAGATTTACATCTTTCCCTTCAAGAAGCCTTTCGATAAGGCTGTTCTAGTGGAATTGGCAAAGTGATATTTGGAAGCCCATAGAGGGCTATGGTGAAAAAGGAAATATCTTCCGTTCAAAACTGGAAAGAAGCTTTCTGAGAAACTGCTCTGTGTTCTATGAATTCATCTCACAGAGTTACATCTTTCCCTTCAAGAAGCCTTTCGCTAAGGCTGTTCTTGTGGAATTGGCAAAGGGATATTTGGAAGCCCTTAGAGGGCAATGGAGAAAAAGGAAATATCTTCCGTCCAAAACTGGAAAGAAGCTTTCTGAGAATCTGCTCAGTGTTCTCTGAATTCATCTCACAGAGTTACATCTTTCCCATCAAGAAGCGTTTCGCTAAGGCTGTTCTTGTGGAATTGGCAAAGGGATATTTGGAAGCCCATAGAGGGCTATAGTGAAAAAGGAAATATCTCCCGTTCAAAACTGGAATGAAGCTTTCTGAGAAACTGCTCTGTGTTCTCTGAATTCATCTCACAGAGTTACATCTTTCCCTTCAAGAAGCCTTTCGCTAAGGCTGTTCTTGTGGAATTGGCAAAGTGATATTTGGAAGCCCTTAGAGGGCTATGGTGAAAAATGAAATATCTTCCGTTCAAAACTGGAAAGAAGCTTCCTGAGAAACTGTTCTGTGTTCTGTTAGTGCATCTCACAGAGTTACATCTTTCCCTTCAAGAAGCCTTTCGCTAAGGCTGTTCTTGTGGAATTAGCAAAGGGATATTTGGAAGCCCATAGAGGGCAATGGAGAAAAAGGAAATATCTTCCGTCCAAAACTGGAAAGAAGCTTTCTGAGAATCTGTTCAGTGTTCTCTGAATTCATCTCACAGAGTTACATCTTTCCCATCAAGAAACCTTTCGCTAGGGCTGTTCTTGTGGAACTGGCAAATTGATATTTCGAAGCTCATAGAGGGCTATGGTGAAAAAGGAAATATCTTCCGTTCAAAACTGGAAAGAAGCTTTCTGAGAAACTGCTCTGTGTTCTCTGAATTCATCTCACAGAGTTACATCTTTCCCTTCAAGAAGCCTTTCGCTAAGGCTGTTCTTGTGGAACTGGCAAAGGGATATTTGGAAGCCCATAGAGGGCTATGGTGAAAAAGAAAATATCTTCCGTTCAAAACTGGAAAGAAGCTTTCTGAGAAACTGCTCTATGATCTGTTAATTCATATCACAGAGCTACATCTTTCCCTTCAAAAGCCTTTCGCTAAGGCTGTTCTTGTGGAATTGGCAAAGTGATATTTGGAAGCCCATAGAGGGCTATGGTGAAAAAGGAAATATCTTCCGTTCAAAACTGGAAAGAAGCTTTCTGAGAAACTGTTCTGTGTTCCGTTAGTTCATCTCACAGAGTTACATCTTTCCCTACAAGAAGTCTTTCGCCAAGGCTGTTCTTGTCGAACTGGCAAAGTGATATTTGGAAGCCCATAGAGGGCTATGGTGAAAAAGGAAATATCTTCCGTTCAAAACTGGAAAGAAGCTTTCTGAGAAACTGCTCTGTTTTCTCTGAATTCTTCTCACAGAGTTACATCTTTCCCTTCAAGAAGGCTTTCGCTAAGGCTGTTCTTGTGGAACTGGCAAAGTGATATTTGGAAGCCCATAGAGGGCTATGGTGAAAAAGGAAATATCTTCCGTTCAAAACTGGAAAGAAGCTTTCTGAGAAACTGCTCTGCGTTCTGTTAATTCATCTCACACAGTTACTTCTTTCCCTTCAAGAAGCCTTTCGCTAAGGCTGTTCTTGTCGAACTGGCAAAGGGATATTTGGAAGCCCATAGAGGGCTATTGTGAAAAAGGAAATATCTTCCGTTCAAAACTGGAAAGAAGCTTTCTGAGAAACTGCTCTGTGTTCTGTTAATTCATCTCACAGAGTTACGTCTTTGCCTTCAAGAAGCCTTTCGCTAAGGCTGTTCTTGTGGAACTGGCAAAGGGATATTTGGAAGCCCATAGAGGGCAAATTAGAAAAAGGAAATATCTTCCGTCCAAAACTGGAAAGAAGCTTTCTGAGAATCTGTTCAGTGTTCTCTGAATTCATCTCACAATGTTACATCTTTCCCATCAAGAAGCCTTTCGCTAAGGCTGTTCTTGTGGAATTGGCAAAGGGATATTTGGAAGCCCATAGAGGGCTATGGTGAAAAAGGAAATATCTCCCGTTCAAAACTAGAAAGAAGATTTCTGAGAAACTGCTCTGTGTTCTCTGAATTCATCTCACAGAGTTACATCTTTCCCTTCAAGTAGCCTTTCGCTAAGCCTGTTCTTGTGGAATTCGCAAAGGGATATTTGGAAGCCCATAGAGGGCTATGGTGAAAAAGGAAATATCTTCCGTTCAAACTGGAAAGAAGCTTTCTGAGAAACTGCTCTGTGTTCTGTTAATTCATCTCACAGAAATACATCTTTCCCTTCAAGAAGCCTTTCGCTAAGGCTGTTCTTGTGGAATTGGCAAAGGGATGTTTGGAAGCCCATAGAGGGCTATGGTGAAAAAGGAAATAACTTCCGTTCAAAACTGGAAAGAAGCTTTCTGAGAAACTGCTCTGTGTTCTGTTAGTTCATCTCACAGTGTTACATCTTGCCCTTCAAGAAGCCTTTCGCTAAGGCTGTTCTTGTGGAACTGGCAAAGGGATATTTGGAAGCCCTTAGAGGGCTATGGTGAAAAAGGAAATATCTTCCGTTCAAAACTGGAAAGAAGATTTCTGAGAAACTGCTCTGTGTTCTGTTAGTTCATCTCACAGAGTTACATCTTCTCCTTCAAGAAGCCATTCGCTAAGGCTGTTCTTGTAGAACTGGCAAAGGGATATTTGGAAGCCCATAGAGGGCTATGGTGAAAAAGGAAATATCTTCCGTTCAAAACTGGAAAGAAGCTTTCTGAGAAACTGCTCTGTGTTCTCTGAATTCATCTCACAGAGTTACATCTTTCCCTTCAAGAAGCCTTTCGCTAAGGCTGTTGTTGTGGAATTGGCAAAGGGATATTTGGAAGCCCCTAGAGGGCTATGCTGAGAAAGGAAATATCTTCCGTTCAAAACTGGAAAGAAGCTTTCTGAGAAACTGCTCTGTGTTCTCTGAATTCATCTCACAGAGTTACATCTTTCCCTTCAAGAAGCCTTTCGCTAAGGCTGTTCTTGTGGAATTGGCAAAGGGATATTTGGAAGCCCAAAGAGGGCTATGGTGAAAAAGGAAATATCTTCCGTTCAAAACTGGAAAGAAGCTTTCTGAGAAACTGCTCTGTGTTCTGTTAATTCGTCTCACAGAGTTACATCTTTCCCTTCAAGAACCCTTTCGCTAAGGCTGCTCTTGTGGAACTGGCAAAGGGATATTTGGAAGCCCCTAGAGGGCTATGGTGAAAAAGGAAATATGTTCCGTTCAAAACTGGAAAGAAGCTTTCTGAGAAACTGCTCTGTGTACTCTGAATTCATCTCACAGAGTTACATGTTTCCCTTCAAGAAGCCTTTCGCTAAGGCTGTTCTTGTGGAATTGGCAAAGGGATGTTTGGAAGCCCATAGAGGGCTATGGTGAAAAAGGAAATAACATCCGTTCAAAACTGGAAAGAAGCTTTCTGAGAAACTGCTCTGTGTTCTGTTAGTTCATCTCACAGTGTTACATCTTGCCCTTCAAGAAGCCTTTCGCCAAGGCTGTTCTTGTGGAATTGGCAAAGGGATATTTGGAAGCCCATAGAGGGCTATGGTGAAAAAGGAAATATCTTCCGTTCAAAACTGGAAAGAAGCTTTCTGAGAAACTGCTCTCTTTTCTCTGAATTCTTCTCACAGAGTTACATCTTTCCCTTCAAGAAGGCTTTCGCTAAGGCTGTTCTTGTGGAACTGCCAAAGGGATATTTGGAAGCCCCTAGAGGGCTATGGTGAAAAAGGAAATATCTTCCGTTCAAAACTGGAAAGAAGCTTTCTGAGAATCTGTTCAGTGTTCTCTGAATTCATCTCACAGAGTTACATCTTTCCCATCAAGAAGCCTTTCGCTAAGGCTGTTCTTGTGGAACTGGCAAATTGATATTTCGAAGCTCATAGAGGGCTTTGGTGAAAAAGGAAATATCTTCCGTTCAAAACTGGAAAGAAGCTTTCTGAGAAACTGCTCTGTGTTCTCTGAATTCATCTTACAGAGATACATCTTTCCCTTCAAGTAGCCTTTCGCTAAGGCTGTTCTTGTGGAACTGGCAAAGGGATATTTGGAAGCCCATAGAGGGCTATGGTGAAAAAGAAAATATCTTCCGTTCAAAACTGGAAAGAAGCTTTCTGAGAAACTGCTCTATGTTCTGTTAATTCATATCACAGAGCTACATCTTTCCCTTCAAGAAGCCTTTCGCTAAGGCTGTTCTTGTGGAATTGGCAAAGTGATATTTGGAAGCCCATAGAGGGCTATGGTGAAAAAGGAAATATCTTCCGTTCAAAACTGGAAAGAAGCTTTCTGAGAAACTGTTCTGTGTTCTGTTAGTTCATCTCACAGAGTTACATCTTTTCCTACAAGAAGTCTTTCGCTAAGGCTGTTCTTGTGGAACTGGCAAAGGGATATTTGGAAACCCATAGAGGGCTATGTTGAAAAAGGAAATATCTTCCGTTCCAAACTGGAAAGAAGCTTTCTGAGAAACTGCTCTGTGTTCTCTGAATTCATCTCACAGAGTTACATCTTTCCCTTCAAGAAGTCTTTCGCTAAGGCTGTTCTTCTGGAACTGGCAAAGGGATATTTGGAAGCCCCTAGAGGGCTATGGTGAAAAAGGAATTATCTTCCGTTCAAAACTGGAAAGAAGCTTTCTGAGAAACTGCTCTGTGTTCTTTTAATTTATCTCACAGAGATACATCTTTCCCTTCAAGAGGCCTTTTGCTATGGCTGTTCTTACGGAATTGGCAAAGGGATATTAGGAAGCCCTTAGAGGGCTATGGTGAAAAAGGAAATGTCTTCCGTTGAAAACTGGAAAGAAGCTTTCTGAGAAACTGCTCTGTATTCTCTGAATTCATCTCACAGAGTTACATCTTTCCCTTCAAGAAGCCTTTCGCTATGGCTGTTCGTCTGGAATTGGCAAAGGGATATTTGGAAGCCCATAGAGGGCTATGGTGAAAAAGGAAATATCTTCCGTTCAAAACTGGAAAGAAGCTTTCTGAGAAACTGCTCTTTGTTCTGTTAATTCACCTCACCGAGTTACATCTTTCCCTTCAAGAAGCCTTTCGCTAAGGCTGTTCTTTTGGAATTGGCAAAGCGATATTTGGAAGCCCATAGAGGGCTATGGTGAAAAAGGAAATATCTTCCGTTCAAAACTGGAAAGAAGATTTCTGAGAAACTGCTCTGTGTTCTGTTAATTCTTCTCACAGAGTTACGTCTTTCCCTTCAAGAAGCCTTTCGCTAAGGCTTTTCTTGTGGAACTGGCAAAGGGATATTTGGAAGTCCATAGAGGGCAATGGAGAAAAAGGAAATATCTTCCGTCCAAAGCTGCAAAGAAGCTTTCTGAGAATCTGCTCAGTGTTCTCTGAATTCATCTCACAGCGTTACATCTTTCCCATCAAGAAGCCTTTCGCTAAGGCTGTTCTTGTGGAATTGGCAAAGTGATATTTGGAAGCCCATAGAGGGCTATGGTGAAAAAGGAAATATCTTCCGTTCAAAACTGGAAAGAAGCTTTCTGAGAAACTGTTCTGTGTTCTGTTAGTTCATCTAACAGAGTTACATCTTTCCCTTCAAGAAGCCTTTCGCTAAGGCTGTTCTTGTGGAATTAGCAAAGGGATATTTGGAAGCCCTTATAGGGCTGTGGTGAAAAAGGAAATATCTTCCGTTCAAAACTGGAAAGAAGCTTTCTGAGAAACTGCTCTGTTTTCTCTGAATTCTTCTCACAGAGTTACATCTTTCCGTTCAAGAAGCCTTTCGCTAAGGCTGTTCTTGTGGAACTGGCAAAGTGATATTTGGAAGCCCATAGAGGGCTATGGTGAAAAAGGAAATATCTTCCGTTCAAAACAGGAAAGAAGCTTTCTGAGAAACTGCTCTGCGTTCTGTTAATTCATCTCACACAGTTACTTCTTTCCCTTCAAGAAGCCTTTCGCTAAGGCTGTTCTTGTCGAACTGGCAAAGGGATATTTGGAAGCCCATAGAGGGCTATGGTGAAAAAGGAAATATCTTCCGTTCAAAACTGGAAAGAAGCTTTCTGAGAAACTGCTCTGTGTTCTGTTAATTCATCTCACAGAGTTACGTCTTTGCCTTCAAGAAGCCTTTCGCTAAGGCTGTTCTTGTGGAACTGGCAAAGGGATATTTGGAAGCCCATAGAGGGCAAAGGAGAAAAAGGAAATATCTTCCGTCCAAAACTGGAAAGAAGCTTTCTGAGAATCTGTTCAGTGTTCTCTGAATTCATCTCACAGAGTTACATCTTTCCCATCAAGAAGCCTTTCGCTAAGGCTGTTCTTGTGGAATTTGCAAAGGGATATTTGGAAGCCCTTAGAGGGCTATGGTGAAAAAGGAAATATCTCCCGTTCAAAACTAGAAAGAAGCTTTCTGAGAAACTGCTCTGTGTTCTCTGAATTCATCTCACAGAGTTACATCTTTCCCTTCAAGTAGCCTTTCGCTAAGGCTGTTCTTGTGGAACTGGCAAAGGGATATTTGGAAGCCCATAGAGGGCTATGGTGAAAAAGGAAATATCTTCCGTTCAAACTGGAAAGAAGCTTTCTGAGAAACTGCTCTGTGTTCTGTTAATTCATCTCACAGAAATACATCTTTCCCTTCAAGAAGCCTTTCGCTAAGGCTGTTCTTGTGGAATTCGCAAAGTGATATTTGGAAGCCCATAGAGGGCTATGGTGAAAAAGGAAATACCTTCCGTTCAAAACTGGAAAGAAGCTTTCTGAGAAACTGTTCTGTGTTCTGTTAGTTCATCTCACAGAGTTACATCTTTCCCTTCAAGAAGCCTTTCGCTAAGGCTGTTCTTGTGGAATTAGCAAAGGGATATTTGGAAGCCCTTAGAGGGCTATGGTGAAAAAGGAAATAACATCCGTTCAAAACTGGAAAGAAGCTTTCTGAGAAACTGCTCTGTGTTCTGTTAGTTCATCTCACAGTGTTACATGTTGCCCTTCAAGAAGCCTTTCGCCAAGGCTGTTCTTGTGGAATTGGCAAAGGGATATTTGGAAGCCCATAGAGGGCTATGGTGAAAAAGGAAATATCTTCCGTTCAAAACTGGAAAGAAGATTTCTGAGAAACTGCTCTGTGTTCTGTTAGTTCATCTCACAGAGTTACATCTTTCCCTACAAGAAGTCTTTCGCTAAGGCTGTTCTTGTGGAACTGGCAAAGGGATATTTGGAAACCCATAGAGGGCTATATTGAAAAAGGAAATATCTTCCGTTCAAAACTGGAAAGAAGCTTTCTGAGAAACTGCTCCGTGTTCTCTGAATTCATCTCACAGAGTTACATCTTTCCCTTCAAGAAGTCTTTCGCTACAGCTGTTCTTCTGGAACTGGCAAAGGGATAATTGGAAGCCCCTAGAGGGCTATGGTGAAAAAGGAAATATCTTCCGTTCAAAACTGGAAAGAAGCTTTCTGAGAAACTGCTCTCTGTTCTGTTAATTCGTATCACAGAGGTACATCTTTCCCTTCAAGAAGCCTTTCGATAAGGCTTTTCTTGCGGAATTGGCAAAGGGATATTTGGAAGCCCATAGAGGGCTATGGTGAAAAAGGAAATATCTTCCGTTCAAAGCTGGAAAGAAGCTTTCTGAGAAACTGTTCTGTGTTCTGTTAGTTCATCTCACAGAGTTACATCTTTCCCTTCAAGAAGCCTTTCGCTAAGGCTGTTCTTGTGGAACTGGCAAAAGGATATTTGGAAGCCCTTAGAGGGCTATGGTGAAAAAGGAAATATCTTCCGTACAAAACTGGAAAGAAGATTTCTGAGAAACTGCTCTGTGTTCTGTTAGTTCATCTCACAGAGTTACATCTTTCCCTACAAGAAGTCTTTCGCTAAGGCTGTTCTTGTGGAACTGGCAAAGGGATATTTGGAAACCCATAGAGGGCTATGTTGAAAAAGGAAATATCTTCCGTTCAAAACTGGAAAGAAGCTTTCTGAGAAACTGCCCTGTGTTCTCTGAATTCATCTCACAGAGTTACATCTTTCCCTTCAAGAAGTCTTTCGCTACGGCTGTTCTTCTGGAACTGGCAAAGGGATAATTGGAAGCCCCTAGAGGGCTATGGTGAAAAAGGAAATATCTTCCGTTCAAAACTGGAAAGAAGCTTTCTGAGAAACTGCTCTCTGTTCTGTTAATTCGTATCACAGAGGTACATCTTTCCCTTCAAGAAGCCTTCCGATAAGGCTGTTCTTGCGGAATTGGCAAAGGGATATTTGGAAGCCCATAGAGGGCTATGGTGAAAAGGAAATATCTTCCGTTCAAAACTGGAAAGAAGCTTTCTGAGAAACTGCTCTGTCTTCTCTGAATTCTTCTCACAGAGTTACATCTTTCCCTTCAAGAAGCCTTTCGCTAAGGCTGTTCTTGTGGAACTGGCAAAGTGATATTTGGAAGCCCATAGAAGGCAATGGTGAAAAAGGAAATACCTTCCGTTCAAAACTGGAAAGAAGCTTTCTGAGAAACTGCTCTGTGTTTTCTGAATTCATCTCACAGAGTTACATCGTTCCCTTCAAGAAGCCTTTCGCTAAGGCTGTTCTTGTGAAATTGGCAAAAGGATATTTGGAAGCCCATAGAGGGCTACGGTGAAAAAGGAATTATCTTCCGTTCAAAACTGGAAAGAATCTTTCTGAGAAACTGCTCTTTGTTCTGTTAATTCACCTCACCGAGTTACATCTTTCCCTTCAAGAAGCCTTTCGCTAAGGCTGTTCTTTTGGAATTGGTAAAGGGATATTTGGAAGCCCATAGAGGGCTATGGTGAAAAAGGAAATATCTTCCGTTCAAAACTGGAAAGAAGCTTTCTGAGAAACTGCTCTGTGTTCTGTTAATTAATCTCACAGTGTTACGTCTTTGCCTTCAAGAAGCCTTTCGCTAAGGCTGTTCTTGTGGAACTGGCAAAGGGATATTTGGAAGCCCATAGAGGGCAATGGAGAAAAAGGAAATATCTTCCGTCCAAAACTGGAATGAAGCTTTCTGAGAATCTGTTCAGTGTTCTCTGAATTCATCTCACAGAGTTACATCTTTCCCATCAAGAATCCTTTCGCTAAGGCTGTTCTTGTGGAACTGGCAATTTGATATTTCGAAGCTCATAGAGGGCTATGGTGAAAAAGGAAATATCTTCCGTTCAAAACTGGAAAGAAGCTTTCTGAGAAACTGCTCTGTGTTCTCTGAATTCATCTCACAGAGTTACATCTTTCCCTTCAAGTAGCCTTTCGCTAAGGCTGTTCTTGTGGAACTGGCAAAGGGATATTTGGAAGCCCATAGAGGGCTATGGTGAAAAAGAAAATATCTTCCGTTCAAAACTGGAAAGAAGCTTTCTGAGAAACTGCTATATGTTCTGTTAATTCATATCACAGAGCTACATCTTTCCCTTCAAGAAGCCTTTCGCTAAGGCTGTTGTTGTGGAATTGGCAAAGTGATATTTGGAAGCCCATAGAGGGCTATGGTGAAAAAGGAAATATCTTCCGTTGAAAACTGGAAAGAAGCTTTCTGAGAAACTGTTCTGTGTTCTGTTAGTTCATCTCACAGAGTTACATCTTTCCCTACAATAAGTCTTTCGCTAAGGCTGTTCTTGTGGAACTGGCAAAGGGATATTTGGAAACCCATAGAGGGCTATGTTGAAAAAGGAATTATCTTCCGTTCAAAACTGGAAAGAAGCTTTCTGAGAAACTGCTCTGTGTTCTCTGAATTCATCTCACAGAGTTACATCTTTCCCTTCAAGAAGTCTTTCGCTAAGGCTGTTCTTCTGGAACTGGCAAAGGGATATTTGGAAGCCCCTAGAGGGCTATGGTGAAAAAGGAAATATCTTCCGTTCAAAACTGGAAAGAAGCTTTCTGAGAAACTGCTCTGTGTTCTTTTAATTTATCTCACAGAGATACATCTTTCCCTTCAAGAGGCCTTTTGCTATGGCTGTTCTTACGGAATTGGCAAAGGGATATTAGGAAGCCCTTAGAGGGCTATGGTGAAAAAGGAAATGTCTTCCGTTGAAAACTGGAAAGAAGCTTTCTGAGAAACTGCTCTGTATTCTCTGAATTCATCTCACAGAGTTACATCTTTCCCTTCAAGAAGCCTTTCGCTAAGGCTGTTCTTCTGGAATTGGCAAAGGGATATTTGGAAGCCCATAGAGGGCTATGGTGAAAAAGGAAATATCTTCCGTTCAAAACTGGAAAGAAGCTTTCTGAGAAACTGCTCTTTGTTCTGTTAATTCACCTCACCGAGTTACATCTTTCCCTTCAAGAAGCCTTTCGCTAAGGCTGTTCTTTTGGAATTGGCAAAGCGATATTTGGAAGCCCATAGAGGGCTATGGTGAAAAAGGAAATATCTTCCGTTCAAAACTGGAAAGAAGCTTTCTGAGAAACTGCTCTGTGTTCTGTTAATTCTTCTCACAGAGTTACGTCTTTGCCTTCAAGAAGCCTTTCGCTAAGGCTTTTCTTGTGGAACTGGCAAAGGGATATTTGGAAGCCCATAGAGGGCAATGGAGAAAAAGGAAATATCTTCCGTCCAAAGCTGCAAAGAAGCTTTCTGAGAATCTGCTCAGTGTTCTCTGAATTCATCTCACAGCGTTACATCTTTCCCATCAAGAAGCCTTTCGCTAAGGCTGTTGTTGTGGAATTGGCAAAGTGATATTTGGAAGCCCATAGAGGGCTATGGTGAAAAAGGAAATATCTTCCGTTCAAACTGTAAAGAAGCTTTCTGAGAAACTGCTCTGTGTTCTGTTAATTCATCTCACAGAAATACATCTTTCCCTTCAAGAAGCCTTTCGCTAAGGCTGTTCTTGTGGAATTGGCAAAGTGATATTTGGAAGCCCATAGAGGGCTATGGTGAAAAAGGAAATATCTTCCGTTCAAAACTGGAAAGAAGCTTTCTGAGAAACTGTTCTGTGTTCTGTTAGTTCATCTCACAGAGTTACATCTTTCCCTTCAAGAAGCCTTTCGCTAAGGCTGTTCTTGTGGAATTAGCAAAGGGATATTTGGAAGCCCTTAGAGGGCTATGGTGAAAAAGGAAATATCTTCCGTTCAAAACTGGAAAGAAGCTTTCTGAGAAACTGCTCTGTTTTCTCTGAATTCTTCTCACAGAGTTACATCTTTCCCTTCAAGAAGCCTTTCGCTAAGGCTGTTCTTGTGGAACTGGCAAAGTGATATTAGGAAGCCCATAGAGGGCTATGGTGAAAAAGGAAATATCTTCCGTTCAAAACAGGAAAGAAGCTTTCTGAGAAACTGCTCTGCGTTCTGTTAATTCATCTCACACAGTTACTTCTTTCCCTTCAAGAAGCCTTTCGCTAAGGCTGTTCTTGTCGAACTGGCAAAGGGATATTTGGAAGCCCATAGAGGGCTATGGTGAAAAAGGAAATATCTTCCGTTCAAAACTGGAAAGAAGCTTTCTGAGAAACTGCTCTGTGTTCTGTTAATTCATCTCACAGAGTTACGTCTTTGCCTTCAAGAAGCCTTTCGCTAAGGCTGTTCTTGTGGAACTGGCAAAGGGATATTTGGAAGCCCATAGAGGGCAAAGGAGAAAAAGGAAATATCTTCCGTCCAAAACTGGAAAGAAGATTTCTGAGAAACTGCTCTGTGTTCTGTTAGTTCATCTCACAGAGTTACATCTTTCCCTACAAGAAGTCTTTCGCTAAGGCTGTTCTTGTGGAACTGGCAAAGGGATATTTGGAAACCCATAGAGGGCTATGTTGAAAAAGGAAATATCTTCCGTTCAAAACTGGAAAGAAGCTTTCTGAGAAACTGCCCTGTGTTCTCTGAATTCATCTCACAGAGTTACATCTTTCCCTTCAAGAAGTCTTTCGCTACGGCTGTTCTTCTGGAACTGGCAAAGGGATAATTGGAAGCCCCTAGAGGGCTATGGTGAAAAAGGAAATATCTTCCGTTCAAAACTGGAAAGAAGCTTTCTGAGAAACTGCTCTGTGTTCTCTGAATTAATCTCACAGAGTTACATCTTTCCCTTCAAGAAGCCTTTCGCTAACGCTGTTCTTCTGGAACTGGCAAAGGGATATTTGGAAGCCCATAGAGGTCTATGGTGAAAAAGGAAATATCTTCCGTTCAAAACTGGAAAGAAGCTTTCTGAGAAACTGCTCTTTGTTCTGTTAATTCACCTCAACGAGTTACATCTTTCCCTTCAAGAAGCCTTTCGCTAAGGCTGTTCTTTTGGAATTGGTAAAGGGATATTTGGAAGCCCATAGAAGGCAATGGTGAAAAAGGAAATATCTTCCGTTCAAAACTGGAAAGAAGCTTTCTGAGAAACTGCTCTGTGTTTTCTGAATTCACCTCACAGAGTTACATCGTTCCCTTCAAGAAGCCTTTCGCTAAGGCTGTTCTTGTGAAATTGGCAAAAGGATATTTGGAAGCCCATAGAGGGCTACGGTGAAAAAGGAATTATCTTCCGTTCAAAACTGGAAAGAATCTTTCTGAGAAACTGCTCTTTGTTCTGTTAATTCACCTCACCGAGTTACATCTTTCCCTTCAAGAAGCCTTTCGCTAAGGCTGTTCTTTTGGAATTGGTAAAGGGATATTTGGAAGCCCATAGAGGGCTATGGTGAAAAAGGAAATATCTTCCGTTCAAAACTGGAAAGAAGCTTTCTGAGAAACTGCTCTGTGTTCTGTTAATTAATCTCACAGTGTTACGTCTTTGCCTTCAAGAAGCCTTTCGCTAAGGCTGTTCTTGTGGAACTGGCAAAGGGATATTTGGAAGCCCATAGAGGGCAATGGAGAAAAAGGAAATATCTTCCGTCCAAAACTGGAATGAAGCTTTCTGAGAATCTGTTCAGTGTTCTCTGAATTCATCTCACAGAGTTACATCTTTCCCATGAAGAAGCCTTTCGCTAAGGCTGTTCTTGTGGAACTGGCAAATTGATATTTCGAAGCTCATAGAGGGCTATGGTGAAAAAGGAAATATCTTCCGTTCAAAACTGGAAAGAAGGTTTCTGAGAAACTGCTCTGTGTTCTCTGAATTCATCTCACAGAGTTACATCTTTCCCTTCAAGTAGCCTTTCGCTAAGGCTGTTCTTGTGGAACTGGCAAAGGGATATTTGGAAGCCCATAGAGGGCTATGGTGAAAAAGAAAATATCTTCCGTTCAAAACTGGAAAGACGCTTTCTGAGAAACTGCTCTATGTTCTGTTAATTCATATCACAGAGCTACATCTTTCCCTTCAAGAAGCCTTTCGCTAAGGCTGTTCTTGTGGAATTGGCAAAGTGATATTTGGAAGCCCATAGAGGGCTAGGGTGAAAAAGGAAATATCTTCCGTTGAAAACTGGAAAGAAGCTTTCTGAGAAACTGTTCTGTGTTCTGTTAGTTCATCTCACAGAGTTACATCTTTCCCTACAATAAGTCTTTCGCTAAGGCTGTTCTTGTGGAACTGGCAAAGGGATATTTGGAAACCCAAAGAGGGCTATGTTGAAAAAGGAATTATCTTCCGTTCAAAACTGGAAAGAAGCTTTCTGAGAAACTGCTCTGTGTTCTCTGAATTCATCTCACAGAGTTACATCTTTCCCTTCAAGAAGTCTTTCGCTAAGGCTGTTCTTCTGGAACTGGCAAAGGGATATTTGGAAGCCCCTAGAGGGCTATGGTGAAAAAGGAAATATCTTCCGTTCAAAACTGGAAAGAAGCTTTCTGAGAAACTGCTCTGTGTTCTTTTAATTTATCTCACAGAGATACATCTTTCCCTTCAAGAGGCCTTTTGCTATGGCTGTTCTTACGGAATTGGCAAAGGGATATTAGGAAGCCCTTAGAGGGCTATGGTGAAAAAGGAAATGTCTTCCGTTGAAAACTGGAAAGAAGCTTTCTGAGAAACTGCTCTGTATTCTCTGAATTCATCTCACAGAGTTACATCTTTCCCTTCAAGAAGCCTTTCGCTAAGGCTGTTCTTCTGGAATTGGCAAAGGGATATTTGGAAGCCCATAGAGGGCTATGGTGAAAAAGGAAATATCTTCCGTTCAAAACTGGAAAGAAGCTTTCTGAGAAACTGCCCTTTGTTCTGTTAATTCACCTCACCGAGTTACATCTTTCCCTTCAAGAAGCCTTTCGCTAAGGCTGTTCTTTTGGAATTGGCAAAGCGATATTTGGAAGCCCATAGAGGGCTATGGTGAAAAAGGAAATATCTTCCGTTCAAAACTGGAAAGAAGCTTTCTGAGAAACTGCTCTGTGTTCTGTTAATTCTTCTCACAGAGTTACGTCTTTGCCTTCAAGAAGCCTTTCGCTAAGGCTTTTCTTGTGGAACTGGCAAAGGGATATTTGGAAGCCCATAGAGGGCAATGGAGAAAAAGGAAATATCTTCCGTCCAAAGCTGCAAAGAAGCTTTCTGAGAATCTGCTCAGTGTTCTCTGAATTCATCTCACAGCGTTACATCTTTCCCATGAAGAAGCCTTTCGCTAAGGCTGTTCTTGTGGAATTGGCAAAGGGATATTTGGAAGCCCCTAGAGGGCTATGGTGAAAAGGGAAATATCTCCCGTTCAAAACTGGAAAGAAGCTTTCTGAGAAACTGCTCTGTGTTCTCTGAATTCATCTCACAGAGTTACATCTTTCCCTTCAATAAGCCTTTCGCTAAGGCTGTTCTTGTGGAATTGGCAAAGGGATATTTGGAAGCCCATAGAGGGCTATGGTGAAAAAGGAAATATCTTCCGTTCAAACTGTAAAGAAGCTTTCTGAGAAACTGCTCTGTGTTCTGTTAATTCATCTCACAGAAATACATCTTTCCCTTCAAGAAGCCTTTCGCTAAGGCTGTTCTTGTGGAATTGGCAAAGTGATATTTGGAAGCCCATAGAGGGCTATGGTGAAAAAGGAAATATCTTCCGTTCAAAACTGGAAAGAAGCTTTCTGAGAAACTGTTCTGTGTTCTGTTAGTTCATCTCACAGAGTTACATCTTTCCCTTCAAGAAGCCTTTCGCTAAGGCTGTTCTTGTGGAATTAGCAAAGGGATATTTGGAAGCCCTTAGAGGGCTATGGTGAAAAAGGAAATATCTTCCGTTCAAAACTGGAAAGAAGCTTTCTGAGAAACTGCTCTGTTTTCTCTGAATTCTTCTCACAGAGTTACATCTTTCCCTTCAAGAAGCCTTTCGCTAAGGCTGTTCTTGTGGAACTGGCAAAGTGATATTTGGAAGCCCATAGAGGGCTATGGTGAAAAAGGAAATATCTTCCGTTCAAAACAGGAAAGAAGCTTTCTGAGAAACTGCTCTGCGTTCTGTTAATTCATCTCACACAGTTACTTCTTTCCCTTCAAGAAGCCTTTCGCTAAGGCTGTTCTTGTCGAACTGGCAAAGGGATATTTGGAAGCCCATAGAGGGCTATGGTGAAAAAGGAAATATCTTCCGTTCAAAACTGGAAAGAAGCTTTCTGAGAAACTGCTCTGTGTTCTGTTAATTCATCTCACAGAGTTACGTCTTTGCCTTCAAGAAGCCTTTCGCTAAGGCTGTTCTTGTGGAACTGGCAAAGGGATATTTGGAAGCCCATAGAGGGCAAAGGAGAAAAAGGAAATATCTTCCGTCCAAAACTGGAAAGAAGCTTTCTGAGAATCTGTTCAGTGTTCTCTGAATTCATCTCACAGAGTTACATCTTTCCCATCAAGAAGCCTTTCGCTAAGGCTGTTCTTGTGGAATTGGAAAAGGGATATTTGGAAGCCCATAGAGGGCTATGGTGAAAAAGGAAATATCTCCCGTTCAAAACTAGAAAGAAGCTTTCTGAGAAACTGCTCTGTGTTCTCTGAATTCATCTCACTGAGTTACATCTTTCCCTTCAAGTAGCCTTTCGCTAAGGCTGTTCTTGTGGAATTCGCAAAGTGATATTTGGAAGCCCATAGAGGGCTATGGTGAAAAAGGAAATATCTTCCGTTCAAACTGGAAAGAAGCTTTCTGAGAAACTGCTCTGTGTTCTCTTAATTCATCTCACAGAAATACATCTTTCCCTTCAAGAAGCCTTTCGCTAAGGCTGTTCTTGTGGAACTGGCAAAGGGATATTTGGAAACCCATAGAGGGCTATGGTGAAAAAGGAAATATCTTCCGTTCAAAACTGGAAAGTAGCTTTCTGAGAAACTGCTCTGTGTTCTCTGAATTCATCTCACAGAGTTACATCTTTCCCTTCAAGAAGCCTTTAGCTAAGGCTGTTCTTGTGGAACAGGCAAAGGGATATTTGGAATCCCTTAGAGGGCTATAGTGAAAAAGGAAATATCTTCCGTTTAAAACTGGAAAGAAGCTTTCTGAGTAACTGCTCTGTGTTCTCTGAATTCGTCTCACAGAGTTACATCTTTCCCTTCAAGAAGCCTTTCGCTAAGGCTGTTCTTGTGGAATTGGCAAAGGGATATTTGGAAGTCAATAGAGGGATATGGTGAAAAAGGAAATATTTTCCGTTCAAAACTGGAAAGAAGCTTTCTGAGAAACTGTTCTGTGTTCTGTTAGTTCATCTCACAGAGTTACATCTTTCCCTTCAAGAAGCCTTTCGCTAAGGCTGTTCTTGTGGAACTGGCAAAGGGATATTTGGAAGCCCATAGAGGGCTATGGTGAAAAAGGAAATATCTTCCGTTCAAACTGTAAAGAAGCTTTCTGAGAAACTGCTCTGTGTTCTGTTAATTCATCTCACAGAAATACATCTTTCCCTTCAAGAAGCCTTTCGCTAAGGCTGTTCTTGTGGAATTGGCAAAGTGATATTTGGAAGCCCATAGAGGGCTATGGTGAAAAAGGAAATATCTTCCGTTCAAAACTGGAAAGAAGCTTTCTGAGAAACTGTTCTGTGTTCTGTTAGTTCATCTCACAGAGTTACATCTTTCCCTTCAAGAAGCCTTTCGCTAAGGCTGTTCTTGTGGAATTAGCAAAGGGATATTTGGAAGCCCTTAGAGGGCTATGGTGAAAAAGGAAATATCTTCCGTTCAAAACTGGAAAGAAGCTTTCTGAGAAACTGCTCTGTTTTCTCTGAATTCTTCTCACAGAGTTACATCTTTCCCTTCAAGAAGCCTTTCGCTAAGGCTGTTCTTGTGGAACTGGCAAAGTGATATTTGGAAGCCCATAGAGGGCTATGGTGAAAAAGGAAATATCTTCCGTTCAAAACAGGAAAGAAGCTTTCTGAGAAACTGCTCTGCGTTCTGTTAATTCATCTCACACAGTTACTTCTTTCCCTTCAAGAAGCCTTTCGCTAAGGCTGTTCTTGTCGAACTGGCAAAGGGATATTTGGAAGCCCATAGAGGGCTATGGTGAAAAAGGAAATATCTTCCGTTCAAAACTGGAAAGAAGCTTTCTGAGAAACTGCTCTGTGTTCTGTTAATTCATCTCACAGAGTTACGTCTTTGCCTTCAAGAAGCCTTTCGCTAAGGCTGTTCTTGTGGAACTGGCAAAGGGATATTTGGAAGCCCATAGAGGGCAAAGGAGAAAAAGGAAATATCTTCCGTCCAAAACTGGAAAGAAGCTTTCTGAGAATCTGTTCAGTGTTCTCTGAATTCATCTCACAGAGTTACATCTTTCCCATCAAGAAGCCTTTCGCTAAGGCTGTTCTTGTGGAATTGGAAAAGGGATATTTGGAAGCCCATAGAGGGCTATGGTGAAAAAGGAAATATCTCCCGTTCAAAACTAGAAAGAAGCTTTCTGAGAAACTGCTCTGTGTTCTCTGAATTCATCTCACTGAGTTACATCTTTCCCTTCAAGTAGCCTTTCGCTAAGGCTGTTCTTGTGGAATTCGCAAAGGGATATTTGGAAGCCCATAGAGGGCTATGGTGAAAAAGGAAATATCTTCCGTTCAAACTGGAAAGAAGCTTTCTGAGAAACTGCTCTGTGTTCTCTTAATTCATCTCACAGAAATACATCTTTCCCTTCAAGAAGCCTTTCGCTAAGGCTTTTCTTGTGGAACTGGCAAAGGGATATTTGGAAACCCATAGAGGGCTATGGTGAAAAAGGACGTATCTTCCGTTCAAAACTGGAAAGAAGCTTTCTGAGAAACTGCTCTGTGTTCTCTGAATTCATCTCACAGAGTTACATCTTTCCCTTCAAGAAGCCTTTCGCTAACGCTGTTCTTGTGGAATTGGAAGAGTGATATTTGGAAGCCCATAGAGGGCTATGGTGAAAAAGGAAATATCTTCAGTTCAAAACTGGAAAGTAGCTTTCTGAGAAACTGCTCTGTGTTCTCTGAATTCATCTCACAGAGTTACATCTTTCCCTTCAAGAAGCCTTTAGCTAAGGCTGTTCTTGTGGAACAGGCAAAGGGATATTTGGAATCCCTTAGAGGGCTATAGTGAAAAAGGAAATATCTTCCGTTTAAAACTGGAAAGAAGCTTTCTGAGTAACTGCTCTGTGTTCTCTGAATTCGTCTCACAGAGTTACATCTTTCCCTTCAAGAAGCCTTTCGCTAAGGCTGTTCTTGTGGAATTGGCAAAGGGATATTTGGAAGTCAATAGAGGGATATGGTGAAAAAGGAAATATTTTCCGTTCAAAACTGGAAAGAAGCTTTCTGAGAAACTGTTCTGTGTTCTGTTAGTTCATCTCACAGAGTTACATCTTTCCCTTCAAGAAGCCTTTCGCTAAGGCTGTTCTTGTGGAACTGGCAAAGGGATATTTGGAAGCCCATAGAGGGTTATGGTGAAAAAGGAAATATCTTCCGTTCAAAACTGGAAAGAATCTTTCTGAGAAACTGCTCTGTGGTCTCTGAATTCATCTCACAGAGTTAGATCTTTCCCTTCAAGAAGCCTTTCGCTAAGGCTGTTCTTGTGGAATTGGCAAAGTGATATTTGGAAGCCCATAGAGGGCTATGGTGAAAAAGGAAATAACTTCCGTTCAAAACTGGAAAGAAGCTTTCTGAGAAACTGCTCTGTGTTCTGTTAGTTCATCTCACAGTGTTACATCTTGCCCTTCAAGAAGCCTTTCGCTAAGGCTGTTCTTGTGGAACTGGCAAAGGGATATTTGGAAGCCCTAAGAGGGCTATGGTGAAAAAGGAAATATCTTCCGTTCAGAACTGGAAAGAAGATTTCTGAGAAACTGCTCTGTGTTCTGTTAGTTCATCTCACAGAGTTACATCTTTTCCTTCAAGAAGCCTTTCGCTAAGGCTGTTCTTGTGGAATTGGCAAAGGGATATTTGGAAGCCCAAAGAGGGCTATGTTGAAAAAGGAAATATCTTACGTTCAAAACTGGAAAGAAGCTTTCTGAGAAACTGCTCTGTGTTCTCTGAATTCATCTCACAGAGTTACATCTTTCCCTTCAAGAAGCCTTTCGCTAAGGCTGTTCTTGTGGAATTCGCAAAGGGATATTTGGAAGCCCAAAGAGGGCTATGTTGAAAAAGGAAATATCTTCCGTTCAAAACTGGAAAGATGCTTTCTGAGAAACTGCTCTGTGTTCTGTTAATTCATCTCACAGAGTTACATCTTTCCCTTCAAGAAGCCTTTCGCTAAGGCTGTTCTTGTGGAACTGGCAAAGGGATATTTGGAAGCCCCTAGAGGGCTATGGTGAAAAAGGAAATATCTTCCGTTCAAAACTGGAAAGAAGCTTTTTGAGAAACTGCTCTGTTTACTCTGAATTCATCTCACAGAGTTACATGTTTCCCTTCAAGAAGCCTTTCGCTAAGGCTGTTCTTCTAGAATTGGCAAAGTGATATTTGGAAGCCCATAGAGGGCTATGGTGAAAAAGGAAATATCTTCCGTTCAAAACTGGAAAGAAGCTTTCTGAGAAACTGCTCTGTGTTCTGTTAGTTCATCTCACAGAGTTACATCTTTTCCTTCAAGAAGCCGTTCGCTAAGGCTGTTCTTGTAGAACTGGCAAAGGGATATTTGGAAGCCCATAGAGGGCTATGGTGAAAAAGGAAATATCTTCCGTTCAAAACTGGAAAGAAGCTTTCTGAGAAACTGCTCTGCGTTCTCTGAATTCATCTCACAGAGTTACATCTTTCCCTTCAAGAAACCTTTCGCTAAGGCTGTTCTTGTGGAATTGGCAAAGTGATATTTGGAAGCCCATAGAGGGCTATGGTGAAAAAGGAAATATCTTCCGTTCAAAACTGGAAAGAAGCTTTCTGAGAAAATGTTCTGTGTTCTGTTAGTTCATTTCACAGAGTTACAACTTTCCCTTCAAGAAGCCTTAAGCTAAGTCTGTTCTTGTGGAACTGGCAAAGGGATATTTGGAAGCCCTTAGAGGGCTATGGTGAAAAAGGAAATATCTTCCGTTCAAAACTGGAAAGAAGATTTCTGAGAAACTGCTCTGTGTTCTGTTAGTTCATCTCACAGAGTTACATCTTTCCCTACAAGAAGTCTTTCGCTAAGGCTGTTCTTGTGGAACTGGCAAAGGGATATTTGGAAACCCATAAAGGGCTATGTTGAAAAAGGAAATATCTTCCGTTCAAAACTGGAAAGAAGCTTTCTGAGAAACTGCTCTGTGTTCTCTGAATTCATCTCACAGTGTTACATCTTTCCCTTCAAGAAGCCTTTCGCTAAGGCTGCTCTTGTGGAACTGGCAAAGGGATATTTGGAAGACCCTAGAGGGCTATGGTGAAAAAGGAAATATCTTCCGTTCAAAACTGGAAAGAAGCTTTCTGAGAAACTGCTCTGTGTACTCTGAATTCATCTCACAGAGTTACATGTTTCCCTTCAAGAAGCCTTTCGCTAAGGCTGTTCTTCTGGAATTGGCAAAGTGATATTTGGAAGCCCATAGAGGGCTATGGTGAAAAAGGAAATATCTTCCGTTCAAAACTGGAAAGAAGCTTTCTGAGAAACTGCTCTGTGTTCTCTGAATTCATCTCACAGAGTTACATCTTTCCCTTCAAGAAACCTTTCGCTAAGGCTGTTCTTGTGGAATTGGCAAAGTGATATTTGGAAGCCCATAGAGGGCTATGGTGAAAAAGGAAATATCTTCCGTTCAAAACTGGAAAGAAGCTTTCTGAGAAAATCTTCTGTGTTCTGTTAGTTCATCTCACAGAGTTACATCTTTCCCTTCAAGAAGCCTTAAGCTAAGTCTGTTCTTGTGGAACTGGCAAAGGGATATTTGGAAGCCCATAGAGGGGTATGGTGAAAAAGGATATAACTTCCGTTCAAAACAGGAAAGAAGCTTTCTGAGAAACTGCTCTGTGTTCTATGAATTCATCTCACAGAGTTACATCTTTCCCTTCAAGAAGCCTTTCGCTAAGGCTGTTCTTGTGGAATTGGCAAAGGGATGTTTGGAAGCCCATAGAGGGCTATGGTGAAAAAGGAAATAACATCCGTTCAAAACTGGAAAGAAGCTTTCTGAGAAACTGCTCTGTGTTCTGTTAGTTCATCTCACAGAGTTACATCTTTTCCTTCAAGAAGCCGTTCGCTAAGGCTGTTCTTGTAGAACTGGCAAAGGGATATTTGGAAGCCCATAGAGGGCTATGGTGAAAAAGGAAATATCTTCCGTTCAAAACTGGAAAGAAGCTTTCTGAGAAACTGCTCTGTGTTCTCTGAATTCATCTCACAGAGTTACATCTTTCCCTTCAAGAAACCTTTCGCTAAGGCTGTTCTTGTGGAATTGGCAAAGTGATATTTGGAAGCCCATAGAGGGCTATGGTGAAAAAGGAAATATCTTCCGTTCAAAACTGGAAAGAAGCTTTCTGAGAAAATCTTCTGTGTTCTGTTAGTTCATCTCACAGAGTTACATCTTTCCCTTCAAGAAGCCTTAAGCTAAGTCTGTTTTTGTGGAACTGGCAAAGGGATATTTGGAAGCCCTTAGAGGGCTATGGTGAAAAAGGAAATATCTTCCGTTCAAAACTGGAAAGAAGATTTCTGAGAAACTGCTCTGTGTTCTGTTAATTCATCTCACACAGTTACTTCTTTCCCTTCAAGAAGCCTTTCGCTAAGGCTGTTCTTGTCGAACTGGCAAAGGGATATTTGGAAGCCCATAGAGGGCTATGGTGAAAAAGGAAATATCTTCCGTTCAAAACTGGAAAGAAGCTTTCTGAGAAACTGCTCTGTGTTCTGTTAATTCATCTCAAAGAGTTACGTCTTTGCCTTCAAGAAGCCTTTCGCTAAGGCTGTTCTTGTGGAACTGGCAAAGGGATATTTGGAAGCCCATAGAGGGCAAAGAAGAAAAAGGAAATATCTTCCGTCCAAAACTGGAAAGAAGCTTTCTGAGAATCTGTTCAGTGTTCTCTGAATTCATCTCACAGAGTTACATCTTTCCCATCAAGAAGCCTTTCGCTAAGGCTGTTCTTGTGGAATTGGCAAAGGGATATTTGGAAGCCCATAGAGGGCTATGGTGAAAAAGGAAATATCTCCCGTTCAAAACTAGAAAGAAGCTTTCTGAGAAACTGCTCTGTGTTCTCTGAATTCATTTCACTGAGTTACATCTTTCCCTTCAAGTAGCCTTTCGCTAAGGCTGTTCTTGTGGAATTCGCAAAGGGATATTTGGAAGCCCATAGAGGGCTATGGTGAAAAAGGAAATATCTTCCGTTCAAACTGGAAAGAAGCTTTCTGAGAAACTGCTCTGTGTTCTCTTAATTCATCTCACAGAAATACATCTTTCCCTTCAAGAAGCCTTTCGCTAAGGCTGTTCTTGTGGAACTGGCAAAGGGATATTTGGAAACCCATAGAGGGCTATGGTGAAAAAGGAAATATCTTCCGTTCAAAACTGGAAAGTAGCTTTCTGAGAAACTGCTCTGTGTTCTCTGAATTCATCTCACAGAGTTACATCTTTCCCTTCAAGAAGCCTTTCGATAAGGCTGTTCTTGTGGAATTGGCAAAGTGATATTTGGAAGCCCATAGAGGGCTATGGTGAAAAAGGAAATATCTTCCGTTCAAAACTGGAAAGAAGCTTTCTGAGAAATTGCTCTGTGTTCTATGAATTCATCTCACAGAGTTACATCTTTCCCTTCAAGAAGCCTTTCGCTAAGGCTGTTCTTGTGGAATTGGCAAAAGGATGTTTGGAAGCCCTTAGAGGGCTATGGTGAAAAAGGAAATAACTTCCGTTCAAAACTGGAAAGAAGCTTTCTGAGAAACTGCTCTGTGTTCTGTTAGTTCATCTCACAGTGTTACATCTTGCCCTTCAAGAAGCCTTTCGCTAAGGCTGTTCTTGTGGAACTGGCAAAGGGATATTTGGAAGCCCTTAGAGGGCTATGGTGAAAAAGGAAATATCTTCCGTTCAGAACTGGAAAGAAGATTTCTGAGAACCTGCTCTGTGTTCTGTTAGTTCATCTCACAGAGTTACATCTTTTCCTTCGAGAAGCCTTTCGCTAAGGCTGTTCTTGTGGAATTGGCAAAGGGATATTTGGAAGCCCAAAGAGGGCTATGTTGAAAAAGGAAATATCTTCCGTTCAAAACTGGAAAGAAGCTTTCTGAGAAACTGCTCTGTGTTCTCTGAATTCATCTCACAGAGTTGCATCTTTCCCTTCAAGAAGCCTTTCGCTAAGGCTGTTCTTGTGGAATTGGCAAAGGGATATTTGGAAGCCCAAAGAGGGCTATGTTGAAAAAGGAAATATCTTCCGTTCAAAACTGGAAAGAAGCTTTCTGAGAAACTGCTCTGTGTTCTGTTAATTCATCTCACAGAGTTACATCTTTCCCTTCAAGAAGCCTTTCGCTAAGGCTGCTCTTGTGGAACTGGCAAAGGGATATTTGGAAGCCCCTAGAGGGCTATGGTGAAAAAGGAAATATCTTCCGTTCAAAACTGGAAAGAAGCTTTCTGAGAAACTGCTCTGTGTACTCTGAATTCATCTCACAGAGTTACATGTTTCCCTTCAAGAAGCCTTTCGCTAAGGCTGTTCTTCTAGAATTGGCAAAGTGATATTAGGAAGCCCATAGAGGGCTATGGTGAAAAAGGAAATATCTTCCGTTCAAAACTGGAAAGAAGCTTTCTGAGAAACTGCTCTGTGTTCTGTTAGTTCATCTCACAGAGTTACATCTTTTCCTTCAAGAAGCCGTTCGCTAAGGCTGTTCTTGTAGAACTGGCAAAGGGATATTTGGAAGCCCATAGAGGGCTATGGTGAAAAAGGAAATATCTTCCGTTCAAAACTGGAAAGAAGCTTTCTGAGAAACTGCTCTGCGTTCTCTGAATTCATCTCACAGAGTTACATCTTTCCCTTCAAGAAACCTTTCGCTAAGGCTGTTCTTGTGGAATTGGCAAAGTGATATTTGGAAGCCCATAGAGGGCTATGGTGAAAAAGGAAATATCTTCCGTTCAAAACTGGAAAGAAGCTTTCTGAGAAAATGTTCTGTGTTCTGTTAGTTCATTTCACAGAGTTACAACTTTCCCTTCAAGAAGCCTTAAGCTAAGTCTGTTCTTGTGGAACTGGCAAAGGGATATTTGGAAGCCCTTAGAGGGCTATGGTGAAAAAGGAAATATCTTCCGTTCAAAACTGGAAAGAAGATTTCTGAGAAACTGCTCTGTGTTCTGTTAGTTCATCTCACAGAGTTACATCTTTCCCTACAAGAAGTCTTTCGCTAAGGCTGTTCTTGTGGAACTGGCAAAGGGATATTTGGAAACCCATAAAGGGCTATGTTGAAAAAGGAAATATCTTCCGTTCAAAACTGGAAAGAAGCTTTCTGAGAAACTGCTCTGTGTTCTCTGAATTCATCTCACAGTGTTACATCTTTCCCTTCAAGAAGCCTTTCGCTAAGGCTGCTCTTGTGGAACTGGCAAAGGGATATTTGGAAGCCCCTAGAGGGCTATGGTGAAAAAGGAAATATCTTCCGTTCAAAACTGGAAAGAAGCTTTCTGAGAAACTGCTCTGTGTACTCTGAATTCATCTCACAGAGTTACATGTTTCCCTTCAAGAAGCCTTTCGCTAAGGCTGTTCTTCTGGAATTGGCAAAGTGATATTTGGAAGCCCATAGAGGGGTATGGTGAAAAAGGAAATAACTTCCGTTCAAAACAGGAAAGAAGCTTTCTGAGAAACTGCTCTGTGTTCTATGAATTCATCTCACAGAGTTACATCTTTCCCTTCAAGAAGCCTTTCGCTAAGGCTGTTCTTGTGGAATTGGCAAAGGGATGTTTGGAAGCCCATAGAGGGCTATGGTGAAAAAGGAAATAACATCCGTTCAAAACTGGAAAGAAGCTTTCTGAGAAACTGCTCTGTGTTCTGTTAGTTCATCTCACAGAGTTACATCTTTTCCTTCAAGAAGCCGTTCGCTAAGGCTGTTCTTGTAGAACTGGCAAAGGGATATTTGGAAGCCCATAGAGGGCTATGGTGAAAAAGGAAATATCTTCCGTTCAAAACTGGAAAGAAGCTTTCTGAGAAACTGCTCTGTGTTCTCTGAATTCATCTCACAGAGTTACATCTTTCCCTTCAAGAAACCTTTCGCTAAGGCTGTTCTTGTGGAATTGGCAAAGTGATATTTGGAAGCCCATAGAGGGCTATGGTGAAAAAGGAAATATCTTCCGTTCAAAACTGGAAAGAAGCTTTCTGAGAAAATCTTCTGTGTTCTGTTAGTTCATCTCACAGAGTTACATCTTTCCCTTCAAGAAGCCTTAAGCTAAGTCTGTTTTTGTGGAACTGGCAAAGGGATATTTGGAAGCCCTTAGAGGGCTATGGTGAAAAAGGAAATATCTTCCGTTCAAAACTGGAAAGAAGATTTCTGAGAAACTGCTCTGTGTTCTGTTAATTCATCTCACAGAGTTACATCTTTCCCTACAATAAGTCTTTCGCTAAGGCTGTTCTTGTGGAACTGGCAAAGGGATATTTGGAAACCCATAGAGGGCTATGTTGAAAAAGGAAATATCTTCCGTTCAAAACTAGAAAGAAGCTTTCTGAGAAACTGCTCTGTGTTCTCTGAATTCATCTCACAGAGTTACATCTTTCCCTTCAAGAAGTCTTTCGCTAAGGCTGTTCTTCTGGAACTGGCAAAGGGATAATTGGAAGCCCCTAGAGGTCTATGGTGAAAAAGGTAATATCTTCCGTTCAAAACTGGAAAGAAGCTTTCTGAGAAACTGCTCTCTGTTCTGTTAATTCGTATCACAGAGTTACATCTTTCCCTTCAAGAAGCCTTTCGCTAAGGCTGTTCTTGTGGAACTGGCAAAGGGATATTTGGAAGCCCATAGAGGGTTATGGTGAAAAAGGAAATATCTTCCGTTCAAAACTGGAAAGAAGCTTTCTGAGAAACTGCTCTGTGTTCTCTGAATTCATCTCAAAGAGTTACATCTTTCCCTTCAAGAAGCCTTTCGCTAAGGCTGTTCTTGTGGAACAGGCAAAGGGATATTTCGAAGCTCATAGACGGCTATGGTGAAAAAGGAAATATCTTCCGTTCAACACTGGAAAGAAGCTTTCTGAGAAACTGCTCTGTTTTCTCTGAATTCTTCTCACAGAGTTACATCTTTCCCTTCAAGAAGCCTTTCGCTAAGGCTGTTCTTGTGGAACTGGCAAAGTGATATTTGGAAGCCCATAGAGGGCTATGGTGAAAAAGGAAATATCTTCCGTTCAAAACAGGAAAGAAGCTTTCTGAGAAACTGCTCTGCGTTCTGTTAATTCATCTCACACAGTTACTTCTTTCCCTTCAAGAAGCCTTTCGCTAAGGCTGTTCTTGTCGAACTGGCAAAGGGATATTTGGAAGCCCATAGAGGGCTATGGTGAAAAAGGAAATATCTTCCGTTCAAAACTGGAAAGAAGCTTTCTGAGAAACTGCTCTGTGTTCTGTTAATTCATCTCAAAGAGTTACGTCTTTGCCTTCAAGAAGCCTTTCGCTAAGGCTCTTCTTGTGGAACTGGCAAAGGGATATTTGGAAGCCCATAGAGGGCAAAGGAGAAAAAGGAAATATCTTCCGTCCAAAACTGGAAAGAAGCTTTCTGAGAATCTGTTCAGTGTTCTCTGAATTCATCTCACAGAGTTACATCTTTCCCATCAAGAAGCCTTTCGCTAAGGCTGTTCTTGTGGAATTGGCAAAGGGATATTTGGAAGCCCATAGAGGGCTATGGTGAAAAAGGAAATATCTCCCGTTCAAAACTAGAAAGAAGCTTTCTGAGAAACTGCTCTGTGTTCTCTGAATTCATCTCACTGAGTTACATCTTTCCCTTCAAGTAGCCTTTCGATAAGGCTGTTCTTGTGGAATTGGCAAAGTGATATTTGGAAGCCCATAGAGGGCTATGGTGAAAAAGGAAATATCTTCCGTTCAAAACTGGAAAGAAGCTTTCTGAGAAATTGCTCTGTGTTCTATGAATTCATCTCACAGAGTTACATCTTTCCCTTCAAGAAGCCTTTCGCTAAGGCTGTTCTTGTGGAATTGGCAAAAGAATGTTTGGAAGCCCATAGAGGGCTATGGTGAAAAAGGAAATAACTTCCGTTCAAAACTGGAAAGAAGCTTTCTGAGAAACTGCTCTGTGTTCTGTTAGTTCATCTCACAGTGTTACATCTTGCCCTTCAAGAAGCCTTTCGCTAAGGCTGTTCTTGTGGAACTGGCAAAGGGATATTTGGAAGCCCTTAGAGGGCTATGGTGAAAAAGGAAATATCTTCCGTTCAGAACTGGAAAGAAGATTTCTGAGAACCTGCTCTGTGTTCTGTTAGTTCATCTCACAGAGTTACATCTTTTCCTTCGAGAAGCCTTTCGCTAAGGCTGTTCTTGTGGAATTGGCAAAGGGATATTTGGAAGCCCAAAGAGGGCTATGTTGAAAAAGGAAATATCTTCCGTTCAAAACTGGAAAGAAGCTTTCTGAGAAACTGCTCTGTGTTCTCTGAATTCATCTCACAGAGTTGCATCTTTCCCTTCAAGAAGCCTTTCGCTAAGGCTGTTCTTGTGGAATTGGCAAAGGGATATTTGGAAGCCCAAAGAGGGCTATGTTGAAAAAGGAAATATCTTCCGTTCAAAACTGGAAAGAAGCTTTCTGAGAAACTGCTCTGTGTTCTGTTAATTCATCTCACAGAGTTACATCTTTCCCTTCAAGAAGCCTTTCGCTAAGGCTGCTCTTGTGGAACTGGCAAAGGGATATTTGGAAGAACCTAGAGGGCTATGGTGAAAAAGGAAATATCTTCCGTTCAAAACTGGAAAGAAGCTTTCTGAGAAACTGCTCTGTGTACTCTGAATTCATCTCACAGAGTTACATGTTTCCCTTCAAGAAGCCTTTCGCTAAGGCTGTTCTTCTAGAATTGGCAAAGTGATATTAGGAAGCCCATAGAGGGCTATGGTGAAAAAGGAAATATCTTCCGTTCAAAACTGGAAAGAAGCTTTCTGAGAAACTGCTCTGTGTTCTGTTAGTTCATCTCACAGAGTTACATCTTTTCCTTCAAGAAGCCGTTCGCTAAGGCTGTTCTTGTAGAACTGGCAAAGGGATATTTGGAAGCCCATAGAGGGCTATGGTGAAAAAGGAAATATCTTCCGTTCAAAACTGGAAAGAAGCTTTCTGAGAAACTGCTCTGCGTTCTCTGAATTCATCTCACAGAGTTACATCATTCCCTTCAAGAAACCTTTCGCTAAGGCTGTTCTTGTGGAATTGGCAAAGTGATATTTGGAAGCCCATAGAGGGCTATGGTGAAAAAGGAAATATCTTCCGTTCAAAACTGGAAAGAAGCTTTCTGAGAAAATGTTCTGTGTTCTGTTAGTTCATTTCACAGAGTTACAACTTTCCCTTCAAGAAGCCTTAAGCTAAGTCTGTTCTTGTGGAACTGGCAAAGGGATATTTGGAAGCCCTTAGAGGGCTATGGTGAAAAAGGAAATATCTTCCGTTCAAAACTGGAAAGAAGATTTCTGAGAAACTGCTCTGTGTTCTGTTAGTTCATCTCACAGAGTTACATCTTTCCCTACAAGAAGTCTTTCGCTAAGGCTGTTCTTGTGGAACTGGCAAAGGGATATTTGGAAACCCATAAAGGGCTATGTTGAAAAAGGAAATATCTTCCGTTCAAAACTGGAAAGAAGCTTTCTGAGAAACTGCTCTGTGTTCTCTGAATTCATCTCACAGTGTTACATCTTTCCCTTCAAGAAGCCTTTCGCTAAGGCTGCTCTTGTGGAACTGGCAAAGGGATATTTGGAAGCCCCTAGAGGGCTATGGTGAAAAAGGAAATATCTTCCGTTCAAAACTGGAAAGAAGCTTTCTGAGAAACTGCTCTGTGTACTCTGAATTCATCTCACAGAGTTACATGTTTCCCTTCAAGAAGCCTTTCGCTAAGGCTGTTCTTCTGGAATTGGCAAAGTGATATTTGGAAGCCCATAGAGGGCTATGGTGAAAAAGGAAATATCTTCCGTTCAAAACTGGAAAGAAGCTTTCTGAGAAACTGCTCTGTGTTCTCTGAATTCATCTCACCGAGTTACATCTTTCCCTTCAAGAAACCTTTCGCTAAGGCTGTTCTTGTGGAATTGGCAAAGTGATATTTGGAAGCCCATAGAGGGCTATGGTGAAAAAGGAAATATCTTCCGTTCAAAACTGGAAAGAAGCTTTCTGAGAAAATCTTCTGTGTTCTGTTAGTTCATCTCACAGAGTTACATCTTTCCCTTCAAGAAGCCTTAAGCTAAGTCTGTTCTTGTGGAACTGGCAAAGGGATATTTGGAAGCCCATAGAGGGGTGTGGTGAAAAAGGAAATAACTTCCGTTCAAAACAGGAAAGAAGCTTTCTGAGAAACTGCTCTGTGTTCTATGAATTCATCTCACAGAGTTACATCTTTCCCTTCAAGAAGCCTTTCGCTAAGGCTGTTCTTGTGGAATTGGCAAAGGGATGTTTGGAAGCCCATAGAGGGCTATGGTGAAAAAGGAAATAACATCCGTTCAAAACTGGAAAGAAGCTTTCTGAGAAACTGCTCTGTGTTCTGTTAGTTCATCTCACAGAGTTACATCTTTTCCTTCAAGAAGCCGTTCGCTAAGGCTGTTCTTGGAGAACTGGCAAAGGGATATTTGGAAGCCCATAGATGGCTATGGTGAAAAAGGAAATATCTTCCGTTCAAAACTGGAAAGAAGCTTTCTGAGAAACTGCTCTGTGTTCTCTGAATTCATCTCACAGAGTTACATCTTTCCCTTCAAGAAACCTTTCGCTAAGGCTGTTCTTGTGGAATTGGCAAAGTGATATTTGGAAGCCCATAGAGGGCTATGGTGAAAAAGGAAATATCTTCCGTTCAAAACTGGAAAGAAGCTTTCTGAGAAAATCTTCTGTGTTCTGTTAGTTCATCTCACAGAGTTACATCTTTCCCTTCAAGAAGCCTTAAGCTAAGTCTGTTCTTGTGGAACTGGCAAAGGGATATTTGGAAGCCCTTAGAGGGCTATGGTGAAAAAGGAAATATCTTCCGTTCAAAACTGGAAAGAAGATTTCTGAGAAACTGCTCTGTGTTCTGTTAATTCATCTCACAGAGTTACATCTTTCCCTACAATAAGTCTTTCGCTAAGGCTGTTCTTGTGGAACTGGCAAAGGGATATTTGGAAACCCATAGAGGGCTATGTTGAAAAAGGAAATATCTTCCGTTCAAAACTGGAAAGAAGCTTTCTGAGAAACTGCTCTGTGTTCTCTGAATTCATCTCACAGAGTTACATCTTTCCCTTCAAGAAGTCTTTCGCTAAGGCTGTTCTTCTGGAACTGGCAAAGGGATAATTGGAAGCCCCTAGAGGGCTATGGTGAAAAAGGTAATATCTTCCGTTCAAAACTGGAAAGAAGCTTTCTGAGAAACTGCTCTCTGTTCTGTTAATTCATATCACAGAGCTACATCTTTCCCTTCAAGAAGCCTTTCGCTAAGGCTGTTCTTGTGGAATTGGCAAAGTGATATTTGGAAGCCCATAGAGGGCCATGGTGAAAAATGAAATATCTTCCGTTCAAAACTGGAAAGAAGCTTTCTGAGAAACTGTTCTGTGTTCTGTTAGTTCATCTCACAGAGTTACATCTTTCCCTTCAAGAAGCCTTTCGCTAAGGCTGTTCTTGTGGAACTGGCAAAGGGATATTTGGAAGCCCTTAGAGGGCTATGGTGAAAAAGGAAATATCTTCCGTTCAAAACTGGAAAGAATATTTCTGAGAAACTGCTCTGTGTTTTGTTAGTTCATCTCACAGAGTTACATCTTTCCCTACAAGAAGTCTTTCGCTAAGGCTGTTCTTGTGGAACTGGCAAAGGGATATTTGGAAACCCATAGAGGGCTATGTTGAAAAAGGAAATATCTTCCGTTCAAAACTGGAAAGAAGCTTTCTGAGAAACTGCTCTGTGATCTGTTAGTTGATCTCACAGAGTTACATCTTTCCCTTCAAGAAGCCTTTCGCTAAGGCTGTTCTTATGGAACTGGCAAAGGGATATTTGGAAACCCATAGAGGGCTTTGGTGAAAAAGGAAATATCTTCCGTTCAAAACTGGAAAGAAGCTTTCTGAGAAACTGCTCTGTGTTCTATTAATTCATCTCACAGAGCTGCATCTTTCCCTTCAAGAAGCCTATCGCCAAGGCTGTTCTTATGGAATTGGCAAAGGGATATTTGGAAGCCCATAGAGCGCTACGGTGAAAAAGGAAATATCTTCCGTTCAAAACTGGAAAGAAGCTTTCTGAGAAACTGCTCTGTGTTCTGTTAGTTCATCTCACAGAGTTACATCTTTCCCTTCAAGAAACCTTTCGCTAAGGCTGTTCTTGTGGAATTGGCAAAATGATATTTGGAAGCCCATAGAGGGCTATGGTGAAAAAGGAAATATCTTCCTTTCAAAACTGGAAAGAAGCTTTCTGAGAAACTGCTCTGTGTTCTACGAATTCATCTCACAGAGTTACATCTTTCCCTTCCAGAAGCCTTTCGCTAAGGCTGTTCTTGTGGAATTGGCAAAGGGATATTTGGAAGCCCATAGAGGGCTACGGTGAAAAAGGAAATATCTTCCGTTCAAAACCGGAAAGAAGCTTTCTGAGAAACTGCTCTGTGTTCTCTGAATTCATCTCACAGAGTTACATCTTTACCTTCAAGAAGACTTTCGCTAAGGTTGTTGTTGAGGAATTGGCAAAGGGATATTTGGAAGCCCATAGAGGGCTATGGTGAAAAAGGAAATATCTTCCGTTCAAAACTGGAAAGAAGCTTTCTGAGAAACGGCTCTGTGTTCTCTGAATTCATCTCACAGAGTTACATCTTTCCCTTCAAGAAGCCTTTCGCTAAGGCTGTTCTATTGGAACTGGCAAAGTGATATTTGGAAGCCCATAGAGGGCTATGGTGAAAAAGAGAATATCTTCCGTTCAAAACTGGAAAGAAGCTTTCTGAGAAACTGCTCTGTGTTCTGTTAATTCATATCACAGAGCTACATCTTTCCCTTCAAGAAGCCTTTCGCTAAGGCTGTTCTTGTGGAATTGGCAAAGTGATATTTGGAAGCCCATAGAGGGCTATGGTGAAAAATGAAATATCTTCCGTTCAAAACTGGAAAGAAGCTTTCTGAGAAACTGTTCTGTGTTCTGTTAGTTCATCTCACAGAGTTACATCTTTCCCTTCAAGAAGCCTTTCGCTAAGGCTGTTCTTGTGGAACTGGCAAAGGGATATTTGGAAGCCCTTAGAGGGCTATGGTGAAAAAGGGAATATCTTCCGTTCAAAACTGGAAAGAATATTTCTGAGAAACTGCTCTGTGTTCTGTTAGTTCATCTCACAGAGTTACATCTTTCCCTACAAGAAGTCTTTCGCTAAGGCTGTTCTTGTGGAACTGGCAAAGGGATATTTGGAAACCCATAGAGGGCTATGTTGAAAAAGGAAATATCTTCCGTTCAAAACTGGAAAGAAGCTTTCTGAGAAACTGCTCTGTGATCTGTTAGTTCATCTCACAGAGTTACATCTTTCCCTTCAAGAAGCCTTTCGCTAAGGCTGTTCTTATGGAACTGGCAAAGGGATATTTGGAAGCCCATAGAGGGCTTTGGTGAAAAAGGAAATATCTTCCGTTCAAAACTGGAAAGAAGCTTTCTGAGAAACTGCTCTGTGTTCTGTTAATTCATCTCACAGAGTTACATCTTTCCCTTCAAGAAGCCTTTCGCTAAGGCTGTTCCTGTGGAATTGGCAAAGGGATATTTGGAAGCCCATAGTGGGCTATGGTGAAAAAGGAAATATCTTCCGTTCAAAACTGGAAAGAAGCTTTCTGAGAAACTGCTCTGTGTTCTGTTAATTCATCTCACAGAGCTGCATCTTTCCCTTCAAGAAGCCTATCGCCAAGGCTGTTCTTATGGAATTGGCAAAGGGATATTTGGAAGCCCATAGAGCGCTACGGTGAAAAAGGAAATATCTTCCGTTCAAAACTGGAAAGAAGCTTTCTGAGAAACTGCTCTGTGTTCTGTTAGTTCATCTCACAGAGTTACATCTTTCCCTTCCAGAAGCCTTTCGCTAAGGCTGTTCTTGTGGAATTGGCAAAGGGATATTTGGAAGCCCATAGAGGGCTACGGTGAAAAAGGAAATATCTTCCGTTCAAAACCGGAAAGAAGCTTTCTGAGAAACTGCTCTGTGTTCTCTGAATTCATCTCACAGAGTTATATCTTTACCTTCAAGAAGACTTTCGCTAAGGTTGTTCTTGAGGAATTGGCAAAGGGATATTTGGAAGCCCATAGTGGGCTATGGTGAAAAAGGAAATATCTTCCGTTCAAAACTGGAAAGAAGCTTTCTGAGAAACGGCTCTGTGTTCTCTGAATTCATCTCACAGAGTTACATCTTTGCCTTCAAGAAGCCTTTCGCTAATGCTGGTTTTGTGGAATTGGCAAAGGGAAATTTGAAGCCCATAGAGGGCTATGGTGAAAAAGGAAATATCTTCCGTTCAAAACTGGAAAGAAGCTTTCTGAGAAACTGCTCTGTGTTCTCTGAATTCTTCTCACAGAGTTCCATCTTTCCCTTCAAGAAGCCTTTCGCTAAGGCTGTTCTTGTGGAACTGGCAAAGGGATATTTGGAAACCCATAGAGGCCTATGGTGAAAAAGGAAATATCTTCCGTACAAAACTGGAAAGTAGCTTTCTGAGAAACTGCTCTGTGTTCTCTGAATTCATCTCACAGAGTTACATCTTTCCCTTCAAGAAGCCTTTCGCTAAGGCTGTTCTTGTGGAACTGGCAAAGGGATATTTGGAAGCCCATAGAGGGCTATGGTGAAAAAGGAAATATCTTCCTTTGAAAACTGGAAAGAAGCTTTCTGAGAAACTGCTCTGTGTTCTCTGAATTCATCTCACAGAGTTACATCTTTCCCTTCAATAAGCCTTTCGCTAAGGCTGTTCTTGTGGAACTGGCAAAGGGATATTTGGAGGCCCATAGAGGGCTCTGGTGAAAAAGGAAATATCTTCCGTTCAAAACTGGAAAGAAGCTTTCTGAGAAACTGCTCTGTGTTCTCTGAATTCATCTCACAGAGTTACATCTTTCCCTTAAAGAAGCCTTTCGCTAAGGCTGTTCTTGTGGAATTGGCAAAGTGATATTTGGAAGCCCATAGAGGGCTATGGTGAAAAAGGAAATATCTTCCGTTCAAAACTGGAAAGAAGCTTTCTGAGAAACTGTTCTGTGTTCTGTTAGTTCATCTCACAGAGTTACATCTTTCCCTTCAAGAAGCCTTTCGCTAAGGCTGTTCTTGTGGAACTGGCAAAGGGATATTTGGAAGCCCATAGAGAGTTACGGTGAAAAAGGAAATATCTTCCGTTCAAAACTGGAAAGATGATTTCTGAGAAACTGCTCTGTGTTCTCTGAATTCATCTCACAGAGTTACATCTTTCCCTTCAAGAAGCCTTTCGCTAAGGCTGTTCTTGTGGAATTGACAAAGGGATATTTGGAAGCACAAAGAGGGCTATGGTGAAAAAGGAAATATCTTCCGTTCAAAACTGGAAAGAAGCTTTCTCAGAAACTGCTCTGTGTCCTGTTAATTCATCTCACAGAGTTACATCTTTCCCTTCAAGAAGCCTTTCGCTAAGGCTGCTCTTGTGGAACTGGCAAAGGGATATTTGGAAGCCCATAGAGGGCTATGGTGAAAAAGGAAATATCTTCCGTTCAAAACTGGAAAGAAGCTTTCTGAGAAACTGCTCTGTGTACTCTGAATTCATCTCACAGAGTTACATCTTTCCCTTCAAGAAGCCTTTCGATAAGGCTGTTCTTGCGGAATTGGCAAAGGGATATTTGGAAGCCCATAGAGGGCTATGGTGAAAAAGGAAATATCTTCCGGTCAAAACTGGAAAGAAGCTTTCTGTGAAACTGTTCTGTGTTCTCTTAATTCATCTCACAGAGATACATCTTTCCCTTTAAGAGGCCTTTTGCTAAGTCTGTTCTTATGGAATTGGCAAATGGATATTTGGAAGCCCATAGAGGGCTATGGTGAAAAAGGAAATATCTTCCGTTGAAAACTGGAAAGAAGCTTTCTGAGAAACTGCTCCGTGTTCTCTGAATTCATCTCACAGAGTTACATCTTTCTCTTCAAGAAGCCTTTCGCTAAGGCTGTTCTTCTGGAATTGGCAAAGGGATATTTGGAAGCCCATAGAGCGCTATGGTGAAAAAGGAAATATCTTCCGTTCAAAACTGGAAAGAAGCTTTTTGAGAAACTGCTCTTTTTTCTGTTAATTCACCTCACAGAGTTACATCTTTCCCTTCAAGAAGCCTTTCGCTAAGGCTGTTCTTTTGGAAGTGGCAAAGGGATATTTGGAATCCCATAGAGGGCTTTGGTGAAAAAGGAAATATCTTCCGTTCAAAACTGGAAAGAAGCTTTCTGAGAAACTGCTCTGTGTTCTGTTAATTCATCTCACAGAGTTACATCTTTCCCTTCAAGAAGCCTTTCGCTAAGGCTGTTCTTGTGGAATTGGCAAAGGGATATTTGGAAGCCCATAGAGGGCTATGGTGAAAAAGGAAATATCTTCCGTTCAAAACTGGAAAGAAGCTTTCTGAGAAACTGCTCTGTGTTCTGTTAATTCATCTCACAGAGCTGCATCTTTCCCTTCAAGAAGCCTATCGCCAAGGCTGTTCTTATGGAATTGGCAAAGGGATATTTGGAAGCCCATAGAGCGCTACGGTGAAAAAGGAAATATCTTCCGTTCAAAACTGGAAAGAAGCTTTCTGAGAAACTGCTCTGCGTTCTGTTAGTTCATCTCACAGAGTTACATCTTTCCCTTCAAGAAGCCTTTCGCTAAGGCTGTTCTTGTGGAATTGGCAAAATGATATTTGGAAGCCCATAGAGGGCTATGGTGAAAAAGGAAATATCTTCCTTTCAAAACTGGAAAGAAGCTTTCTGAGAAACTGCTCTGTGTTCTACGACTTCATCTCACAGAGTTACATCTTTCCCTTCCAGAAGCCTTTCGCTAAGGCTGTTCTTGTGGAATTGCCAAAGGGATATTTGGAAGCCCTTAGAGGGCTATTGTGAAAAAGGAAATATCTTCCGTTCAAAACCGGAAAGAAGCTTTCTGAGAAACTGCTCTGTGTTCTCTGAATTCATCTCACAGAGTTACATCTTTACCTTCAAGAAGACTTTCGCTAAGGTTGTTCTTGAGGAATTGGCAAAGGGATATTTGGAAGCCCATAGAGGGCTATGGTGAAAAAGGAAATATCTTCCGTTCAAAACTGGAAAGAAGCTTTCTGAGAAACGGCTCTGTGTTCTCTGAATTCCTCTCACAGAGTTACATCTTTGCCTTCAAGAAGCCTTTCGCTAAGGCTGTTCTTGTGGAACTGGCCAAGGGATATTTGGAAACCCATAGAGGGCTATGGTGAAAAAGGAAATATCTTCCGTACAAAACTGGAAAATAGCTTTCTGAGAAACTGCTCTGTGTTCTCTGAATTCATCTCACAGAGTTACATCTTTCCCTTCAAGAAGCCTTTCGCTAAGGCTGTTCTTGTGGAACTGGCAAAGGGATATTTGGAAGCCCATAAAGGGCTATGGTGAAAAATGAAATACCTTCCGTTCAAATCTGGAAAGAAGCTTTCTGAGAAACTGCTCTGTGCTCTGTTAGTTCATCTCACAGAGTTACATCTTTCCCTTCAAGATGCCTTTCGCTAAGGCTGTTCTTGTGGAATTAGCAAAGTGATATTTGGAAGCCCTTAGAGGGCTATGGTGAAAAAGGAAATATCTTCCGTTCAAAACTGGAAAGAAGCTTTCTGAGAAACTGCTCTGTGTTCTCTGAATTCTTCTCACAGAGTTACATCTTTCCTTTCAAGAAGCCTTTCGCTAAGGCTGTTCTTATGGAACTGGCAAAGGGATATTTGGAAACCCATAGAGGGCTATGGTGAAAAAGGAAATATCTTCCGTTCAAAACTGGAAAGAAGCTTTCTGAGAAACTGCTCTGTGTTCTCTGAATTCATCTCACAGAGTTACATCTTTCCCTTGAAGAAGCCTTTTGCTAAGGCTGTTCTTGTGGAATTGGCAAAGTGATATTTGGAAGCCCATAGAGGGCTATGGTGAAAAAGGAAATATCTTCCGTTCAAAACTGGAAAGAAGCTTTCTGAGAAACTGTTCTGTGTTCTGTTAGTTCATCTCACAGAGTTACATCTTTCCCTTCAAGAAGCCTTTCGCTAAGGCTGTTCTTGTGGAACTGGCAAAGGGATATTTGGAAGCCCATAGAGAGTTATGGTGAAAAAGGAAATATCTTCCGTTCAAAACTGGAAAGAAGCTTTCTGAGAAACTGCTCTGTGTTCTCTGAATTCATCTCACAGAGTTACATCTTTCCCTTCAAGAAGCTTTTCGCTAAGGCTGTTCTTGTGGAATTGGCAAAGGGATATTTGGAAGCCCAAAGAGGGCTATGTTGAAAAAGGAAATATCTTCCGTTCAAAACTGGAAAGAAGCTTTCTGAGAAACTGCTCTGTGTTCTGTTAATTCATCTCACAGAGTTACATCTTTCCCTTCAAGAAGCCTTTCGCTAAGGCTGCTCTTGTGGGACTGGCAAAGGGATATTTGGAAGCCCCTAGAGGGCTATGGTGAAAAAGGAAATATCTTCCGATCAAAACTGGAAAGAAGCTTTCTGAGAAACTTCTCTGTGTACTCTGAATTCATCTCACAGAGTTACATGTTTCCCTTCAGGAAGCCTTTCGCTAAGGCTGTTCTTCTGGAATTGGCAAAGTGATATTTGGAAGCCCATAGAGGGCTATGGTGAAAAAGGAAATATCTTCCGTTCAAAACTGGAAAGAAGCTTTCTGAGAAACTGCTCTGTGTTCTGTTAATTCATCTCACAGAGTTACATCTTTCCCTTCAAGAAGCCTTTCGCTAACGCTGTTCTTGTGGAATTGGCAAAGTGATATTTTGAAGCCCATAGAGGGGTATGGTGAAAAAGGAAATATCTTCCGTTCAAAACTGAAAAGAAGCTTTCTGAGAAACTGCTCTGTGTTCTATGAATTCATCTCACAGAGTTACATCTTTCCCTTCAAGAAGCCTTTCGCTAAAGCTGTTCTTGTGGAATTGGCAAAGGGATGTTTGGAAGCCCATAGAGGGCTATGGTGAAAAAGGAAATAACATCCGTTCAAAACTGGAAAGAAGCTTTCTGAGAAACTGCTCTGTGTTCTGTTAGTTCATCTCACAGTGTTACATCTTGCCCTTCAAGAAGCCTTTCGCTAAGTCTGTTCTTGTGGAACTGGCAAAGGGATATTTGGAAGCCCTTAGAGGGCTATGGTGAAAAAGGAAATATCTTCCGTTCAAAACTGGAAAGAAGCTTTCTGAGAAACTGCTCTGTGTTCTCTGAATTCATCTCACAGAGTTACATCTTTCCCTTCAAGAAACCTTTCGCTAAGGCTGTTCTTGTGGAATTGGCAAAGTGATATTTGGAAGCCCATAGAGGGCTATGGTGAAAAAGGAAATATCTTCCGTTCAAAACTGGAAAGAAGCTTTCTGAGAAACTGTTCTGTGTTCTGTTAATTCATCTCACAGAGATACATCTTTCCCTTTAAGAGGCCTTTTGCTAAGTCTGTTCTTATGGAATTGGCAAATGGATATTTGGAAGCCCATAGAGGGCTATGGTGAAAAAGGAAATATCTTCCGTTCAAAACTGGAAAGAAGCTTTCTGAGAAACTGCTCTGTGTTCTCTGAATTCATCTCACAGAGTTACATCTTTCCCTTCAAGAAGCCTTTCGCTAAGGCTGTTCTTCTGGAATTGGCAAAGGGATATTTGGAAGCCCATAGAGGGCTATGGTGAAAAAGGAAATATCTTCCGTTCAAAACTGGAAAGAAGCTTTCTGAGAAACTGCTCTGTGTTCTGTTAATTCATCTCACAGAGTTACATCTTTCCCTTCAAGAAGCCTTTCGCTAAGGCTGTTCTTGTGGAATTGGCAAAGGGATGTTTGGAAGCCCATAGAGGGCTATGGTGAAAAAGGAAATAACATCCGTTCAAAACTGGAAAGAAGCTTTCTGAGAAACTGCTCTGTGTTCTGTTAGTTCATCTCACAGTGTTACATCTTGCCCTTCAAGAAGCCTTTCGCCAAGGCTGTTCTTGTGGAATTGGCAAAGGGATATTTGGAAGCCCATAGAGGGCTATGGTGAAAAAGGAAATATCTTCCGTTCAAAACTGGAAAGAAGCTTTCTGAGAAACTGTTCTGTGTTCTGTTAGTTCATCTCACAGAGTTACATCTTTCCCTTCAAGAAGCCTTTCGCTAAGTCTGTTCTTGTGGAACTGGCAAAGGGATATTTGGAAGCCCTTAGAGGGCTATGGTGAAAAAGGAAATATCTTCCGTTCAAAACTGGAAAGAAGATTTCTGAGAACCTGCTCTGTGTTCTGTTAGTTCATCTCACAGAGTTACATCTTTTCCTTCAAGAAGCCGTTCGCTAAGGCTGTTCTTGTAGAACTGGCAAAGGGATATTTGGAAGCCCATAGAGGGCTATGGTGAAAAAGGAAATATCTTCCGTTCAAAACTGGAAAGAAGCTTTCTGAGAAACTGCTCTGTGTTCTCTGAATTCATCTCACAGAGTTACATCTTTCCCTTCAAGAAACCTTTCGCTAAGGCTGTTCTTGTGGAATTGGCAAAGAGATATTTGGAAGCCCATAGAGGGCTATGGTGAAAAAGGAAATATCTTCCGTTCAAAACTGGAAAGAAGCTTTCTGAGAAACTGTTCTGTGTTCTGTTAATTCATCTCACAGAGATACATCTTTCCCTTTAAGAGGCCTTTTGCTAAGTCTGTTCTTATGGAATTGGCAAATGGATATTTGGAAGCCCATAGAGGGCTATGGTGAAAAAGGAAATATCTTCCGTTCAAAACTGGAAAGAAGCTTTCTGAGAAACTGCTCTGTGTTCTCTGAATTCATCTCACAGAGTTACATCTTTCCCTTCAAGAAGCCTTTCGCTAAGGCTGTTCTTCTGGAATTGGCAAAGGGATATTTGGAAGCCCATAGAGGGCTATGGTGAAAAAGGAAATATCTTCCGTTCAAAACTGGAAAGAAGCTTTCTGAGAAACTGCTCTGTGTTCTCTGAATTCATCTCACAGAGTTACATCTTTCCCTTCAAGAAGCCTTTCGCTAAGGCTGTTCTTGTGGAACTGGCAAAGGGATATTTGGAAGCCCATAGAGGGTTATGGTGAAAAAGGAAATATCTTCCGTTCAAAACTGGAAAGAAGCTTTCTGAGAAACTGCTCTGTGTTCTCTGAATTCATCTCACAGAGTTACATCTTTCCCTTCAAGAAGCCTTTCGCTAAGGCTGTTCTTGTGGAACAGGCAAAGGGATATTTCGAAGCTCATAGACGGCTATGGTGAAAAAGGAAATATCTTCCGTTCAAAACTGGAAAGAAGCTTTCTGAGAAACTGCTCTGTGTTCTATGAATTCATCTCACAGGGTTACATCTTTCCCTTCAAGAAGCCTTTCGCTAAGGCTGTTCTTGTGGAATTGGCAAAGGGATATTTGGAAGCCCATAGAGGGCTATGGTGAAAAAGGAAATATCTTCCGTTCAAAACTGGAAAGAAGCTTTCTGAGAAACTGCTCTGTGTTCTGTTAGTTCATCTCACAGAGTTACATCTTGCCCTTCAAGAAGCCTTTCGCCAACGCTGTTCTTGTGGAATTGGCAAAGGGATATTTGGAAGCCCATAGAGGGCTATGGTGAAAAAGGAAATATCTTCCGTTCAAAACTGGAAAGAAGCTTTCTGAGAAACTGCTCTGTGTTCTCTGAATTCATCTCACAGAGTTACATCTTTCCCTTCAAGAAGCCTTTCGCTAAGGCTGTTCTTGTGGAATTGGCAAAGTGATATTTGGAAGCCCATAGAGGGCTATGGTGAAAAAGGAAATATCTTCCGTTCAAAACTGGAAAGAAGCTTTTGAGAAACTGCTCTGTGCTCTGTTAATTCATCTCACAGAGCTGCATCTTTCCCTTCAAGAAGCCTTTCGCTAAGGCTGTTCTTGTGGAACTGGCAAATTGATATTTCGAAGCTCATAGAGGGCTATGGTGAAAAAGGAAATATCTTCCGTTCAAAACTGGAAAGAATATTTCTGAGAAACTGCTCTGTGTTCCGTTAGTTCATCTCCCAGAGTTACATCTTTCCCTACAAGAAGTCTTTCGCTAAGGCTGTTCTTGTGGAACTGGCAAAGGGATATTTGGAAACCCATAGAGGGCTATGGTGAAAAAGGAAATATCTTCCGTTCAAACCTGGAAAGAATATTTCTGAGAAACTGCTCTGTGTTCTGTTAGTTCATCTCACAGAGTTACATCTTTCCCTACAAGAAGTCTTTCGCTAAGGCTGTTCTTGTGGAAATTGCAAAGGGATATTTGGAAACCCATATAGGGCTATGTTGAAAAAGGAAATATCTTCCGTTCAAAACTGGAAAGAAGCTTTCTGAGAAACTGCTCTGTGATCCGTTAGTTCATCTCACAGAGTTACATCTTTCACTTCAAGAAGCCTTTCGCTAAGGCTGTTCTTATGGAACTGGCAAAGGGATATTTGGAAGCCCATAGAGGGCTTTGGTGAAAAAGGAAATATCTTCCGTTCAAAACTGGAAAGAAGCTTTCTGAGAAACTGCTCTGTGTTCTGTTAATTCAGCTCACAGAGTTACATCTTTCCCTTCAAGAAGCCTTTCGCTAAGGCTGTTCTTGTGGAATTGGCAAAGGGATATTTGGAAGCCCATAGAGGGCTATGATGAAAAAGGAAATATCTTCCGTTCAAAACTGGAAAGAAGCTTTCTGAGAAACTGCTCTGTGTTCTGTTAATTCATATCACAGAGCTACATCTTTCCCTTCAAGAAGCGTTTCGATAAGTCTGTTCTCATGGAATTGGCAAATGGATATTTGGAAGCCCATAGAGGGCTATGGTAAAAAAGGAAATATCTTCCGTTGAAAACTGGAAAGAAGCTTTCTGAGAAACTGCTCTGTGTTCTATGAATTCATCTCACAGAGTTACATCTTTCCCTTCAAGAAGCCTTTCGCTAAGGCTGTTCTTGTGGAACTGGCAAATTGATATTTCGAAGCTCATAGAGGGCTATGGTGAAAAAGGAAATAACTTCCGTTCAAAACTGGAAAGAAGCTTTCTGAGAAACTGCTCTGTGTTCTCTGAATTCATCTCACAGAGTTACATCTTTCCCTTCAAGAAGCCTTTCGCTAAGGCTGTTCTATTGGAACTGGCAAAGGGATATTTGGAAGCCCATAGAGGGCTATGGTGAAAAAGGAAATATCTTCCGTTCAAAACTGGAAAGAAGCTTTCTGAGAAACTGCTCTGTGTTCTCTGAATTCATCTCACAGAGTTACATCTTTCCCTTCAAGAAGCCTTTCGCTAAGGCTGTTCTTGTGGAATTGGCAAAGTGATATTTGGAAGCCCATAGAGGGCTATGGTGAAAAAGGAAATATCTTCCGTTCAAAACTGGAAAGAAGCTTTCTGAGAAACTGTTCTGTGTTCTGTTAGTTCATCTCACAGAGTTACATCTTTCCCTTCAAGAAGCCTTTCGCTAAGGCTGTTCTTGTGGAACTGGCAAAGGGATATTTGGAAGCCCATAGAGAGTTATGGTGAAAAAGGAAATATCTTCCGTTCAAAACTGGAAAGAAGCTTTCTGAGAAACTGCTCTGTGTTCTCTGAATTCATCTCACAGAGATACATCTTTCCCTTCAAGAAGCCTTTCGCTAAGGCTGTTCTTGTGGAATTGGCAAAGGGATATTTGGAAGCCCAAAGAGGGCTATGGTGAAAAAGGAAATATCTTCCGTTCAAAACTGGAAAGAAGCTTTCTGAGAAACTGCTCTGTGTTCTGTTAATTCATCTAACAGAGTTACATCTTTCCCTTCAAGAAGCCTTTCGCTAAGGCTGCTCTTGTGGAACTGGCAAAGGGATATTTGGAAGCCCATAGAGGGCTATGGTGAAAAAGGAAATATCTTCCGTTCAAAACTGGAAAGAAGCTTTCTCAGAAACTGCTCTGTGTACTCTGAATTCATCTCACAGAGTTACATCTTTCCCTTCAAGAAGCCTTTCGATAAGACTCATCTAGTGGAATTGGCAAAGTGATATTTGGAAGCCCATAGATTGCTATGGTGAAAAAGGAAATATCTTCCGTTCAAAACTGGAAAGAAGCTTTCTGAGAAACTGCTCTGTGTTCTATGAATTCATCTCACAGAGTTACATCTTTCCCTTCAAGAAGCCTTTCGCTAAGTCTGTTCTTGTGGAATTGGCAAATTGATATTTCGAAGCTCATAGAGGGCTATGGTGAAAAAGGAAATATCTTCCGTTCAAAACTGGAAAGAAGCTTTCTGAGAAACTGCTCTGTGTTCTCTGAATTCTTCTCACAGAGTTACATCTTTCCCTTCAAGAAGCCTTTCGCTAAGGCTGTTCTTGTGGAACTGCCAAAGGGATATTTGGAAGCCCATAGAGAGCTATGGTGAAAAATGAAATATCTTCCGTTCAAAACTGGAAAGAATATTTCTGAGAAACTGTTCTGTGTTCTGTTAGTTCATCTCACAGAGTTACATCTTTCCCTTCAAGAAGCCTTTCGCTAAGGCTGTTCTTGTGGAACTGGCAAAGGGATATTTGGAAGCCCTTAGAGGGCTATGGTGAAAAAGGAAATATCTTCCGTTCAAAACTGGAAAGAAGATTTCTGAGAAACTGCTCTGTGTTCTGTTAGTTCATCTCACAGAGTTACATCTTTCCCTTCAAGATGCCTTTCGCTAAGGCTGTTCTTGTGGAATTAGCAAAGTGATATATGGAAGCCCTTAGAGGGCTATGGTGAAAAAGGAAATATCTTCCGTTCAAAACTGGAAAGAAGCTTTCTGAGAAACTGCTCTGTGTTCTCTGAATTCATCTCACAGAGTTACATCTTTACCTTCAAGAAGACTTTCGCTAAGGTTGTTCTTGAGGAATTGGCAAAGGGATATTTGGAAGCCCATAGAGGGCTATGGTGAAAAAGGAAATATCTTCCGTTCAAAACTGGAAAGAAGCTTTCTGAGAAACGGCTCTGTGTTCTCTGAATTCATCTCACAGAGTTACATCTTTGCCTTCAAGAAGCCTTTCGCTAATTCTGTTTTTGTGGAATTGGCAAAGGGAAATTTGAAGCCCATAGAGGGCTATGGTGAAAAAGGAAATATCTTCCGTTCAAAACTGGAAAGAAGCTTTCTGAGAAACTGCTCTGTGTTCTCTGAATTCTTCTCACAGAGTTCCATCTTTCCCTTCAAGAAGCCTTTCGCTAAGGCTGTTCTTGTGGAACTGGCAAAGGGATATTTGGAAGCCCATAGAGGGCTATGGTGAAAAAGGAAATATCTTCCGTTCAAAACTGGAAAGAAGCTTTCTGAGAAACTGCTCTGTGTTCTGTTAATTCATCTCACAGAGCTGCATCTTTCCCTTCAAGAAGCCTATCGCCAAGGCTGTTCTTATGGAATTGGCAAAGGGATATTTGGAAGCCCATAGAGCGCTACGGTGAAAAAGGAAATATCTTACGTTCAAAACTGGAAAGAAGCTTTCTGAGAAACTGCTCTGCGTTCTATTAGTTCATCTCACAGAGTTACATCTTTCCCTTCAAGAAGCCTTTCGCTAAGGCTGTTCTTGTGGAATTGGCAAAATGATATTTGGAAGCCCATAGAGGGCTATGGTGAAAAAGGAAATATCTTCCTTTCAAAACTGGAAAGAAGCTTTCTGAGAAACTGCTCTGTTTTCTACGACTTCATCTCACAGAGTTACATCTTTCCCTTCCAGAAGCCTTTCGCTAAGGCTGTTCTTGTGGAATTGGCAAAGGGATATTTGGAAGCCCTTAGAGGGCTATGGTGAAAAAGGAACTATCTTCCGTTCAAAACCGGAAAGAAGCTTTCTGAGAAACTGCTCTGTGTTCTCTGAATTCATCTCACAGAGTAACATCTTTACCTTCAGAAGACTTTCGCTAAGGTTGTTCTTGAGGAATTGTCAAAGGGATATTTGGAAGCCCATAGTGGGCTATGGTGAAAAAGGAAATATCTTCCGTTCAAAACTGGAAAGAAGCTTTCTGAGAAACGGCTCTGTGTTCTCTGAATTCATCTCACAGAGTTACATCTTTTCCTTCAAGAAGCCTTTCGCTAAGGCTGTTCTTGTGGAACTGGCAAAGGGATATTTGGAAACCCATAGAGGGCTATGGTGAAAAAGGAAATATCTTCCGTACAAAACTGTAAAATAGCTTTCTGAGAAACTGCTCTGTGTTCTCTGAATTCATCTCACAGAGTTACATCTTTCCCTTCAAGAAGCCTTTCGCTAAGGCTGTTCTTGTGGAACTGACAAAGGGATATTTGGAAGCCCATAGAGAGTTATGGTGAAAAAGGAAATATCTTCCGTTCAAAACTGGAAAGAAACTTTCTGAGAAACTGCTCTGTGTACTCTGAATTCATCTCACAGAGTTACATCTTTCCCTTCAAGAAGCCTTTCGATAAGGCTGTTCTATTGGAATTGGCAAAGTGATATTTGGAAGCCCATAGATTGCTATGGTGAAAAAGGAAATATCTTCCGTTCAAAACTGGAAAGAAGCTTTCTGAGAAACTGCTCTGTGTTCTCTGAATTCATCTCACAGAGTTACATCTTTCCCTTCAAGAAGCCTTTCGCTAAGGCTGTTCTTGTGGAATTGACAAAGGGATATTTGGAAGCACAAAGAGGGCTATGGTGAAAAAGGAAATATCTTCCGTTCAAAACTGGAAAGAAGCTTTCTCAGAAACTGCTCTGTGTCCTGTTAATTCATCTCACAGAGTTACATCTTTCCCTTCAAGAAGCCTTTCGCTAAGGCTGCTCTTGTGGAACTGGCAAAGGGATATTTGGAAGCCCATAGAGGGCTAAGGTGAAAAAGGAAATATCTTCCGTTCAAAACTGGAAAGAAGCTTTCTGAGAAACTGCTCTGTGTACTCTGAATTCATCTCACAGAGTTACATCTTTCCCTTCAAGAAGCCTTTCGATAAGGCTGTTCTTGCGGAATTGGCAAAGGGATATTTGGAAGCCCATAGAGGGCTATGGTGAAAAAGGAAATATCTTCCGGTCAAAACTGGAAAGAAGCTTTCTGTGAAACTGTTCTGTGTTCTCTTAATTCATCTCACAGAGATACATCTTTCCCTTTAAGAGGCCTTTTGCTAAGTCTGTTCTTATGGAATTGGCAAATGGATATTTGGAAGCCCATAGAGGGCTATGGTGAAAAAGGAAATATCTTCCGTTGAAAACTGGAAAGAAGCTTTCTGAGAAACTGCTCCGTGTTCTCTGAATTCATCTCACAGAGTTACATCTTTCCCTTCAAGAAGCCTTTCGCTAAGGCTGTTCTTCTGGAATTGGCAAAGGGATATTTGGAAGCCCATAGAGCGCTATGGTGAAAAAGGAAATATCTTCCGTTCAAAACTGGAAAGAAGCTTTTTGAGAAACTGCTCTTTTTTCTGTTAATTCACCTCACAGAGTTACATCTTTCCCTTCAAGAAGCCTTTCGCTAAGGCTGTTCTTTTGGAAGTGGCAAAGGGATATTTGGAAGCCCATAGAGGGCTTTGGTGAAAAAGGAAATATCTTCCGTTCAAAACTGGAAAGAAGCTTTCTGAGAAACTGCTCTGTGTTCTGTTAATTCATCTCACAGAGTTACATCTTTCCCTTCAAGAAGCCTTTCGCTAAGGCTGTTCTTGTGGAATTGGCAAAGGGATATTTGGAAGCCCATAGAGGGCTATGGTGAAAAAGGAAATATCTTCCGTTCAAAACTGGAAAGAAGCTTTCTGAGAAACTGCTCTGTGTTCTGTTAATTCATCTCACAGAGCTGCATCTTTCCCTTCAAGAAGCCTATCGCCAAGGCTGTTCTTATGGAATTGGCAAAGGGATATTTGGAAGCCCATAGAGCGCTACGGTGAAAAAGGAAATATCTTCCGTTCAAAACTGGAAAGAAGCTTTCTGAGAAACTGCTCTGCGTTCTGTTAGTTCATCTCACAGAGTTACATCTTTCCCTTCAAGAAGCCTTTCGCTAAGGCTGTTCTTGTGGAATTGGCAAAATGATATTTGGAAGCCCATAGAGGGCTATGGTGAAAAAGGAAATATCTTCCTTTCAAAACTGGAAAGAAGCTTTCTGAGAAACTGCTCTGTGTTCTACGACTTCATCTCACAGAGTTACATCTTTCCCTTCCAGAAGCCTTTCGCTAAGGCTGTTCTTGTGGAATTGGCAAAGGGATATTTGGAAGCCCATAGAGGGCTATGGTGAAAAAGGAAATATCTTCCGTTCAAAACTGGAAAGAAGCTTTCTGAGAAACTGCTCTGTGTTCTGTTAGTTCATCTCACAGAGTTACATCTTGCCCTTCAAGAAGCCTTTCGCCAACGCTGTTCTTGTGGAAGTGGCAAAGGGATATTTGGAAGCCCATAGAGGGCTATGGTGAAAAAGGAAATATCTTCCGTTCAAAACTGGAAAGAAGCTTTCTGAGAAACTGCTCTGTGTTCTCTGAATTCATCTCACAGAGTTACATCTTTCCCTTCAAGAAGCCTTTCGCTAAGGCTGTTCTTGTGGAATTCGCAAAGTGATATTTGGAAGCCCATAGAGGGCTATGGTGAAAAAGGAAATATCTTCCGTTCAAAACTGGAAAGAAGCTTTTGAGAAACTGCTCTGTGCTCTGTTAATTCATCTCACAGAGCTGCATCTTTCCCTTCAAGAAGCCTTTCGCTAAGGCTGTTCTTGTGGAACTGGCAAATTGATATTTCGAAGCTCATAGAGGGCTATGGTGAAAAAGGAAATATCTTCCGTTCAAAACTGGAAAGAATATTTCTGAGAAACTGCTCTGTGTTCCGTTAGTTCATCTCCCAGAGTTACATCTTTCCCTACAAGAAGTCTTTCGCTAAGGCTGTTCTTGTGGAACTGGCAAAGGGATATTTGGAAACCCATAGAGGGCTATGGTGAAAAAGGAAATATCTTCCGTTCAAAACTGGAAAGAATATTTCTGAGAAACTGCTCTGTGTTCTGTTAGTTCATCTCACAGAGTTACATCTTTCCCTACAAGAAGTCTTTCGCTAAGGCTGTTCTTGTGGAAATGGCAAAGGGATATTTGGAAACCCATATAGGGCTATGTTGAAAAAGGAAATATCTTCCGTTCAAAACTGGAAAGAAGCTTTCTGAGAAACTGCTCTGTGATCTGTTAGTTCATCTCACAGAGTTACATCTTTCACTTCAAGAAGCCTTTCGCTAAGGCTGTTCTTATGGAACTGGCAAAGGGATATTTGGAAGCCCATAGAGGGCTTTGGTGAAAAAGGAAATATCTTCCGTTCAAAACTGGAAAGAAGCTTTCTGAGAAACTGCTCTGTGTTCTGTTAATTCATCTCACAGAGTTACATCTTTCCCTTCAAGAAGCCTTTCGCTAAGGCTGTTCTTGTGGAATTGGCAAAGGGATATTTGGAAGCCCATAGAGGGCTATGATGAAAAAGGAAATATCTTCCGTTCAAAACTGGAAAGAAGCTTTCTGAGAAACTGCTCTGTGTTCTGTTAATTCATATCACAGAGCTACATCTTTCCCTTCAAGAAGCGTTTCGATAAGTCTGTTCTCATGGAATTGGCAAATGGATATTTGGAAGCCCATAGAGGGCTATGGTAAAAAAGGAAATATCTTCCGTTGAAAACTGGAAAGAAGCTTTCTGAGAAACTGCTCTGTGTTCTATGAATTCATCTCACAGGGTTACATCTTTCCCTTCAAGAAGCCTTTCGCTAAGGCTGTTCTTGTGGAACTGGCAAATTGATATTTCGAAGCTCATAGAGGGCTATGGTGAAAAAGGAAATAACTTCCGTTCAAAACTGGAAAGAAGCTTTCTGAGAAACTGCTCTGTGTTCTCTGAATTCATCTCACAGAGTTACATCTTTCCCTTCAAGAAGCCTTTCGCTAAGGCTGTTCTATTGGAACTGGCAAAGGGATATTTGGAAGCCCATAGAGGGCTATGGTGAAAAAGGAAATATCTTCCGTTCAAAACTGGAAAGAAGCTTTCTGAGAAACTGCTCTGTGTTCTCTGAATTCATCTCACAGAGTTACATCTTTCCCTTCAAGAAGCCTTTCGCTAAGGCTGTTCTTGTGGAATTGGCAAAGTGATATTTGGAAGCCCATAGAGGGCTATGGTGAAAAAGGAAATATCTTCCGTTCAAAACTGGAAAGAAGCTTTCTGAGAAACTGTTCTGTGTTCTGCTAGTTCATCTCACAGAGTTACATCTTTCCCTTCAAGAAGCCTTTCGCTAAGGCTGTTCTTGTGGAACTGGCAAAGGGATATTTGGAAGCCCATAGAGAGTTATGGTGAAAAAGGAAATATCTTCCGTTCAAAACTGGAAAGAAGCTTTCTGAGAAACTGCTCTGTGTTCTCTGAATTCATCTCACAGAGATACATCTTTCCCTTCAAGAAGCCTTTCGCTAAGGCTGTTCTTGTGGAATTGGCAAAGGGATATTTGGAAGCCCAAAGAGGGCTATGGTGAAAAAGGAAATATCTTCCGTTCAAAACTGGAAAGAAGCTTTCTGAGAAACTGCTCTGTGTTCTGTTAATTCATCTAACAGAGTTACATCTTTCCCTTCAAGAAGCCTTTCGCTAAGGCTGCTCTTGTGGAACTGGCAAAGGGATATTTGGAAGCCCATAGAGGGCTATGGTGAAAAAGGAAATATCTTCCGTTCAAAACTGGAAAGAAGCTTTCTCAGAAACTGCTCTGTGTACTCTGAATTCATCTCACAGAGTTACATCTTTCCCTTCAAGAAGCCTTTCGATAAGGCTGATCTAGTGGAATTGGCAAAGTGATATTTGGAAGCCCATAGATTGCTATGGTGAAAAAGGAAATATCTTCCGTTCAAAACTGGAAAGAAGCTTTCTGAGAAACTGCTCTGTGTTCTATGAATTCATCTCACAGAGTTACATCTTTCCCTTCAAGAAGCCTTTCGCTAAGTCTGTTCTTGTGGAACTGGCAAATTGATATTTCGAAGCTCATAGAGGGCTATGGTGAAAAAGGAAATATCTTCCGTTCAAAACTGGAAAGAAGCTTTCTGAGAAACTGCTCTGTGTTCTCTGAATTCTTCTCACAGAGTTACATCTTTCCCTTCAAGAAGCCTTTCGCTAAGGCTGTTCTTGTGGAACTGCCAAAGGGATATTTGGAAGCCCATAGAGAGCTATGGTGAAAAATGAAATATCTTCCGTTCAAAACTGGAAAGAATATTTCTGAGAAACTGTTCTGTGTTCTGTTAGTTCATCTCACAGAGTTACATCTTTCCCTTCAAGAAGCCTTTCGCTAAGGCTGTTCTTGTGGAACTGGCAAAGGGATATTTGGAAGCCCTTAGAGGGCTATGGTGAAAAAGGAAATATCTTCCGTTCAAAACTGGAAAGAAGATTTCTGAGAAACTGCTCTGTGTTCTGTTAGTTCATCTCACAGAGTTACATCTTTCCCTTCAAGATGCCTTTCGCTAAGGCTGTTCTTGTGGAATTAGCAAAGTGATATATGGAAGCCCTTAGAGGGCTATGGTGAAAAAGGAAATATCTTCCGTTCAAAACTGGAAAGAAGCTTTCTGAGAAACTGCTCTGTGTTCTCTGAATTCATCTCACAGAGTTACATCTTTACCTTCAAGAAGACTTTCGCTAAGGTTGTTCTTGAGGAATTGGCAAAGGGATATTTGGAAGCCCATAGAGGGCTATGGTGAAAAAGGAAATATCTTCCGTTCAAAACTGGAAAGAAGCTTTCTGAGAAACGGCTCTGTGTTCTCTGAATTCATCTCACAGAGTTACATCTTTGCCTTCAAGAAGCCTTTCGCTAATGCTGTTTTTGTGGAATTGGCAAAGGGAAATTTGAAGCCCATAGAGGGCTATGGTGAAAAAGGAAATATCTTCCGTTCAAAACTGGAAAGAAGCTTTCTGAGAAACTGCTCTGTGTTCTCTGAATTCTTCTCACAGAGTTCCATCTTTCCCTTCAAGAAGCCTTTCGCTAAGGCTGTTCTTGTGGAACTGGCAAAGGGATATTTGGAAGCCCATAGAGGGCTATGGTGAAAAAGGAAATATCTTCCGTTCAAAACTGGAAAGAAGCTTTCTGAGAAACTGCTCTGTGTTCTGTTAATTCATCTCACAGAGCTGCATCTTTCCCTTCAAGAAGCCTATCGCCAAGGCTGTTCTTATGGAATTGGCAAAGGGATATTTGGAAGCCCATAGAGCGCTACGGTGAAAAAGGAAATATCTTACGTTCAAAACTGGAAAGAAGCTTTCTGAGAAACTGCTCTGCGTTCTATTAGTTCATCTCACAGAGTTACATCTTTCCCTTCAAGAAGCCTTTCGCTAAGGCTGTTCTTGTGGAATTGGCAAAATGATATTTGGAAGCCCATAGAGGGCTATGGTGAAAAAGGAAATATCTTCCTTTCAAAACTGGAAAGAAGCTTTCTGAGAAACTGCTCTGTGTTCTACGACTTCATCTCACAGAGTTACATCTTTCCCTTCCAGAAGCCTTTCGCTAAGGCTGTTCTTGTGGAATTGGCAAAGGGATATTTGGAAGCCCTTAGAGGGCTATGGTGAAAAAGGAACTATCTTCCGTTCAAAACCGGAAAGAAGCTTTCTGAGAAACTGCTCTGTGTTCTCTGAATTCATCTCACAGAGTAACATCTTTACCTTCAGAAGACTTTCGCTAAGGTTGTTCTTGAGGAATTGTCAAAGGGATATTTGGAAGCCCATAGTGGGCTATGGTGAAAAAGGAAATATCTTCCGTTCAAAACTGGAAAGAAGCTTTCTGAGAAACGGCTCTGTGTTCTCTGAATTCATCTCACAGAGTTACATCTTTTCCTTCAAGAAGCCTTTCGCTAAGGCTGTTCTTGTGGAACTGGCAAAGGGATATTTGGAAACCCATAGAGGGCTATGGTGAAAAAGGAAATATCTTCCGTACAAAACTGTAAAATAGCTTTCTGAGAAACTGCTCTGTGTTCTCTGAATTCATCTCACAGAGTTACATCTTTCCCTTCAAGAAGCCTTTCGCTAAGGCTGTTCTTGTGGAACTGACAAAGGGATATTTGGAAGCCCATAGAGAGTTATGGTGAAAAAGGAAATATCTTCCGTTCAAAACTGGAAAGAAACTTTCTGAGAAACTGCTCTGTGTACTCTGAATTCATCTCACAGAGTTACATCTTTCCCTTCAAGAAGCCTTTCGATAAGGCTGTTCTAGTGGAATTGGCAAAGTGATATTTGGAAGCCCATAGATTGCTATGGTGAAAAAGGAAATATCTTCCGTTCAAAACTGGAAAGAAGCTTTCTGAGAAACTGCTCTGTGTTCTCTGAATTCATCTCACAGAGTTACATCTTTCCCTTCAAGAAGCCTTTCGCTAAGGCTGTTCTTGTGGAATTGACAAAGGGATATTTGGAAGCACAAAGAGGGCTATGGTGAAAAAGGAAATATCTTCCGTTCAAAACTGGAAAGAAGCTTTCTCAGAAACTGCTCTGTGTCCTGTTAATTCATCTCACAGAGTTACATCTTTCCCTTCAAGAAGCCTTTCGCTAAGGCTGCTCTTGTGGAACTGGCAAAGGGATATTTGGAAGCCCATAGAGGGCTAAGGTGAAAAAGGAAATATCTTCCGTTCAAAACTGGAAAGAAGCTTTCTGAGAAACTGCTCTGTGTACTCTGAATACATCTCACAGAGTTACATCTTTCCCTTCAAGAAGCCTTTCGATAAGGCTGTTCTTGCGGAATTGGCAAAGGGATATTTGGAAGCCCATAGAGGGCTATGGTGAAAAAGGAAATATCTTCCGGTCAAAACTGGAAAGAAGCTTTCTGTGAAACTGTTCTGTGTTCTCTTAATTCATCTCACAGAGATACATCTTTCCCTTTAAGAGGCCTTTTGCTAAGTCTGTTCTTATGGAATTGGCAAATGGATATTTGGAAGCCCATAGAGGGCTATGGTGAAAAAGGAAATATCTTCCGTTGAAAACTGGAAAGAAGCTTTCTGAGAAACTGCTCCGTGTTCTCTGAATTCATCTCACAGAGTTACATCTTTCCCTTCAAGAAGCCTTTCGCTAAGGCTGTTCTTCTGGAATTGGCAAAGGGATATTTGGAAGCCCATAGAGCGCTATGGTGAAAAAGGAAATATCTTCCGTTCAAAACTGGAAAGAAGCTTTTTGAGAAACTGCTCTTTTTTCTGTTAATTCACCTCACAGAGTTACATCTTTCCCTTCAAGAAGCCTTTCGCTAAGGCTGTTCTTTTGGAAGTGGCAAAGGGATATTTGGAAGCCCATAGAGGGCTTTGGTGAAAAAGGAAATATCTTCCGTTCAAAACTGGAAAGAAGCTTTCTGAGAAACTGCTCTGTGTTCTGTTAATTCATCTCACAGAGTTACATCTTTCCCTTCAAGAAGCCTTTCGCTAAGGCTGTTCTTGTGGAATTGGCAAAGGGATATTTGGAAGCCCATAGAGGGCTATGGTGAAAAAGGAAATATCTTCCGTTCAAAACTGGAAAGAAGCTTTCTGAGAAACTGCTCTGTGTTCTGTTAATTCATCTCACAGAGCTGCATCTTTCCCTTCAAGAAGCCTATCGCCAAGGCTGTTCTTATGGAATTGGCAAAGGGATATTTGGAAGCCCATAGAGCGCTACGGTGAAAAAGGAAATATCTTCCGTTCAAAACTGGAAAGAAGCTTTCTGAGAAACTGCTCTGCGTTCTGTTAGTTCATCTCACAGAGTTACATCTTTCCCTTCAAGAAGCCTTTCGCTAAGGCTGTTCTTGTGGAATTGGCAAAATGATATTTGGAAGCCCATAGAGGGCTATGGTGAAAAAGGAAATATCTTCCTTTCAAAACTGGAAAGAAGCTTTCTGAGAAACTGCTCTGTGTTCTACGACTTCATCTCACAGAGTTACATCTTTCCCTTCCAGAAGCCTTTCGCTAAGGCTGTTCTTGTGGAATTGCCAAAGGGATATTTGGAAGCCCTTAGAGGGCTATTGTGAAAAAGGAAATATCTTCCGTTCAAAACCGGAAAGAAGCTTTCTGAGAAACTGCTCTGTGTTCTCTGAATTCATCTCACAGAGTTACTTCTTTACCTTCAAGAAGACTTTCGCTAAGGTTGTTCTTGAGGAATTGGCAAAGGGATATTTGGAAGCCCATAGAGGGCTATGGTGAAAAAGGAAATATCTTCCGTTGAAAACTGGAAAGAAGCTTTCTGAGAAACGGCTCTGTGTTCTCTGAATTCCTCTCACAGAGTTACATCTTTGCCTTCAAGAAGCCTTTCGCTAAGGCTGTTCTTGTGGAACTGGCCAAGGGATATTTGGAAACCCCTAGAGGGCTATGGTGAAAAAGGAAATATCTTCCGTACAAAACTGGAAAATAGCTTTCTGAGAAACTGCTCTGTGTTCTCTGAATTCATCTCACAGAGTTACATCTTTCCCTTCAAGAAGCCTTTCGCTAAGGCTGTTCTTGTGGAACTGGCAAAGGGATATTTGGAAGCCCATAAAGGGCTATGGTGAAAAATGAAATACCTTCCGTTCAAATCTGGAAAGAAGCTTTCTGAGAAACTGCTCTGTGTTCTGTTAGTTCATCTCACAGAGTTACATCTTTCCCTTCAAGATGCCTTTCGCTAAGGCTGTTCTTGTGGAATTAGCAAAGTGATATTTGGAAGCCCTTAGAGGGCTATGGTGAAAAAGGAAATATCTTCCGTTCAAAACTGGAAAGAAGCTTTCTGAGAAACTGCTCTGTGTTCTCTGAATTCTTCTCACAGAGTTACATCTTTCCTTTCAAGAAGCCTTTCGCTAAGGCTGTTCTTATGGAACTGGCAAAGGGATATTTGGAAACCCATAGAGGGCTATGGTGAAAAAGGAAATATCTTCCGTTCAAAACTGGAAAGAAGCTTTCTGAGAAACTGCTCTGTGTTCTGTTAATTCATCTCACAGAGTTACATCTTTCCCTTCAAGAAGCCTTTCGCTAAGGCTGTTCTTGTGGAACTGGCAAAGGGATATTTGGAAGCCCATAGAGGTTTATGGTGAAAAAGGAAATATCTTCCGTTCAAAACTGGAAAGAAGCTTTCTGACAAACTGCTCTGTGTTCTCTGAATTCATCTCACAGAGTTACATCTTTCCCTTCAAGAAGCCTTTCGCTAAGGCTGTTCTTGTGGAACAGGCAAAGGGATATTTCGAAGCTCATAGACGGCTATGGTGAAAAAGGAAATATCTTCCGTTCAAAACTGGAAAGAAGCTTTCTGAGAAACTGCTCTGTGTTCTATGAATTCATCTCACAGGGTTACATCTTTCCCCTCAAGAAACCTTTCGCTAAGGCTGTTTTTGTGGAATTGGCAAAGGGATATTTTGAAGCCCATAGAGGGCTATGGTGAAAAAGGAAATATCTTCCGTTCAAAACTGGAAAGAAGCTTTCTGAGAAACTGCTCTGTGTTCTGTTAGTTCATCTCACAGAGTTACATCTTTTCCTTCAAAAGCCTTTCGCTAAGGCTGTTCTTGTAGAACTGGCAAAGGGATATTTGGAACCCCATAGAGTGCTATGGTGAAAAAGGAAATATCTTCCGTTCAAAACTGGAAAGAAGCTTTCTGAGAAACTGCTCTGTGTTCTCTGAATTCATCTCACAGAGTTACATCTTTCCCTTGAAGAAGCCTTTTGCTAAGGCTGTTCTTGTGGAATTGGCAAAGTGATATTTGGAAGCCCATAGAGGGCTATGGTGAAAAAGGAAATATCTTCCGTTCAAAACTGGAAAGAAGCTTTCTGAGAAACTGTTCTGTGTTCTGTTAGTTCATCTCACAGAGTTACATCTTTCCCTTCAAGAAGCCTTTCGCTAAGGCTGTTCTTGTGGAACTGGCAAAGGGATATTTGGAAGCCCATAGAGAGTTATGGTGAAAAAGGAAATATCTTCCGTTCAAAACTGGAAAGAAGCTTTCTGAGAAACTGCTCTGTGTTCTCTGAATTCATCTCACAGAGTTACATCTTTCCCTTCAAGAAGCTTTTCGCTAAGGCTGTTCTTGTGGAATTGGCAAAGGGATATTTGGAAGCCCAAGGAGGGCTATGTTGAAAAAGGAAATATCTTCCGTTCAAAACTGGAAAGAAGCTTTCTGAGAAACTGCTCTGTGTTCTGTTAATTCATCTCACAGAGTTACATCTTTCCCTTCAAGAAGCCTTTCGCTAAGGCTGCTCTTGTGGGACTGGCAAAGGGATATTTGGAAGCCCCTAGAGGGCTATGGTGAAAAAGGAAATATCTTCCGTTCAAAACTGGAAAGAAGCTTTCTGAGAAACTGCTCTGTGTACTCTGAATTCATCTCACAGAGTTACATGTTTCCCTTCAGGAAGCCTTTCGCTAAGGCTGTTCTTCTGGAATTGGCAAAGTGATATTTGGAAGCCCATAGAGGGCTATGGTGAAAAAGGAAATATCTTCCGTTCAAAACTGGAAAGAAGCTTTCTGAGAAACTGCTCTGTGTTCTGTTAATTCATCTCACAGAGTTACATCTTTCCCTTCAAGAAGCCTTTCGCTAACGCTGTTCTTGTGGAATTGGCAAAGTGATATTTTGAAGCCCATAGAGGGGTATGGTGAAAAAGGAAATATCTTCCGTTCAAAACTGAAAAGAAGCTTTCTGAGAAACTGCTCTGTGTTCTATGAATTCATCTCACAGAGTTACATCTTTCCCTTCAAGAAGCCTTTCGCTAAGGCTGTTCTTGTGGAATTGGCAAAGGGATGTTTGGAAGCCCATAGAGGGCTATGGTGAAAAAGGAAATAACATCCGTTCAAAACTGGAAAGAAGCTTTCTGAGAAACTGCTCTGTGTTCTGTTAGTTCATCTCACAGTGTTACATCTTGCCCTTCAAGAAGCCTTTCGCCAAGGCTGTTCTTGTGGAATTGGCAAAGGGATATTTGGAAGCCCATAGAGGGCTATGGTGAAAAAGGAAATATCTTCCGTTCAAAACTGGAAAGAAGCTTTCTGAGAAACTGTTCTGTGTTCTGTTAGTTCATCTCACAGAGTTACATCTTTCCCTTCAAGAAGCCTTTCGCTAAGTCTGTTCTTGTGGAACTGGCAAAGGGATATTTGGAAGCCCTTAGAGGGCTATGGTGAAAAAGGAAATATCTTCCGTTCAAAACTGGAAAGAAGATTTCTGAGAACCTGCTCTGTGTTCTGTTAGTTCATCTCACAGAGTTACATCTTTTCCTTCAAGAAGCCGTTCGCTAAGGCTGTTCTTGTAGAACTGGCAAAGGGATATTTGGAAGCCCATAGAGGGCTATGGTGAAAAAGGAAATATCTTCCGTTCAAAACTGGAAAGAAGCTTTCTGAGAAACTGCTCTGTGTTCTCTGAATTCATCTCACAGAGTTACATCTTTCCCTTCAAGAAGCCTTTCGCTAAGGCTGTTCTTCTGGAATTGGCAAAGGGATATTTGGAAGCCCATAGAGGGCTATGGTGAAAAAGGAAATATCTTCCGTTCAAAACTGGAAAGAAGCTTTCTGAGAAACTGCTCTGTGTTCTGTTAATTCATCTCACAGAGTTACATCTTTCCCTTCAAGAAGCCTTTCGCTAAGGCTGTTCTTGTGGAACTGGCAAAGGGATATTTGGAAGCCCATAGAGGGTTATGGTGAAAAAGGAAATATCTTCCGTTCAAAACTGGAAAGAAGCTTTCTGAGAAACTGCTCTGTGTTCTCTGAATTCATCTCACAGAGTTACATCTTTCCCTTCAAGAAGCCTTTCGCTAAGGCTGTTCTTGTGGAACAGGCAAAGGGATATTTCGAAGCTCATAGACGGCTATGGTGAAAAAGGAAATATCTTCCGTTCAACACTGGAAAGAAGCTTTCTGAGAAACTGCTCTGTGTTCTATGAATTCATCTCACAGGGTTACATCTTTCCCTTCAAGAAGCCTTTCGCTAAGGCTGTTCTTGTGGAATTGGCAAAGGGATATTTGGAAGCCCATAGAGGGCTATGGTGAAAAAGGAAATATCTTCCGTTCAAAACTGGAAAGAAGCTTTCTGAGAAACTGCTCTGTGTTCTGTTAGTTCATCTCACAGAGTTACATCTTGCCCTTCAAGAAGCCTTTCGCCAACGCTGTTCTTGTGGAAGTGGCAAAGGGATATTTGGAAGCCCATAGAGGGCTATGGTGAAAAAGGAAATATCTTCCGTTCAAAACTGGAAAGAAGCTTTCTGAGAAACTGCTCTGTGTTCTCTGAATTCATCTCACAGAGTTACATCTTTCCCTTCAAGAAGCCTTTCGCTAAGGCTGTTCTTGTGGAATTCGCAAAGTGATATTTGGAAGCCCATAGAGGGCTATGGTGAAAAAGGAAATATCTTCCGTTCAAAACTGGAAAGAAGCTTTTGAGAAACTGCTCTGTGCTCTGTTAATTCATCTCACAGAGCTGCATCTTTCCCTTCAAGAAGCCTTTCGCTAAGGCTGTTCTTGTGGAACTGGCAAATTGATATTTCGAAGCTCATAGAGGGCTATGGTGAAAAAGGAAATATCTTCCGTTCAAAACTGGAAAGAATATTTCTGAGAAACTGCTCTGTGTTCCGTTAGTTCATCTCCCAGAGTTACATCTTTCCCTACAAGAAGTCTTTCGCTAAGGCTGTTCTTGTGGAACTGGCAAAGGGATATTTGGAAACCCATAGAGGGCTATGGTGAAAAAGGAAATATCTTCCGTTCAAAACTGGAAAGAATATTTCTGAGAAACTGCTCTGTGTTCTGTTAGTTCATCTCACAGAGTTACATCTTTCCCTACAAGAAGTCTTTCGCTAAGGCTGTTCTTGTGGAAATGGCAAAGGGATATTTGGAAACCCATATAGGGCTATGTTGAAAAAGGAAATATCTTCCGTTCAAAACTGGAAAGAAGCTTTCTGAGAAACTGCTCTGTGATCTGTTAGTTCATCTCACAGAGTTACATCTTTCACTTCAAGAAGCCTTTCGCTAAGGCTGTTCTTATGGAACTGGCAAAGGGATATTTGGAAGCCCATAGAGGGCTTTGGTGAAAAAGGAAATATCTTCCGTTCAAAACTGGAAAGAAGCTTTCTGAGAAACTGCTCTGTGTTCTGTTAATTCATCTCACAGAGTTACATCTTTCCCTTCAAGAAGCCTTTCGCTAAGGCTGTTCTTGTGGAATTGGCAAAGGGATATTTGGAAGCCCATAGAGGGCTATGATGAAAAAGGAAATATCTTCCGTTCAAAACTGGAAAGAAGCTTTCTGAGAAACTGCTCTGTGTTCTGTTAATTCATATCACAGAGCTACATCTTTCCCTTCAAGAAGCGTTTCGATAAGTCTGTTCTCATGGAATTGGCAAATGGATATTTGGAAGCCCATAGAGGGCTATGGTAAAAAAGGAAATATCTTCCGTTGAAAACTGGAAAGAAGCTTTCTGAGAAACTGCTCTGTGTTCTATGAATTCATCTCACAGGGTTACATCTTTCCCTTCAAGAAGCCTTTCGCTAAGGCTGTTCTTGTGGAACTGGCAAATTGATATTTCGAAGCTCATAGAGGGCTATGGTGAAAAAGGAAATAACTTCCGTTCAAAACTGGAAAGAAGCTTTCTGAGAAACTGCTCTGTGTTCTCTGAATTCATCTCACAGAGTTACATCTTTCCCTTCAAGAAGCCTTTCGCTAAGGCTGTTCTATTGGAACTGGCAAAGGGATATTTGGAAGCCCATAGAGGGCTATGGTGAAAAAGGAAATATCTTCCGTTCAAAACTGGAAAGAAGCTTTCTGAGAAACTGCTCTGTGTTCTCTGAATTCATCTCACAGAGTTACATCTTTCCCTTCAAGAAGCCTTTCGCTAAGGCTGTTCTTGTGGAATTGGCAAAGTGATATTTGGAAGCCCATAGAGGGCTATGGTGAAAAAGGAAATATCTTCCGTTCAAAACTGGAAAGAAGCTTTCTGAGAAACTGTTCTGTGTTCTGCTAGTTCATCTCACAGAGTTACATCTTTCCCTTCAAGAAGCCTTTCGCTAAGGCTGTTCTTGTGGAACTGGCAAAGGGATATTTGGAAGCCCATAGAGAGTTATGGTGAAAAAGGAAATATCTTCCGTTCAAAACTGGAAAGAAGCTTTCTGAGAAACTGCTCTGTGTTCTCTGAATTCATCTCACAGAGATACATCTTTCCCTTCAAGAAGCCTTTCGCTAAGGCTGTTCTTGTGGAATTGGCAAAGGGATATTTGGAAGCCCAAAGAGGGCTATGGTGAAAAAGGAAATATCTTCCGTTCAAAACTGGAAAGAAGCTTTCTGAGAAACTGCTCTGTGTTCTGTTAATTCATCTAACAGAGTTACATCTTTCCCTTCAAGAAGCCTTTCGCTAAGGCTGCTCTTGTGGAACTGGCAAAGGGATATTTGGAAGCCCATAGAGGGCTATGGTGAAAAAGGAAATATCTTCCGTTCAAAACTGGAAAGAAGCTTTCTCAGAAACTGCTCTGTGTACTCTGAATTCATCTCACAGAGTTACATCTTTCCCTTCAAGAAGCCTTTCGATAAGGCTGATCTAGTGGAATTGGCAAAGTGATATTTGGAAGCCCATAGATTGCTATGGTGAAAAAGGAAATATCTTCCGTTCAAAACTGGAAAGAAGCTTTCTGAGAAACTGCTCTGTGTTCTATGAATTCATCTCACAGAGTTACATCTTTCCCTTCAAGAAGCCTTTCGCTAAGTCTGTTCTTGTGGAACTGGCAAATTGATATTTCGAAGCTCATAGAGGGCTATGGTGAAAAAGGAAATATCTTCCGTTCAAAACTGGAAAGAAGCTTTCTGAGAAACTGCTCTGTGTTCTCTGAATTCTTCTCACAGAGTTACATCTTTCCCTTCAAGAAGCCTTTCGCTAAGGCTGTTCTTGTGGAACTGCCAAAGGGATATTTGGAAGCCCATAGAGAGCTATGGTGAAAAATGAAATATCTTCCGTTCAAAACTGGAAAGAATATTTCTGAGAAACTGTTCTGTGTTCTGTTAGTTCATCTCACAGAGTTACATCTTTCCCTTCAAGAAGCCTTTCGCTAAGGCTGTTCTTGTGGAACTGGCAAAGGGATATTTGGAAGCCCTTAGAGGGCTATGGTGAAAAAGGAAATATCTTCCGTTCAAAACTGGAAAGAAGATTTCTGAGAAACTGCTCTGTGTTCTGTTAGTTCATCTCACAGAGTTACATCTTTCCCTTCAAGATGCCTTTCGCTAAGGCTGTTCTTGTGGAATTAGCAAAGTGATATATGGAAGCCCTTAGAGGGCTATGGTGAAAAAGGAAATATCTTCCGTTCAAAACTGGAAAGAAGCTTTCTGAGAAACTGCTCTGTGTTCTCTGAATTCATCTCACAGAGTTACATCTTTACCTTCAAGAAGACTTTCGCTAAGGTTGTTCTTGAGGAATTGGCAAAGGGATATTTGGAAGCCCATAGAGGGCTATGGTGAAAAAGGAAATATCTTCCGTTCAAAACTGGAAAGAAGCTTTCTGAGAAACGGCTCTGTGTTCTCTGAATTCATCTCACAGAGTTACATCTTTGCCTTCAAGAAGCCTTTCGCTAATGCTGTTTTTGTGGAATTGGCAAAGGGAAATTTGAAGCCCATAGAGGGCTATGGTGAAAAAGGAAATATCTTCCGTTCAAAACTGGAAAGAAGCTTTCTGAGAAACTGCTCTGTGTTCTCTGAATTCTTCTCACAGAGTTCCATCTTTCCCTTCAAGAAGCCTTTCGCTAAGGCTGTTCTTGTGGAACTGGCAAAGGGATATTTGGAAGCCCATAGAGGGCTATGGTGAAAAAGGAAATATCTTCCGTTCAAAACTGGAAAGAAGCTTTGTGAGAAACTGCTCTGTGTTCTGTTAATTCATCTCACAGAGCTGCATCTTTCCCTTCAAGAAGCCTATCGCCAAGGCTGTTCTTATGGAATTGGCAAAGGGATATTTGGAAGCCCATAGAGCGCTACGGTGAAAAAGGAAATATCTTACGTTCAAAACTGGAAAGAAGCTTTCTGAGAAACTGCTCTGCGTTCTATTAGTTCATCTCACAGAGTTACATCTTTCCCTTCAAGAAGCCTTTCGCTAAGGCTGTTCTTGTGGAATTCGCAAAATGATATTTGGAAGCCCATAGAGGGCTATGGTGAAAAAGGAAATATCTTCCTTTCAAAACTGGAAAGAAGCTTTCTGAGAAACTGCTCTGTGTTCTACGACTTCATCTCACAGAGTTACATCTTTCCCTTCCAGAAGCCTTTCGCTAAGGCTGTTCTTGTGGAATTGGCAAAGGGATATTTGGAAGCCCTTAGAGGGCTATGGTGAAAAAGGAACTATCTTCCGTTCAAAACCGGAAAGAAGCTTTCTGAGAAACTGCTCTGTGTTCTCTGAATTCATCTCACAGAGTAACATCTTTACCTTCAGAAGACTTTCGCTAAGGTTGTTCTTGAGGAATTGTCAAAGGGATATTTGGAAGCCCATAGTGGGCTATGGTGAAAAAGGAAATATCTTCCGTTCAAAACTGGAAAGAAGCTTTCTGAGAAACGGCTCTGTGTTCTCTGAATTCATCTCACAGAGTTACATCTTTTCCTTCAAGAAGCCTTTCGCTAAGGCTGTTCTTGTGGAACTGGCAAAGGGATATTTGGAAACCCATAGAGGGCTATGGTGAAAAAGGAAATATCTTCCGTAAAAAACTGTAAAATAGCTTTCTGAGAAACTGCTCTGTGTTCTCTGAATTCATCTCACAGAGTTACATCTTTCCCTTCAAGAAGCCTTTCGCTAAGGCTGTTCTTGTGGAACTGACAAAGGGATATTTGGAAGCCCATAGAGAGTTATGGTGAAAAAGGAAATATCTTCCGTTCAAAACTGGAAAGAAACTTTCTGAGAAACTGCTCTGTGTACTCTGAATTCATCTCACAGAGTTACATCTTTCCCTTCAAGAAGCCTTTCGATAAGGCTGTTCTAGTGGAATTGGCAAAGTGATATTTGGAAGCCCATAGATTGCTATGGTGAAAAAGGAAATATCTTCCGTTCAAAACTGGAAAGAAGCTTTCTGAGAAACTGCTCTGTGTTCTCTGAATTCATCTCACAGAGTTACATCTTTCCCTTCAAGAAGCCTTTCGCTAAGGCTGTTCTTGTGGAATTGACAAAGGGATATTTGGAAGCACAAAGAGGGCTATGGTGAAAAAGGAAATATCTTCCGTTCAAAACTGGAAAGAAGCTTTCTCAGAAACTGCTCTGTGTCCTGTTAATTCATCTCACAGAGTTACATCTTTCCCTTCAAGAAGCCTTTCGCTAAGGCTGCTCTTGTGGAACTGGCAAAGGGATATTTGGAAGCCCATAGAGGGCTAAGGTGAAAAAGGAAATATCTTCCGTTCAAAACTGGAAAGAAGCTTTCTGAGAAACTGCTCTGTGTACTCTGAATTCATCTCACAGAGTTACATCTTTCCCTTCAAGAAGCCTTTCGATAAGGCTGTTCTTGCGGAATTGGCAAAGGGATATTTGGAAGCCCATAGAGGGCTATGGTGAAAAAGGAAATATCTTCCGGTCAAAACTGGAAAGAAGCTTTCTGTGAAACTGTTCTGTGTTCTCTTAATTCATCTCACAGAGATACATCTTTCCCTTTAAGAGGCCTTTTGCTAAGTCTGTTCTTATGGAATTGGCAAATGGATATTTGGAAGCCCATAGAGGGCTATGGTGAAAAAGGAAATATCTTCCGTTGAAAACTGGAAAGAAGCTTTCTGAGAAACTGCTCCGTGTTCTCTGAATTCATCTCACAGAGTTACATCTTTCCCTTCAAGAAGCCTTTCGCTAAGGCTGTTCTTCTGGAATTGGCAAAGGGATATTTGGAAGCCCATAGAGCGCTATGGTGAAAAAGGAAATATCTTCCGTTCAAAACTGGAAAGAAGCTTTTTGAGAAACTGCTCTTTTTTCTGTTAATTCACCTCACAGAGTTACATCTTTCCCTTCAAGAAGCCTTTCGCTAAGGCTGTTCTTTTGGAAGTGGCAAAGGGATATTTGGAAGCCCATAGAGGGCTTTGGTGAAAAAGGAAATATCTTCCGTTCAAAACTGGAAAGAAGCTTTCTGAGAAACTGCTCTGTGTTCTGTTAATTCATCTCACAGAGTTACATCTTTCCCTTCAAGAAGCCTTTCGCTAAGGCTGTTCTTGTGGAATTGGCAAAGGGATATTTGGAAGCCCATAGAGGGCTATGGTGAAAAAGGAAATATCTTCCGTTCAAAACTGGAAAGAAGCTTTCTGAGAAACTGCTCTGTGTTCTGTTAATTCATCTCACAGAGCTGCATCTTTCCCTTCAAGAAGCCTATCGCCAAGGCTGTTCTTATGGAATTGGCAAAGGGATATTTGGAAGCCCATAGAGCGCTACGGTGAAAAAGGAAATATCTTCCGTTCAAAACTGGAAAGAAGCTTTCTGAGAAACTGCTCTGCGTTCTGTTAGTTCATCTCACAGAGTTACATCTTTCCCTTCAAGAAGCCTTTCGCTAAGGCTGTTCTTGTGGAATTGGCAAAATGATATTTGGAAGCCCATAGAGGGCTATGGTGAAAAAGGAAATATCTTCCTTTCAAAACTGGAAAGAAGCTTTCTGAGAAACTGCTCTGTGTTCTACGACTTCATCTCACAGAGTTACATCTTTCCCTTCCAGAAGCCTTTCGCTAAGGCTGTTCTTGTGGAATTGCCAAAGGGATATTTGGAAGCCCTTAGAGGGCTATTGTGAAAAAGGAAATATCTTCCGTTCAAAACCGGAAAGAAGCTTTCTGAGAAACTGCTCTGTGTTCTCTGAATTCATCTCACAGAGTTACTTCTTTACCTTCAAGAAGACTTTCGCTAAGGTTGTTCTTGAGGAATTGGCAAAGGGATATTTGGAAGCCCATAGAGGGCTATGGTGAAAAAGGAAATATCTTCCGTTCAAAACTGGAAAGAAGCTTTCTGAGAAACGGCTCTGTGTTCTCTGAATTCCTCTCACAGAGTTACATCTTTGCCTTCAAGAAGCCTTTCGCTAAGGCTGTTCTTGTGGAACTGGCCAAGGGATATTTGGAAACCCCTAGAGGGCTATGGTGAAAAAGGAAATATCTTCCGTACAAAACTGGAAAATAGCTTTCTGAGAAACTGCTCTGTGTTCTCTGAATTCATCTCACAGAGTTACATCTTTCCCTTCAAGAAGCCTTTCGCTAAGGCTGTTCTTGTGGAACTGGCAAAGGGATATTTGGAAGCCCATAAAGGGCTATGGTGAAAAATGAAATACCTTCCGTTCAAATCTGGAAAGAAGCTTTCTGAGAAACTGCTCTGTGTTCTGTTAGTTCATCTCACAGAGTTACATCTTTCCCTTCAAGATGCCTTTCGCTAAGGCTGTTCTTGTGGAATTAGCAAAGTGATATTTGGAAGCCCTTAGAGGGCTATGGTGAAAAAGGAAATATCTTCCGTTCAAAACTGGAAAGAAGCTTTCTGAGAAACTGCTCTGTGTTCTCTGAATTCTTCTCACAGAGTTACATCTTTCCTTTCAAGAAGCCTTTCGCTAAGGCTGTTCTTATGGAACTGGCAAAGGGATATTTGGAAACCCATAGAGGGCTATGGTGAAAAAGGAAATATCTTCCGTTCAAAACTGGAAAGAAGCTTTCTGAGAAACTGCTCTGTGTTCTGTTAATTCATCTCACAGAGTTACATCTTTCCCTTCAAGAAGCCTTTCGCTAAGGCTGTTCTTGTGGAACTGGCAAAGGGATATTTGGAAGCCCATAGAGGTTTATGGTGAAAAAGGAAATATCTTCCGTTCAAAACTGGAAAGAAGCTTTCTGACAAACTGCTCTGTGTTCTCTGAATTCATCTCACAGAGTTACATCTTTCCCTTCAAGAAGCCTTTCGCTAAGGCTGTTCTTGTGGAACAGGCAAAGGGATATTTCGAAGCTCATAGACGGCTATGGTGAAAAAGGAAATATCTTCCGTTCAAAACTGGAAAGAAGCTTTCTGAGAAACTGCTCTGTGTTCTATGAATTCATCTCACAGGGTTACATCTTTCCCCTCAAGAAACCTTTCGCTAAGGCTGTTTTTGTGGAATTGGCAAAGGGATATTTTGAAGCCCATAGAGGGCTATGGTGAAAAAGGAAATATCTTCCGTTCAAAACTGGAAAGAAGCTTTCTGAGAAACTGCTCTGTGTTCTGTTAGTTCATCTCACAGAGTTACATCTTTTCCTTCAAAAGCCTTTCGCTAAGGCTGTTCTTGTAGAACTGGCAAAGGGATATTTGGAACCCCATAGAGTGCTATGGTGAAAAAGGAAATATCTTCCGTTCAAAACTGGAAAGAAGCTTTCTGAGAAACTGCTCTGTGTTCTCTGAATTCATCTCACAGAGTTACATCTTTCCCTTGAAGAAGCCTTTTGCTAAGGCTGTTCTTGTGGAATTGGCAAAGTGATATTTGGAAGCCCATAGAGGGCTATGGTGAAAAAGGAAATATCTTCCGTTCAAAACTGGAAAGAAGCTTTCTGAGAAACTGTTCTGTGTTCTGTTAGTTCATCTCACAGAGTTACATCTTTCCCTTCAAGAAGCCTTTCGCTAAGGCTGTTCTTGTGGAACTGGCAAAGGGATATTTGGAAGCCCATAGAGAGTTATGGTGAAAAAGGAAATATCTTCCGTTCAAAACTGGAAAGAAGCTTTCTGAGAAACTGCTCTGTGTTCTCTGAATTCATCTCACAGAGTTACATCTTTCCCTTCAAGAAGCTTTTCGCTAAGGCTGTTCTTGTGGAATTGGCAAAGGGATATTTGGAAGCCCAAGGAGGGCTATGTTGAAAAAGGAAATATCTTCCGTTCAAAACTGGAAAGAAGCTTTCTGAGAAACTGCTCTGTGTTCTGTTAATTCATCTCACAGAGTTACATCTTTCCCTTCAAGAAGCCTTTCGCTAAGGCTGCTCTTGTGGGACTGGCAAAGGGATATTTGGAAGCCCCTAGAGGGCTATGGTGAAAAAGGAAATATCTTCCGTTCAAAACTGGAAAGAAGCTTTCTGAGAAACTGCTCTGTGTACTCTGAATTCATCTCACAGAGTTACATGTTTCCCTTCAGGAAGCCTTTCGCTAAGGCTGTTCTTCTGGAATTGGCAAAGTGATATTTGGAAGCCCATAGAGGGCTATGGTGAAAAAGGAAATATCTTCCGTTCAAAACTGGAAAGAAGCTTTCTGAGAAACTGCTCTGTGTTCTGTTAATTCATCTCACAGAGTTACATCTTTCCCTTCAAGAAGCCTTTCGCTAACGCTGTTCTTGTGGAATTGGCAAAGTGATATTTTGAAGCCCATAGAGGGGTATGGTGAAAAAGGAAATATCTTCCGTTCAAAACTGAAAAGAAGCTTTCTGAGAAACTGCTCTGTGTTCTATGAATTCATCTCACAGAGTTACATCTTTCCCTTCAAGAAGCCTTTCGCTAAGGCTGTTCTTGTGGAATTGGCAAAGGGATGTTTGGAAGCCCATAGAGGGCTATGGTGAAAAAGGAAATAACATCCGTTCAAAACTGGAAAGAAGCTTTCTGAGAAACTGCTCTGTGTTCTGTTAGTTCATCTCACAGTGTTACATCTTGCCCTTCAAGAAGCCTTTCGCCAAGGCTGTTCTTGTGGAATTGGCAAAGGGATATTTGGAAGCCCATAGAGGGCTATGGTGAAAAAGGAAATATCTTCCGTTCAAAACTGGAAAGAAGCTTTCTGAGAAACTGTTCTGTGTTCTGTTAGTTCATCTCACAGAGTTACATCTTTCCCTTCAAGAAGCCTTTCGCTAAGTCTGTTCTTGTGGAACTGGCAAAGGGATATTTGGAAGCCCTTAGAGGGCTATGGTGAAAAAGGAAATATCTTCCGTTCAAAACTGGAAAGAAGATTTCTGAGAACCTGCTCTGTGTTCTGTTAGTTCATCTCACAGAGTTACATCTTTTCCTTCAAGAAGCCGTTCGCTAAGGCTGTTCTTGTAGAACTGGCAAAGGGATATTTGGAAGCCCATAGAGGGCTATGGTGAAAAAGGAAATATCTTCCGTTCAAAACTGGAAAGAAGCTTTCTGAGAAACTGCTCTGTGTTCTCTGAATTCATCTCACAGAGTTACATCTTTCCCTTCAAGAAGCCTTTCGCTAAGGCTGTTCTTCTGGAATTGGCAAAGGGATATTTGGAAGCCCATAGAGGGCTATGGTGAAAAAGGAAATATCTTCCGTTCAAAACTGGAAAGAAGCTTTCTGAGAAACTGCTCTGTGTTCTGTTAATTCATCTCACAGAGTTACATCTTTCCCTTCAAGAAGCCTTTCGCTAAGGCTGTTCTTGTGGAACTGGCAAAGGGATATTTGGAAGCCCATAGAGGGTTATGGTGAAAAAGGAAATATCTTCCGTTCAAAACTGGAAAGAAGCTTTCTGAGAAACTGCTCTGTGTTCTCTGAATTCATCTCACAGAGTTACATCTTTCCCTTCAAGAAGCCTTTCGCTAAGGCTGTTCTTGTGGAACAGGCAAAGGGATATTTCGAAGCTCATAGACGGCTATGGTGAAAAAGGAAATATCTTCCGTTCAACACTGGAAAGAAGCTTTCTGAGAAACTGCTCTGTGTTCTATGAATTCATCTCACAGGGTTACATCTTTCCCTTCAAGAAGCCTTTCGCTAAGGCTGTTCTTGTGGAATTGGCAAAGGGATATTTGGAAGCCCATAGAGGGCTATGGTGAAAAAGGAAATATCTTCCGTTCAAAACTGGAAAGAAGCTTTCTGAGAAACTGCTCTGTGTTCTGTTAGTTCATCTCACAGAGTTACATCTTGCCCTTCAAGAAGCCTTTCGCCAACGCTGTTCTTGTGGAAGTGGCAAAGGGATATTTGGAAGCCCATAGAGGGCTATGGTGAAAAAGGAAATATCTTCCGTTCAAAACTGGAAAGAAGCTTTCTGAGAAACTGCTCTGTGTTCTCTGAATTCATCTCACAGAGTTACATCTTTCCCTTCAAGAAGCCTTTCGCTAAGGCTGTTCTTGTGGAATTCGCAAAGTGATATTTGGAAGCCCATAGAGGGCTATGGTGAAAAAGGAAATATCTTCCGTTCAAAACTGGAAAGAAGCTTTTGAGAAACTGCTCTGTGCTCTGTTAATTCATCTCACAGAGCTGCATCTTTCCCTTCAAGAAGCCTTTCGCTAAGGCTGTTCTTGTGGAACTGGCAAATTGATATTTCGAAGCTCATAGAGGGCTATGGTGAAAAAGGAAATATCTTCCGTTCAAAACTGGAAAGAATATTTCTGAGAAACTGCTCTGTGTTCCGTTAGTTCATCTCCCAGAGTTACATCTTTCCCTACAAGAAGTCTTTCGCTAAGGCTGTTCTTGTGGAACTGGCAAAGGGATATTTGGAAACCCATAGAGGGCTATGGTGAAAAAGGAAATATCTTCCGTTCAAAACTGGAAAGAATATTTCTGAGAAACTGCTCTGTGTTCTGTTAGTTCATCTCACAGAGTTACATCTTTCCCTACAAGAAGTCTTTCGCTAAGGCTGTTCTTGTGGAAATGGCAAAGGGATATTTGGAAACCCATATAGGGCTATGTTGAAAAAGGAAATATCTTCCGTTCAAAACTGGAAAGAAGCTTTCTGAGAAACTGCTCTGTGATCTGTTAGTTCATCTCACAGAGTTACATCTTTCACTTCAAGAAGCCTTTCGCTAAGGCTGTTCTTATGGAACTGGCAAAGGGATATTTGGAAGCCCATAGAGGGCTTTGGTGAAAAAGGAAATATCTTCCGTTCAAAACTGGAAAGAAGCTTTCTGAGAAACTGCTCTGTGTTCTGTTAATTCATCTCACAGAGTTACATCTTTCCCTTCAAGAAGCCTTTCGCTAAGGCTGTTCTTGTGGAATTGGCAAAGGGATATTTGGAAGCCCATAGAGGGCTATGATGAAAAAGGAAATATCTTCCGTTCAAAACTGGAAAGAAGCTTTCTGAGAAACTGCTCTGTGTTCTGTTAATTCATATCACAGAGCTACATCTTTCCCTTCAAGAAGCGTTTCGATAAGTCTGTTCTCATGGAATTGGCAAATGGATATTTGGAAGCCCATAGAGGGCTATGGTAAAAAAGGAAATATCTTCCGTTGAAAACTGGAAAGAAGCTTTCTGAGAAACTGCTCTGTGTTCTATGAATTCATCTCACAGGGTTACATCTTTCCCTTCAAGAAGCCTTTCGCTAAGGCTGTTCTTGTGGAACTGGCAAATTGATATTTCGAAGCTCATAGAGGGCTATGGTGAAAAAGGAAATAACTTCCGTTCAAAACTGGAAAGAAGCTTTCTGAGAAACTGCTCTGTGTTCTCTGAATTCATCTCACAGAGTTACATCTTTCCCTTCAAGAAGCCTTTCCCTAAGGCTGTTCTATTGGAACTGGCAAAGGGATATTTGGAAGCCCATAGAGGGCTATGGTGAAAAAGGAAATATCTTCCGTTCAAAACTGGAAAGAAGCTTTCTGAGAAACTGCTCTGTGTTCTCTGAATTCATCTCACAGAGTTACATCTTTCCCTTCAAGAAGCCTTTCGCTAAGGCTGTTCTTGTGGAATTGGCAAAGTGATATTTGGAAGCCCATAGAGGGCTATGGTGAAAAAGGAAATATCTTCCGTTCAAAACTGGAAAGAAGCTTTCTGAGAAACTGTTCTGTGTTCTGCTAGTTCATCTCACAGAGTTACATCTTTCCCTTCAAGAAGCCTTTCGCTAAGGCTGTTCTTGTGGAACTGGCAAAGGGATATTTGGAAGCCCATAGAGAGTTATGGTGAAAAAGGAAATATCTTCCGTTCAAAACTGGAAAGAAGCTTTCTGAGAAACTGCTCTGTGTTCTCTGAATTCATCTCACAGAGATACATCTTTCCCTTCAAGAAGCCTTTCGCTAAGGCTGTTCTTGTGGAATTGGCAAAGGGATATTTGGAAGCCCAAAGAGGGCTATGGTGAAAAAGGAAATATCTTCCGTTCAAAACTGGAAAGAAGCTTTCTGAGAAACTGCTCTGTGTTCTGTTAATTCATCTAACAGAGTTACATCTTTCCCTTCAAGAAGCCTTTCGCTAAGGCTGCTCTTGTGGAACTGGCAAAGGGATATTTGGAAGCCCATAGAGGGCTATGGTGAAAAAGGAAATATCTTCCGTTCAAAACTGGAAAGAAGCTTTCTCAGAAACTGCTCTGTGTACTCTGAATTCATCTCACAGAGTTACATCTTTCCCTTCAAGAAGCCTTTCGATAAGGCTGATCTAGTGGAATTGGCAAAGTGATATTTGGAAGCCCATAGATTGCTATGGTGAAAAAGGAAATATCTTCCGTTCAAAACTGGAAAGAAGCTTTCTGAGAAACTGCTCTGTGTTCTATGAATTCATCTCACAGAGTTACATCTTTCCCTTCAAGAAGCCTTTCGCTAAGTCTGTTCTTGTGGAACTGGCAAATTGATATTTCGAAGCTCATAGAGGGCTATGGTGAAAAAGGAAATATCTTCCGTTCAAAACTGGAAAGAAGCTTTCTGAGAAACTGCTCTGTGTTCTCTGAATTCTTCTCACAGAGTTACATCTTTCCCTTCAAGAAGCCTTTCGCTAAGGCTGTTCTTGTGGAACTGCCAAAGGGATATTTGGAAGCCCATAGAGAGCTATGGTGAAAAATGAAATATCTTCCGTTCAAAACTGGAAAGAATATTTCTGAGAAACTGTTCTGTGTTCTGTTAGTTCATCTCACAGAGTTACATCTTTCCCTTCAAGAAGCCTTTCGCTAAGGCTGTTCTTGTGGAACTGGCAAAGGGATATTTGGAAGCCCTTAGAGGGCTATGGTGAAAAAGGAAATATCTTCCGTTCAAAACTGGAAAGAAGATTTCTGAGAAACTGCTCTGTGTTCTGTTAGTTCATCTCACAGAGTTACATCTTTCCCTTCAAGATGCCTTTCGCTAAGGCTGTTCTTGTGGAATTAGCAAAGTGATATATGGAAGCCCTTAGAGGGCTATGGTGAAAAAGGAAATATCTTCCGTTCAAAACTGGAAAGAAGCTTTCTGAGAAACTGCTCTGTGTTCTCTGAATTCATCTCACAGAGTTACATCTTTACCTTCAAGAAGACTTTCGCTAAGGTTGTTCTTGAGGAATTGGCAAAGGGATATTTGGAAGCCCATAGAGGGCTATGGTGAAAAAGGAAATATCTTCCGTTCAAAACTGGAAAGAAGCTTTCTGAGAAACGGCTCTGTGTTCTCTGAATTCATCTCACAGAGTTACATCTTTGCCTTCAAGAAGCCTTTCGCTAATGCTGTTTTTGTGGAATTGGCAAAGGGAAATTTGAAGCCCATAGAGGGCTATGGTGAAAAAGGAAATATCTTCCGTTCAAAACTGGAAAGAAGCTTTCTGAGAAACTGCTCTGTGTTCTCTGAATTCTTCTCACAGAGTTCCATCTTTCCCTTCAAGAAGCCTTTCGCTAAGGCTGTTCTTGTGGAACTGGCAAAGGGATATTTGGAAGCCCATAGAGGGCTATGGTGAAAAAGGAAATATCTTCCGTTCAAAACTGGAAAGAAGCTTTCTGAGAAACTGCTCTGTGTTCTGTTAATTCATCTCACAGAGCTGCATCTTTCCCTTCAAGAAGCCTATCGCCAAGGCTGTTCTTATGGAATTGGCAAAGGGATATTTGGAAGCCCATAGAGCGCTACGGTGAAAAAGGAAATATCTTACGTTCAAAACTGGAAAGAAGCTTTCTGAGAAACTGCTCTGCGTTCTATTAGTTCATCTCACAGAGTTACATCTTTCCCTTCAAGAAGCCTTTCGCTAAGGCTGTTCTTGTGGAATTCGCAAAATGATATTTGGAAGCCCATAGAGGGCTATGGTGAAAAAGGAAATATCTTCCTTTCAAAACTGGAAAGAAGCTTTCTGAGAAACTGCTCTGTGTTCTACGACTTCATCTCACAGAGTTACATCTTTCCCTTCCAGAAGCCTTTCGCTAAGGCTGTTCTTGTGGAATTGGCAAAGGGATATTTGGAAGCCCTTAGAGGGCTATGGTGAAAAAGGAACTATCTTCCGTTCAAAACCGGAAAGAAGCTTTCTGAGAAACTGCTCTGTGTTCTCTGAATTCATCTCACAGAGTAACATCTTTACCTTCAGAAGACTTTCGCTAAGGTTGTTCTTGAGGAATTGTCAAAGGGATATTTGGAAGCCCATAGTGGGCTATGGTGAAAAAGGAAATATCTTCCGTTCAAAACTGGAAAGAAGCTTTCTGAGAAACGGCTCTGTGTTCTCTGAATTCATCTCACAGAGTTACATCTTTTCCTTCAAGAAGCCTTTCGCTAAGGCTGTTCTTGTGGAACTGGCAAAGGGATATTTGGAAACCCATAGAGGGCTATGGTGAAAAAGGAAATATCTTCCGTACAAAACTGTAAAATAGCTTTCTGAGAAACTGCTCTGTGTTCTCTGAATTCATCTCACAGAGTTACATCTTTCCCTTCAAGAAGCCTTTCGCTAAGGCTGTTCTTGTGGAACTGACAAAGGGATATTTGGAAGCCCATAGAGAGTTATGGTGAAAAAGGAAATATCTTCCGTTCAAAACTGGAAAGAAACTTTCTGAGAAACTGCTCTGTGTACTCTGAATTCATCTCACAGAGTTACATCTTTCCCTTCAAGAAGCCTTTCGATAAGGCTGTTCTAGTGGAATTGGCAAAGTGATATTTGGAAGCCCATAGATTGCTATGGTGAAAAAGGAAATATCTTCCGTTCAAAACTGGAAAGAAGCTTTCTGAGAAACTGCTCTGTGTTCTCTGAATTCTTCTCACAGAGTTACATCTTTCCTTTCAAGAAGCCTTTCGCTAAGGCTGTTCTTGTGGAACTGGCAAAGGGATATTTGGAAACCCATAGAGGGCTGTGGTGAAAAAGGAAATATCTTCCGTTCAAAACTTGAAAGAAGCTTTCTGAGAAACTGCTCTGTGTTCTGTTAATTCATCTCACAGAGTTACATCTTTCCCTTCAAGAAGCCTTTCGCTAAGGCTGTTCTTGTGGAACTGGCAAAGGGATATTTGGAAGCCCATAGAGGTTTATGGTGAAAAAGGAAATATCTTCCGTTCAAAACTGGAAAGAAGCTTTATGAGAAACTGCTCTGTGTTCTGTTAATTCATCTCACAGAGTTACATCTTTCCCTTCAAGAAGCCTTTCGCTAAGGCTGTTCTTGTGGAACAGGCAACGGGATATTTTCAAGCTCATAGACGGCTATGGTGAAAAAGGAAATATCTTCCGTTCAAAACTGGAAAGAAGCTTTCTGAGAAACTGCTCTGTGTTCTCTGAATTCTTCTCACAGAGTTACATCTTTCCCTTCAAGAAGCCTTTCGCTAAGGCTGTTCTTGTGGAATTGCCAAAGGGATATTTGGAAGCCCATAGAGGGCTATGGTGAAAAATGAAATATCTTCCGTTCAAATCTGGAAAGAAGCTTTCTGAGAAACTGCTCTGTGTTCTGTTACTTCATCTCACAGAGTTACATCTTTCCCTTCAAGATGCTTTTCGCTAAGGCTGTTCTTGTGGAATTAGCAAAGTGATATTTGGAAGCCCTTAGAGGGCTATGGTGAAAAAGGAAATATCTTCCGTTCAAAACTGGAAAGAAGCTTTCTGAGAAACTGTTCTGTGTTCTGTTAGTTCATCTCACAGAGTTACATCTTTCCCTTCAAGAAGCCTTTCGCTAAGGCTGTTCTTGTGGAACTGGCAAAGGGATATTTGGAAGCCCATAGAGAGTTATGGTGAAAAAGGAAATATCTTCCGTTCTAAACTCTAAAGAAGCTTTCTGAGAAACTGCTCTGTGTTCTCTGAATTCATCTCACAGAGTTACATCTTTCCCTTCAAGAAGCCTTTCGCTAAGGCTGTTCTTGTGGAATTGACAAAGGGATATTTGGAAGCCCATAGAGGGCTATGGTGAAAAAGGAAATATCTTCCGTTCAAAACTGGAAAGAAGCTTTCTCAGAAACTGCTCTGTGTCCTGTTAATTCATCTCACAGAGTTACATCTTTCCCTTCAAGAAGCCTTTCGCTAAGGCTGCTCTTGTGGAACTGGCAAAGGGATATTTGGAAGCCCATAGAGGGCTATGGTGAAAAAGGAAATATCTTCCGTTCAAAACTGGAAAGAAGCTTTCTGAGAAACTGCTCTGTGTACTCTGAATTCATCTCACAGAGTTACATCTTTCCCTTTAAGAAGCCTTTCGATAAGGCTGTTCTTGCGGAATTGGCAAAGGGATATTTGGAAGCCCATAGAGGGCTATGGTGAAAAAGGAAATATCTTCCGGTCAAAACTGGAAAGAAGCTTTCTGTGAAACTGTTCTGTGTTCTCTTAATTCATCTCACAGAGATACATCTTTCCCTTTAAGAGGCCTTTTGCTAAGTCTGTTCTTATGGAATTGGCAAATGGATATTTGGAAGCCCATAGAGGGCTATGGTGAAAAAGGAAATATCTTCCGTTGAAAACTGGAAAGAAGCTTTCTGAGAAACTGCTCCGTGTTCTCTGAATTCATCTCACAGAGTTACATCTTTCCCTTCAAGAAGCCTTTCGCTAAGGCTGTTCTTCTGGAATTGGCAAAGGGATATTTGGAAGCCCATAGAGCGCTATGGTGAAAAAGGAAATATCTTCCGTTCAAAACTGGAAAGAAGCTTTTTGAGAAACTGCTCTTTTTTCTGTTAATTCACCTCACAGAGTTACATCTTTCCCTTCAAGAAGCCTTTCGCTAAGGCTGTTCTTTTGGAAGTGGCAAAGGGATATTTGGAAGCCCATAGAGGGCTTTGGTGAAAAAGGAAATATCTTCCGTTCAAAACTGGAAAGAAGCTTTCTGAGAAACTGCTCTGTGTTCTGTTAATTCATCTCACAGAGTTACATCTTTCCCTTCAAGAAGCCTTTCGCTAAGGCTGTTCTTGTGGAATTGGCAAAGGGATATTTGGAAGCCCATAGAGGGCTATGGTGAAAAAGGAAATATCTTCCGTTCAAAACTGGAAAGAAGCTTTCTGAGAAACTGCTCTGTGTTCTGTTAATTCATCTCACAGAGCTGCATCTTTCCCTTCAAGAAGCCTATCGCCAAGGCTGTTCTTATGGAATTGGCAAAGGGATATTTGGAAGCCCATAGAGCGCTACGGTGAAAAAGGAAATATCTTTCGTTCAAAACTGGAAAGAAGCTTTCTGAGAAACTGCTCTGCGTTCTGTTAGTTCATCTCACAGAGTTACATCTTTCCCTTCAAGAAGCCTTTCGCTAAGGCTGTTCTTGTGGAATTGGCAAAATGATATTTGGAAGCCCATAGAGGGCTATGGTGAAAAAGGAAATATCTTCCTTTCAAAACTGGAAAGAAGCTTTCTGAGAAACTGCTCTGTGTTCTACGACTTCATCTCACAGAGTTACATCTTTCCCTTCCAGAAGCCTTTCGCTAAGGCTGTTCTTGTGGAATTGCCAAAGGGATATTTGGAAGCCCTTAGAGGGCTATTGTGAAAAAGGAAATATCTTCCGTTCAAAACCGGAAAGAAGCTTTCTGAGAAACTGCTCTGTGTTCTCTGAATTCATCTCACAGAGTTACATCTTTACCTTCAAGAAGACTTTCGCTAAGGTTGTTCTTGAGGAATTGGCAAAGGGATATTTGGAAGCCCATAGAGGGCTATGGTGAAAAAGGAAATATCTTCCGTTCAAAACTGGAAAGAAGCTTTCTGAGAAACGGCTCTGTGTTCTCTGAATTCCTCTCACAGAGTTACATCTTTGCCTTCAAGAAGCCTTTCGCTAAGGCTGTTCTTGTGGAACTGGCCAAGGGATATTTGGAAACCCATAGAGGGCTATGGTGAAAAAGGAAATATCTTCCGTACAAAACTGGAAAATAGCTTTCTGAGAAACTGCTCTGTGTTCTCTGAATTCATCTCACAGAGTTACATCTTTCCCTTCAAGAAGCCTTTCGCTAAGGCTGTTCTTGTGGAACTGGCAAAGGGATATTTGGAAGCCCATAAAGGGCTATGGTGAAAAATGAAATACCTTCCGTTCAAATCTGGAAAGAAGCTTTCTGAGAAACTGCTCTGTGTTCTGTTAGTTCATCTCACAGAGTTACATCTTTCCCTTCAAGATGCCTTTCGCTAAGGCTGTTCTTGTGGAATTAGCAAAGTGATATTTGGAAGCCCTTAGAGGGCTATGGTGAAAAAGGAAATATCTTCCGTTCAAAACTGGAAAGAAGCTTTCTGAGAAACTGCTCTGTGTTCTCTGAATTCTTCTCACAGAGTTACATCTTTCCTTTCAAGAAGCCTTTCGCTAAGGCTGTTCTTATGGAACTGGCAAAGGGATATTTGGAAACCCATAGAGGGCTATGGTGAAAAAGGAAATATCTTCCGTTCAAAACTGGAAAGAAGCTTTCTGAGAAACTGCTCTGTGTTCTGTTAATTCATCTCACAGAGTTACATCTTTCCCTTCAAGAAGCCTTTCGCTAAGGCTGTTCTTGTGGAACTGGCAAAGGGATATTTGGAAGCCCATAGAGGTTTATGGTGAAAAAGGAAATATCTTCCTTTCAAAACTGGAAAGAAGCTTTCTGAGAAACTGCTCTGTGTTCTCTGAATTCATCTCACAGAGTTACATCTTTCCCTTCAAGAAGCCTTTCGCTAAGGCTGTTCTTGTGGAACAGGCAAAGGGATATTTCGAAGCTCATAGACGGCTATGGTGAAAAAGGAAATATCTTCCGTTCAAAACTGGAAAGAAGCTTTCTGAGAAACTGCTCTGTGTTCTATGAATTCATCTCACAGGGTTACATCTTTCCCCTCAAGAAGCCTTTCGCTAAGGCTGTTTTTGTGGAATTGGCAAAGGGATATTTGGAAGCCCATAGAGGGCTATGGTGAAAAAGGAAATATCTTCCGTTCAAAACTGGAAAGAAGCTTTCTGAGAAACTGCTCTGTGTTCTGTTAGTTCATCTCACAGAGTTACATCTTTTCCTTCAAGAAGCCTTTCGCTAAGGCTGTTCTTGTAGAACTGGCAAAGGGATATTTGGAAGCCCATAGAGGGCTATGGTGAAAAAGGAAATATCTTCCGTTCAAAACTGGAAAGAAGCTTTCTGAGAAACTGCTCTGTGTTCTCTGAATTCATCTCACAGAGTTACATCTTTCCCTTGAAGAAGCCTTTTGCTAAGGCTGTTCTTGTGGAATTGGCAAAGTGATATTTGGAAGCCCATAGAGGGCTATGGTGAAAAAGGAAATATCTTCCGTTCAAAACTGGAAAGAAGCTTTCTGAGAAACTGTTCTGTGTTCTGTTAGTTCATCTCACAGAGTTACATCTTTCCCTTCAAGAAGCCTTTCGCTAAGGCTGTTCTTGTGGAACTGGCAAAGGGATATTTGGAAGCCCATAGAGAGTTATGGTGAAAAAGGAAATATCTTCCGTTCAAAACTGGAAAGAAGCTTTCTGAGAAACTGCTCTGTGTTCTCTGAATTCATCTCACAGAGTTACATCTTTCCCTTCAAGAAGCTTTTCGCTAAGGCTGTTCTTGTGGAATTGGCAAAGGGATATTTGGAAGCCCAAAGAGGGCTATGTTGAAAAAGGAAATATCTTCCGTTCAAAACTGGAAAGAAGCTTTCTGAGAAACTGCTCTGTGTTCTGTTAATTCATCTCACAGAGTTACATCTTTCCCTTCAAGAAGCCTTTCGCTAAGGCTGCTCTTGTGGGACTGGCAAAGGGATATTTGGAAGCCCCTAGAGGGCTATGGTGAAAAAGGAAATATCTTCCGTTCAAAACTGGAAAGAAGCTTTCTGAGAAACTGCTCTGTGTACTCTGAATTCATCTCACAGAGTTACATGTTTCCCTTCAGGAAGCCTTTCGCTAAGGCTGTTCTTCTGGAATTGGCAAAGTGATATTTGGAAGCCCGTAGAGGGCTATGGTGAAAAAGGAAATATCTTCCGTTCAAAACTGGAAAGAAGCTTTCTGAGAAACTGCTCTGTGTTCTGTTAATTCATCTCACAGAGTTACATCTTTCCCTTCAAGAAGCCTTTCGCTAACGCTGTTCTTGTGGAATTGGCAAAGGGATATTTTGAAGCCCATAGAGGGGTATGGTGAAAAAGGAAATATCTTCCGTTCAAAACTGAAAAGAAGCTTTCTGAGAAACTGCTCTGTGTTCTATGAATTCATCTCACAGAGTTACATCTTTCCCTTCAAGAAGCCTTTCGCTAAGGCTGTTCTTGTGGAATTGGCAAAGGGATGTTTGGAAGCCCATAGAGGGCTATGGTGAAAAAGGAAATAACATCCGTTCAAAACTGGAAAGAAGCTTTCTGAGAAACTGCTCTGTGTTCTGTTAGTTCATCTCACAGTGTTACATCTTGCCCTTCAAGAAGCCTTTCGCCAAGGCTGTTCTTGTGGAATTGGCAAAGGGATATTTGGAAGCCCATAGAGGGCTATGGTGAAAAAGGAAATATCTTCGGTTCAAAACTGGAAAGAAGCTTTCTGAGAAACTGTTCTGTGTTCTGTTAGTTCATCTCACAGAGTTACATCTTTCCCTTCAAGAAGCCTTTCGCTAAGTCTGTTCTTGTGGAACTGGCAAAGGGATATTTGGAAGCCCTTAGAGGGCTATGGTGAAAAAGGAAATATCTTCCGTTCAAAACTGGAAAGAAGATTTCTGAGAACCTGCTCTGTGTTCTGTTAGTTCATCTCACAGAGTTACATCTTTTCCTTCAAGAAGCCGTTCGCTAAGGCTGTTCTTGTAGAACTGGCAAAGGGATATTTGGAAGCCCATAGAGGGCTATGGTGAAAAAGGAAATATCTTCCGTTCAAAACTGGAAAGAAGCTTTCTGAGAAACTGCTCTGTGTTCTCTGAATTCATCTCACAGAGTTACATCTTTCCCTTCAAGAAACCTTTCGCTAAGGTTGTTCTTGTGGAATTGGCAAAGTGATATTTGGAAGCCCATAGAGGGCTATGGTGAAAAAGGAAATATCTTCCGTTCAAAACTGGAAAGAAGCTTTCTGAGAAACTGTTCTGTGTTCTGTTAATTCATCTCACAGAGATACATCTTTCCCTTTAAGAGGCCTTTTGCTAAGTCTGTTCTTATGGAATTGGCAAATGGATATTTGGAAGCCCATAGAGGGCTATGGTGAAAAAGGAAATATCTTCCGTTCAAAACTGGAAAGAAGCTTTCTGAGAAACTGCTCTGTGTTCTCTGAATTCATCTCACAGAGTTACATCTTTCCCTTCAAGAAGCCTTTCGCTAAGGCTGTTCTTCTGGAATTGGCAAAGGGATATTTGGAAGCCCATAGAGGGCTATGGTGAAAAAGGAAATATCTTCCGTTCAAAACTGGAAAGAAGCTTTCTGAGAAACTGCTCTGTGTTCTGTTAATTCATCTCACAGAGTTACATCTTTCCCTTCAAGAAGCCTTTCGCTAAGGCTGTTCTTGTGGAATTGGCAAAGGGATGTTTGGAAGCCCATAGAGGGCTATGGTGAAAAAGGAAATAACTTCCGTTCAAAACTGGAAAGAAGCTTTCTGAGAAACTGCTCTGTGTTCTCTGAATTCATCTCACAGAGTTACATCTTTCCCTTCAAGAAGCCTTTCGCTAAGGCTGTTCTATTGGAACTGGCAAAGGGATATTTGGAAGCCCATAGAGGGCTATGGTGAAAAAGGAAATATCTTCCGTTCAAAACTGGAAAGAAGCTTTCTGAGAAACTGCTCTGTGTTCTCTGAATTCATCTCACAGAGTTACATCTTTCCCTTCAAGAAGCCTTTCGCTAAGGCTGTTCTTGTGGAATTGGCAAAGTGATATTTGGAAGCCCATAGAGGGCTATGGTGAAAAAGGAAATATCTTCCGTTCAAAACTGGAAAGAAGCTTTCTGAGAAACTGTTCTGTGTTCTGTTAGTTCATCTCACAGAGTTACATCTTTCCCTTCAAGAAGCCTTTCGCTAAGGCTGTTCTTGTGGAACTGGCAAAGGGATATTTGGAAGCCCATAGAGAGTTATGGTGAAAAAGGAAATATCTTCCGTTCAAAACTGGAAAGAAGCTTTCTGAGAAACTGCTCTGTGTTCTCTCAATTCATCTCACAGAGATACATCTTTCCCTTCAAGAAGCCTTTCGCTAAGGCTGTTCTTGTGGAATTGGCAAAGGGATATTTGGAAGCCCAAAGAGGGCTATGGTGAAAAAGGAAATATCTTCCGTTCAAAACTGGAAAGAAGCTTTCTGAGAAACTGCTCTGTGTTCTGTTAATTCATCTAACAGAGTTACATCTTTCCCTTCAAGAAGCCTTTCGCTAAGGCTGCTCTTGTGGAACTGGCAAAGGGATATTTGGAAGCCCATAGAGGGCTATGGTGAAAAAGGAAATATCTTCCGTTCAAAACTGGAAAGAAGCTTTCTCAGAAACTGCTCTGTGTACTCTGAATTCATCTCACAGAGTTACATCTTTCCCTTCAAGAAGCCTTTCGATAAGGCTGATCTAGTGGAATTGGCAAAGTGATATTTGGAAGCCCATAGATTGCTATGGTGAAAAAGGAAATATCTTCCGTTCAAAACTGGAAAGAAGCTTTCTGAGAAACTGCTCTGTGTTCTATGAATTCATCTCACAGAGTTACATCTTTCCCTTCAAGAAGCCTTTCGCTAAGTCTGTTCTTGTGGAACTGGCAAATTGATATTTCGAAGCTCATAGAGGGCTATGGTGAAAAAGGAAATATCTTCCGTTCAAAACTGGAAAGAAGCTTTCTGAGAAACTGCTCTGTGTTCTCTGAATTCTTCTCACAGAGTTACATCTTTCCCTTCAAGAAGCCTTTCGCTAAGGCTGTTCTTGTGGAACTGCCAAAGGGATATTTGGAAGCCCATAGAGAGCTATGGTGAAAAATGAAATATCTTCCGTTCAAAACTGGAAAGAATATTTCTGAGAAACTGTTCTGTGTTCTGTTAGTTCATCTCACAGAGTTACATCTTTCCCTTCAAGAAGCCTTTCGCTAAGGCTGTTCTTGTGGAACTGGCAAAGGGATATTTGGAAGCCCTTAGAGGGCTATGGTGAAAAAGGAAATATCTTCCGTTCAAAACTGGAAAGAAGATTTCTGAGAAACTGCTCTGTGTTCTGTTAGTTCATCTCAGAGTTACATCTTTCCCTTCAAGATGCCTTTCGCTAAGGCTGTTCTTGTGGAATTAGCAAAGTGATATATGGAAGCCCTTAGAGGGCTATGGTGAAAAAGGAAATATCTTCCGTTCAAAACTGGAAAGAAGCTTTCTGAGAAACTGCTCTGTGTTCTCTGAATTCATCTCACAGAGTTACATCTTTACCTTCAAGAAGACTTTCGCTAAGGTTGTTCTTGAGGAATTGGCAAAGGGATATTTGGAAGCCCATAGAGGGCTATGGTGAAAAAGGAAATATCTTCCGTTCAAAACTGGAAAGAAGCTTTCTGAGAAACGGCTCTGTGTTCTCTGAATTCATCTCACAGAGTTACATCTTTGCCTTCAAGAAGCCTTTCGCTAATGCTGTTTTTGTGGAATTGGCAAAGGGAAATTTGAAGCCCATAGAGGGCTATGGTGAAAAAGGAAATATCTTCCGTTCAAAACTGGAAAGAAGCTTTCTGAGAAACTGCTCTGTGTTCTCTGAATTCTTCTCACAGAGTTCCATCTTTCCCTTCAAGAAGCCTTTCGCTAAGGCTGTTCTTGTGGAACTGGCAAAGGGATATTTGGAAGCCCATAGAGGGCTATGGTGAAAAAGGAAATATCTTCCGTTCAAAACTGGAAAGAAGCTTTCTGAGAAACTGCTCTGTGTTCTCTGAATTCATCTCACAGAGTTACATCTTTCCCTTCAAGAAGCCTTTCGCTAAGGCTGTTCTTGTGGAACTGGCAAAGGGATATTTGGAAGCCCATAGAGGGCTATGGTGAAAAAGGAAATATCTTCCGTTCAAAACTGGAAAGAAGCTTTCTGAGAAACTGCTCTGTGTTCTGTTAGTTCATCTCACAGAGTTACATCTTTCCCTTCAAGAAGCCTTTCGCTAAGGCTGTTCTTGTGGAACTGGCAAAGGGATATTTGGAAGCCCATAGAGAGTTATGGTGAAAAAGGAAATATCTTCCGTTCAAAACTGGAAAGAAGCTTTCTGAGAAACTGCTCTGTGTTCTCTGAATTCATCTCACAGAGATACATCTTTCCCTTCAAGAAGCCTTTCGCTAAGGCTGTTCTTGTGGAATTGGCAAAGGGATATTTGGAAGCCCAAAGAGGGCTATGGTGAAAAAGGAAATATCTTCCGTTCAAAACTGGAAAGAAGCTTTCTGAGAAACTGCTCTGTGTTCTGTTAATTCATCTAACAGAGTTACATCTTTCCCTTCAAGAAGCCTTTCGCTAAGGCTGCTCTTGTGGAACTGGCAAAGGGATATTTGGAAGCCCATAGAGGGCTATGGTGAAAAAGGAAATATCTTCCGTTCAAAACTGGAAAGAAGCTTTCTCAGAAACTGCTCTGTGTACTCTGAATTCATCTCACAGAGTTACATCTTTCCCTTCAAGAAGCCTTTCGATAAGGCTGATCTAGTGGAATTGGCAAAGTGATATTTGGAAGCCCATAGATTGCTATGGTGAAAAAGGAAATATCTTCCGTTCAAAACTGGAAAGAAGCTTTCTGAGAAACTGCTCTGTGTTCTATGAATTCATCTCACAGAGTTACATCTTTCCCTTCAAGAAGCCTTTCGCTAAGTCTGTTCTTGTGGAACTGGCAAATTGATATTTCGAAGCTCATAGAGGGCTATGGTGAAAAAGGAAATATCTTCCGTTCAAAACTGGAAAGAAGCTTTCTGAGAAACTGCTCTGTGTTCTCTGAATTCTTCTCACAGAGTTACATCTTTCCCTTCAAGAAGCCTTTCGCTAAGGCTGTTCTTGTGGAACTGCCAAAGGGATATTTGGAAGCCCATAGAGAGCTATGGTGAAAAATGAAATATCTTCCGTTCAAAACTGGAAAGAATATTTCTGAGAAACTGTTCTGTGTTCTGTTAGTTCATCTCACAGAGTTACATCTTTCCCTTCAAGAAGCCTTTCGCTAAGGCTGTTCTTGTGGAACTGGCAAAGGGATATTTGGAAGCCCTTAGAGGGCTATGGTGAAAAAGGAAATATCTTCCGTTCAAAACTGGAAAGAAGATTTCTGAGAAACTGCTCTGTGTTCTGTTAGTTCATCTCAGAGTTACATCTTTCCCTTCAAGATGCCTTTCGCTAAGGCTGTTCTTGTGGAATTAGCAAAGTGATATATGGAAGCCCTTAGAGGGCTATGGTGAAAAAGGAAATATCTTCCGTTCAAAACTGGAAAGAAGCTTTCTGAGAAACTGCTCTGTGTTCTCTGAATTCATCTCACAGAGTTACATCTTTACCTTCAAGAAGACTTTCGCTAAGGTTGTTCTTGAGGAATTGGCAAAGGGATATTTGGAAGCCCATAGAGGGCTATGGTGAAAAAGGAAATATCTTCCGTTCAAAACTGGAAAGAAGCTTTCTGAGAAACGGCTCTGTGTTCTCTGAATTCATCTCACAGAGTTACATCTTTGCCTTCAAGAAGCCTTTCGCTAATGCTGTTTTTGTGGAATTGGCAAAGGGAAATTTGAAGCCCATAGAGGGCTATGGTGAAAAAGGAAATATCTTCCGTTCAAAACTGGAAAGAAGCTTTCTGAGAAACTGCTCTGTGTTCTCTGAATTCTTCTCACAGAGTTCCATCTTTCCCTTCAAGAAGCCTTTCGCTAAGGCTGTTCTTGTGGAACTGGCAAAGGGATATTTGGAAGCCCATAGAGGGCTATGGTGAAAAAGGAAATATCTTCCGTTCAAAACTGGAAAGAAGCTTTCTGAGAAACTGCTCTGTGTTCTCTGAATTCATCTCACAGAGTTACATCTTTCCCTTCAAGAAGCCTTTCGCTAAGGCTGTTCTTGTGGAACTGGCAAAGGGATATTTGGAAGCCCATAGAGGGCTATGGTGAAAAAGGAAATATCTTCCGTTCAAAACTGGAAAGAAGCTTTCTGAGAAACTGCTCTGTGTTCTCTGAATTCTTCTCACAGAATTACATCTTTCCCTTCAAGAAGCCTTTCGCTAAGGCTGTTCTTGTGGAACTGGCAAAGGGATATTTGGAAACCCATAGAGGGCTTTGGTGAAAAAGGAAATATCTTCCGTTCAAAACTGGAAAGAAGCTTTCTGAGAAACTGCTCTGTGTTCTGTTAATTCATCTCACAGAGTTACATCTTTCCCTTCAAGAAGCCTTTCGCTAAGGCTGTTCTTGTGGAATTGGCAAAGGGATATTTGGAAGCCCAAAGAGGGCTATGGTGAAAAAGGAAATATCTTCCGTTCAAAACTGGAAAGAAGCTTTCTGAGAAACTGCTCTGTGTTCTGTTAATTCATCGCACAGAGCTGCATCTTTCCCTTCAAGAAGCCTATCGCCAAGGCTGTTCTTATGGAATTGGCAAAGGGATATTTGGAAGCCCATAGAGCGCTACGGTGAAAAAGGAAATATCTTACGTTCAAAACTGGAAAGAAGCTTTCTGAGAAACTGCTCTGCGTTCTATTAGTTCATCTCACAGAGTTACATCTTTCCCTTCAAGAAGCCTTTCGCTAAGGCTGTTCTTGTGGAATTGGCAAAATGATATTTGGAAGCCCATAGAGGGCTATGGTGAAAAAGGAAATATCTTCCTTTCAAAACTGGAAAGAAGCTTTCTGAGAAACTGCTCTGTGTTCTACGACTTCATCTCACAGAGTTACATCTTTCCCTTCCAGAAGCCTTTCGCTAAGGCTGTTCTTGTGGAATTGGCAAAGGGATATTTGGAAGCCCTTAGAGGGCTATGGTGAAAAAGGAACTATCTTCCGTTCAAAACCGGAAAGAAGCTTTCTGAGAAACTGCTCTGTGTTCTCTGAATTCATCTCACAGAGTAACATCTTTACCTTCAGAAGACTTTCGCTAAGGTTGTTCTTGAGGAATTGTCAAAGGGATATTTGGAAGCCCATAGTGGGCTATGGTGAAAAAGGAAATATCTTCCGTTCAAAACTGGAAAGAAGCTTTCTGAGAAACGGCTCTGTGTTCTCTGAATTCATCTCACAGAGTTACATCTTTTCCTTCAAGAAGCCTTTCGCTAAGGCTGTTCTTGTGGAACTGGCAAAGGGATATTTGGAAACCCATAGAGGGCTATGGTGAAAAAGGAAATATCTTCCGTACAAAACTGTAAAATAGCTTTCTGAGAAACTGCTCTGTGTTCTCTGAATTCATCTCACAGAGTTACATCTTTCCCTTCAAGAAGCCTTTCGCTAAGGCTGTTCTTGTGGAACTGACAAAGGGATATTTGGAAGCCCATAGAGAGTTATGGTGAAAAAGGAAATATCTTCCGTTCAAAACTGGAAAGAAACTTTCTGAGAAACTGCTCTGTGTACTCTGAATTCATCTCACAGAGTTACATCTTTCCCTTCAAGAAGCCTTTCGATAAGGCTGTTCTAGTGGAATTGGCAAAGTGATATTTGGAAGCCCATAGATTGCTATGGTGAAAAAGGAAATATCTTCCGTTCAAAACTGGAAAGAAGCTTTCTGAGAAACTGCTCAGTGTTCTCTGAATTCTTCTCACAGAGTTACCTCTTTCCTTTCAAGAAGCCTTTCGCTAAGGCTGTTCTTGTGGAACTGGCAAAGGGATATTTGGAAACCCATAGAGGGCTGTGGTGAAAAAGGAAATATCTTCCGTTCAAAACTTGAAAGAAGCTTTCTGAGAAACTGCTCTGTGTTCTGTTAATTCATCTCACAGAGTTACATCTTTCCCTTCAAGAAGCCTTTCGCTAAGGCTGTTCTTGTGGAACTGGCAAAGGGATATTTGGAAGCCCATAGAGGTTTATGGTGAAAAAGGAAATATCTTCCGTTCAAAACTGGAAAGAAGCTTTATGAGAAACTGCTCTGTGTTCTGTTAATTCATCTCACAGAGTTACATCTTTCCCTTCAAGAAGCCTTTCGCTAAGGCTGTTCTTGTGGAACAGGCAACGGGATATTTTCAAGCTCATAGACGGCTATGGTGAAAAAGGAAATATCTTCCGTTCAAAACTGGAAAGAAGCTTTCTGAGAAACTGCTCTGTGTTCTCTGAATTCTTCTCACAGAGTTACATCTTTCCCTTCAAGAAGCCTTTCGCTAAGGCTGTTCTTGTGGAATTGCCAAAGGGATATTTGGAAGCCCATAGAGGGCTATGGTGAAAAATGAAATATCTTCCGTTCAAATCTGGAAAGAAGCTTTCTGAGAAACTGCTCTGTGTTCTGTTACTTCATCTCACAGAGTTACATCTTTCCCTTCAAGATGCTTTTCGCTAAGGCTGTTCTTGTGGAATTAGCAAAGTGATATTTGGAAGCCCTTAGAGGGCTATGGTGAAAAAGGAAATATCTTCCGTTCAAAACTGGAAAGAAGCTTTCTGAGAACCTGCTCTGTGTTCTCTGAATTCTTCTCACAGAGTTACATCTTTCCTTTCAAGAAGCCTTTCGCTAATGCTGTTTTTGTGGAATTGGCAAAGGGAAATTTGAAGCCCATAGAGGGCTATGGTGAAAAAGGAAATATCTTCCGTTCAAAACTGGAAAGAAGCTTTCTGAGAAACTGCTCTGTGTTCTCTGAATTCTTCTCACAGAGTTCCATCTTTCCCTTCAAGAAGCCTTTCGCTAAGGCTGTTCTTGTGGAACTGGCAAAGGGATATTTGGAAACCCATAGAGGGCTATGGTGAAAAAGGAAATATCTTCCGTACAAAACTGGAAAGTAGCTTTCTGAGAAACTGCTCTGTGTTCTCTGAATTCATCTCACAGAGTTACATCTTTCCCTTCAAGAAGCCTTTCGCTAAGGCTGTTCTTGTGGAACTGGCAAAGGGATATTTGGAAGCCCATAGAGGGCTCTGGTGAAAAAGGAAATATCTTCCGTTCAAAACTGGAAAGAAGCTTTCTGAGAAACTGCTCTGTGTTCTCTGAATTCATCTCACAGAGTTACATCTTTCCCTTAAAGAAGCCTTTCGCTAAGGCTGTTCTTGTGGAATTGGCAAAGTGATATTTGGAAGCCCATAGAGGGCTATGGTGAAAAAGGAAATATCTTCCGTTCAAAACTGGAAAGAAGCTTTCTGAGAAACTGTTCTGTGTTCTGTTAGTTCATCTCACAGAGTTACATCTTTCCCTTCAAGAAGCCTTTCGCTAAGGCTGTTCTTGTGGAACTGGCAAAGGGATATTTGGAAGCCCATAGAGAGTTATGGTGAAAAAGGAAATATCTTCCGTTCAAAACTGGAAAGAAGCTTTCTGAGAAACTGCTCTGTGTTCTCTGAATTCACCTCACAGAGTTACATCTTTCCCTTCAAGAAGCCTTTCGCTAAGGCTGTTCTTGTGGAATTGACAAAGGGATATTTGGAAGCACAAAGAGGGCTATGGTGAAAAAGGAAATATCTTCCGTTCAAAACTGCAAAGAAGCTTTCTCAGAAACTGCTCTGTGTCCTGTTAATTCATCTCACAGAGTTACATCTTTCCCTTCAAGAAGCCTTTCGCTAAGGCTGCTCTTGTGGAACTGGCAAAGGGATATTTGGAAGCCCATAGAGGGCTATGGTGAAAAAGGAAATATCTTCCGTTCAAAACTGGAAAGAAGCTTTCTGAGAAACTGCTCTGTGTACTCTGAATTCATCTCACAGAGTTACATCTTTCCCTTCAAGAAGCCTTTCGATAAGGCTGTTCTTGCGGAATTGGCAAAGGGATATTTGGAAGCCCATAGAGGGCTATGGTGAAAAAGGAAATATCTTCCGGTCAAAACTGGAAAGAAGCTTTCTGTGAAACTGTTCTGTGTTCTCTTAATTCACCTCACAGAGATACATCTTTCCCTTTAAGAGGCCTTTTGCTAAGTCTGTTCTTATGGAATTGGCAAATGGATATTTGGAAGCCCATAGAGGGCTATGGTGAAAAAGGAAATATCTTCCGTTGAAAACTGGAAAGAAGCTTTCTGAGAAACTGCTCCGTGTTCTCTGAATTCATCTCACAGAGTTACATCTTTCCCTTCAAGAAGCCTTTCGCTAAGGCTGTTCTTCTGGAATTGGCAAAGGGATATTTGGAAGCCCATAGAGCGCTATGGTGAAAAAGGAAATATCTTCCGTTCAAAACTGGAAAGAAGCTTTTTGAGAAACTGCTCTTTTTTCTGTTAATTCACCTCACAGAGTTACATCTTTCCCTTCAAGAAGCCTTTCGCTAAGGCTGTTCTTTTGGAAGTGGCAAAGGGATATTTGGAAGCCCATAGAGGGCTTTGGTGAAAAAGGAAATATCTTCCGTTCAAAACTGGAAAGAAGCTTTCTGAGAAACTGCTCTGTGTTCTGTTAATTCATCTCACAGAGCTACATCTTTCCCTTCAAGAAGCCTTTCGCTAAGGCTGTTCTTGTGGAATTGGCAAAGGGATATTTGGAAGCCCATAGAGGGCTATGGTGAAAAAGGAAATATCTTCCGTTCAAAACTGGAAAGAAGCTTTCTGAGAAACTGCTCTGTGTTCTGTTAATTCATCTCACAGAGCTGCATCTTTCCCTTCAAGAAGCCTATCGCCAAGGCTGTTCTTATGGAATTGGCAAAGGGATATTTGGAAGCCCATAGAGCGCTACGTTGAAAAAGGAAATATCTTCCGTTCAAAACTGGAAAGAAGCTTTCTGAGAAACTGCTCTGCGTTCTGTTAGTTCATCTCACAGAGTTACATCTTTCCCTTCAAGAAGCCTTTCGCTAAGGCTGTTCTTGTGGAATTGGCAAAATGATATTTGGAAGCCCATAGAGGTCTATGGTGAAAAAGGAAATATCTTCCTTTCAAAACTGGAAAGAAGCTTTCTGAGAAACTGCTCTGTGTTCTACGACTTCATCTCACAGAGTTACATCTTTCCCTTCCAGAAGCCTTTCGCTAAGGCTGTTCTTGTGGAATTGCCAAAGGGATATTTGGAAGCCCTTAGAGGGCTATTGTGAAAAAGGAAATATCTTCCGTTCAAAACCGGAAAGAAGCTTTCTGAGAAACTGCTCTGTGTTCTCTGAATTCATCTCACAGAGTTACATCTTTACCTTCAAGAAGACTTTCGCTAAGGTTGTTCTTGAGGAATTGGCAAAGGGATATTTGGAAGCCCATAGAGGGCTATGGTGAAAAAGGAAATATCTTCCGTTCAAAACTGGAAAGAAGCTTTCTGAGAAACGGCTCTGTGTTCTCTGAATTCCTCTCACAGAGTTACATCTTTGCCTTCAAGAAGCCTTTCGCTAAGGCTGTTCTTGTGGAACTGGCCAAGGGATATTTGGAAACCCATAGAGGGCTATGGTGAAAAAGGAAATATCTTCCGTACAAAACTGGAAAATAGCTTTCTGAGAAACTGCTCTGTGTTCTCTGAATTCATCTCACAGAGTTACATCTTTCCCTTCAAGAAGCCTTTCGCTAAGGCTGTTCTTGTGGAACTGGCAAAGGGATATTTGGAAGCCCATAAAGGGCTATGGTGAAAAATGAAATACCTTCCGTTCAAATCTGGAAAGAAGCTTTCTGAGAAACTGCTCTGTGTTCTGTTAGTTCATCTCACAGAGTTACATCTTTCCCTTCAAGATGCCTTTCGCTAAGGCTGTTCTTGTGGAATTAGCAAAGTGATATTTGGAAGCCCTTAGAGGGCTATGGTGAAAAAGGAAATATCTTCCGTTCAAAACTGGAAAGAAGCTTTCTGAGAAACTGCTCTGTGTTCTCTGAATTCTTCTCACAGAGTTACATCTTTCCTTTCAAGAAGCCTTTCGCTAAGGCTGTTCTTATGGAACTGGCAAAGGGATATTTGGAAACCCATAGAGGGCTATGGTGAAAAAGGAAATATCTTCCGTTCAAAACTGGAAAGAAGCTTTCTGAGAAACTGCTCTGTGTTCTGTTAATTCATCTCACAGAGTTACATCTTTCCCTTCAAGAAGCCTTTCGCTAAGGCTGTTCTTGTGGAACTGGCAAAGGGATATTTGGAAGCCCATAGAGGTTTATGGTGAAAAAGGAAATATCTTCCGTTCAAAACTGGAAAGAAGCTTTCTGAGAAACTGCTCTGTGTTCTCTGAATTCATCTCACAGAGTTACATCTTTCCCTTCAAGAAGCCTTTCGCTAAGGCTGTTCTTGTGGAACAGGCAAAGGGATATTTCGAAGCTCATAGACGGCTATGGTGAAAAAGGAAATATCTTCCGTTCAAAACTGGAAAGAAGCTTTCTGAGAAACTGCTCTGTGTTCTATGAATTCATCTCACAGGGTTACATCTTTCCCCTCAAGAAGCCTTTCGCTAAGGCTGTTTTTGTGGAATTGGCAAAGGGATATTTGGAAGCCCATAGAGGGCTATGGTGAAAAAGGAAATATCTTCCGTTCAAAACTGGAAAGAAGCTTTCTGAGAAACTGCTCTGTGTTCTGTTAGTTCATCTCACAGAGTTACATCTTTTCCTTCAAGAAGCCTTTCGCTAAGGCTGTTCTTGTAGAACTGGCAAAGGGATATTTGGAAGCCCATAGAGGGCTATGGTGAAAAAGGAAATATCTTCCGTTCAAAACTGGAAAGAAGCTTTCTGAGAAACTGCTCTGTGTTCTCTGAATTCATCTCACAGAGTTACATCTTTCCCTTGAAGAAGCCTTTTGCTAAGGCTGTTCTTGTGGAATTGGCAAAGTGATATTTGGAAGCCCATAGAGGGCTATGGTGAAAAAGGAAATATCTTCCGTTCAAAACTGGAAAGAAGCTTTCTGAGAAACTGTTCTGTGTTCTGTTAGTTCATCTCACAGAGTTACATCTTTCCCTTCAAGAAGCCTTTCGCTAAGGCTGTTCTTGTGGAACTGGCAAAGGGATATTTGGAAGCCCATAGAGAGTTATGGTGAAAAAGGAAATATCTTCCGTTCAAAACTGGAAAGAAGCTTTCTGAGAAACTGCTCTGTGTTCTCTGAATTCATCTCACAGAGTTACATCTTTCCCTTCAAGAAGCTTTTCGCTAAGGCTGTTCTTGTGGAATTGGCAAAGGGATATTTGGAAGCCCAAAGAGGGCTATGTTGAAAAAGGAAATATCTTCCGTTCAAAACTGGAAAGTAGCTTTCTGAGAAACTGCTCTGTGTTCTCTGAATTCATCTCACAGAGTTACATCTTTCCCTTCAAGAAGCCTTTCGCTACGGCTGTTCTTGTGGAACTGGCAAAGGGATATTTGGAAGCCCATAGAGGGCTCTGGTGAAAAAGGAAATATCTTCCGTTCAAAACTGGAAAGAAGCTTTCTGAGAAACTGCTCTGTGTTCTCTGAATTCATCTCACAGAGTTACATCTTTCCCTTAAAGAAGCCTTTCGCTAAGGCTGTTCTTGTGGAATTGGCAAAGTGATATTTGGAAGCCCATAGAGGGCTATGGTGAAAAAGGAAATATCTTCCGTTCAAAACTGGAAAGAAGCTTTCTGAGAAACTGTTCTGTGTTCTGTTAGTTCATCTCACAGAGTTACATCTTTCCCTTCAAGAAGCCTTTCGCTAAGGCGGTTCTTGTGGAACTGGCAAAGGGATATTTGGAAGCCCATAGAGAGTTATGGTGAAAAAGGAAATATCTTCCGTTCAAAACTGGAAAGAAGCTTTCTGAGAAACTGCTCTGTGTTCTCTGAATTCATCTCACAGAGTTACATCTTTCCCTTCAAGAAGCCTTTCGCTAAGGCTGTTCTTGTGGAATTGACAAAGGGATATTTGGAAGCACAAAGAGGGCTATGGTGAAAAAGGAAATATCTTCCGGTCAAAACTGGAAAGAAGCTTTCTGTGAAACTGTTCTGTGTTCTCTTAATTCATCTCACAGAGATACATCTTTCCCTTTAAGAGGCCTTTTGCTAAGTCTGTTCTTATGGAATTGGCAAATGGATATTTGGAAGCCCATAGAGGGCTATGGTGAAAAAGGAAATATCTTCCGTTGAAAACTGGAAAGAAGCTTTCTGAGAAACTGCTCCGTGTTCTCTGAATTCATCTCACAGAGTTACATCTTTCCCTTCAAGAAGCCTTTCGCTAAGGCTGTTCTTCTGGAATTGGCAAAGGGATATTTGGAAGCCCATAGAGCGCTATGGTGAAAAAGGAAATATCTTCCGTTCAAAACTGGAAAGAAGCTTTTTGAGAAACTGCTCTTTTTTCTGTTAATTCACCTCACAGAGTTACATCTTTCCCTTCAAGAAGCCTTTCGCTAAGGCTGTTCTTTTGGAAGTGGCAAAGGGATATTTGGAAGCCCATAGAGGGCTTTGGTGAAAAAGGAAATATCTTCCGTTCAAAACTGGAAAGAAGCTTTCTGAGAAACTGCTCTGTGTTCTGTTAATTCATCTCACAGAGTTACATCTTTCCCTTCAAGAAGCCTTTCGCTAAGGCTGTTCTTGTGGAATTGGCAAAGGGATATTTGGAAGCCCATAGAGGGCTATGGTGAAAAAGGAAATATCTTCCGTTCAAAACTGGAAAGAAGCTTTTGAGAAACTGCTCTGTGTTCTGTTAATTCATCTCACAGAGCTGCATCTTTCCCTTCAAGAAGCCTATCGCCAAGGCTGTTCTTATGGAATTGGCAAAGGGATATTTGGAAGCCCATAGAGCGCTACGGTGAAAAAGGAAATATCTTCCGTTCAAAACTGGAAAGAAGCTTTCTGAGAAACTGCTCTGCGTTCTGTTAGTTCATCTCACAGAGTTACATCTTTCCCTTCAAGAAGCCTTTCGCTAAGGCTGTTCTTGTGGAATTGGCAAAGGGATATTTGGAAGCCCATAGAGGGCTATGGTGAAAAAGGAAATATCTTCCGTTCAAAACTGGAAAGAAGCTTTCTGAGAAACTGCTCTGTGTTCTGTTAATTCATCTCACAGAGCTGCATCTTTCCCTTCAAGAAGCCTATCGCCAAGGCTGTTCTTATGGAATTGGCAAAGGGATATTTGGAAGCCCATAGAGCGCTACGGTGAAAAAGGAAATATCTTCCGTTCAAAACTGGAAAGAAGCTTTCTGAGAAACTGCTCTGCGTTCTGTTAGTTCATCTCACAGAGTTACATCTTTCCCTTCAAGAAGCCTTTCGCTAAGGCTGTTCTTGTGGAATTGGCAAAATGATATTTGGAAGCCCATAGAGGGCTATGGTGAAAAAGGAAATATCTTCCTTTCAAAACTGGAAAGAAGCTTTCTGAGAAACTGCTCTGTGTTCTACGACTTCATCTCACAGAGTTACATCTTTCCCTTCCAGAAGCCTTTCGCTAAGGCTGTTCTTGTGGAATTGCCAAAGGGATATTTGGAAGCCCTTAGAGGGCTATTGTGAAAAAGGAAATATCTTCCGTTCAAAACCGGAAAGAAGCTTTCTGAGAAACTGCTCTGTGTTCTCTGAATTCATCTCACAGAGTTACATCTTTACCTTCAAGAAGACTTTCGCTAAGGTTGTTCTTGAGGAATTGGCAAAGGGATATTTGGAAGCCCATAGAGGGCTATGGTGAAAAAGGAAATATCTTCCGTTCAAAACTGGAAAGAAGCTTTCTGAGAAACGGCTCTGTGTTCTCTGAATTCCTCTCACAGAGTTACATCTTTGCCTTCAAGAAGCCTTTCGCTAAGGCTGTTCTTGTGGAACTGGCCAAGGGATATTTGGAAACCCATAGAGGGCTATGGTGAAAAAGGAAATATCTTCCGTACAAAACTGGAAAATAGCTTTCTGAGAAACTGCTCTGTGTTCTCTGAATTCATCTCACAGAGTTACATCTTTCCCTTCAAGAAGCCTTTCGCTAAGGCTGTTCTTGTGGAACTGGCAAAGGGATATTTGGAAGCCCATAAAGGGCTATGGTGAAAAATGAAATACCTTCCGTTCAAATCTGGAAAGAAGCTTTCTGAGAAACTGCTCTGTGTTCTGTTAGTTCATCTCACAGAGTTACATCTTTCCCTTCAAGATGCCTTTCGCTAAGGCTGTTCTTGTGGAATTAGCAAAGTGATATTTGGAAGCCCTTAGAGGGCTATGGTGAAAAAGGAAATATCTTCCGTTCAAAACTGGAAAGAAGCTTTCTGAGAAACTGCTCTGTGTTCTCTGAATTCTTCTCACAGAGTTACATCTTTCCTTTCAAGAAGCCTTTCGCTAAGGCTGTTCTTATGGAACTGGCAAAGGGATATTTGGAAACCCATAGAGGGCTATGGTGAAAAAGGAAATATCTTCCGTTCAAAACTGGAAAGAAGCTTTCTGAGAAACTGCTCTGTGTTCTGTTAATTCATCTCACAGAGTTACATCTTTCCCTTCAAGAAGCCTTTCGCTAAGGCTGTTCTTGTGGAACTGGCAAAGGGATATTTGGAAGCCCATAGAGGTTTATGGTGAAAAAGGAAATATCTTCCGTTCAAAACTGGAAAGAAGCTTTCTGAGAAACTGCTCCGTGTTCTCTGAATTCATCTCACAGAGTTACATCTTTCCCTTCAAGAAGCCTTTCGCTAAGGCTGTTCTTGTGGAACAGGCAAAGGGATATTTCGAAGCTCATAGACGGCTATGGTGAAAAAGGAAATATCTTCCGTTCAAAACTGGAAAGAAGCTTTCTGAGAAACTGCTCTGTGTTCTATGAATTCATCTCACAGGGTTACATCTTTCCCCTCAAGAAGCCTTTCGCTAAGGCTGTTTTTGTGGAATTGGCAAAGGGATATTTGGAAGCCCATAGAGGGCTATGGTGAAAAAGGAAATATCTTCCGTTCAAAACTGGAAAGAAGCTTTCTGAGAAACTGCTCTGTGTTCTGTTAGTTCATCTCACAGAGTTACATCTTTTCCTTCAAGAAGCCTTTCGCTAAGGCTGTTCTTGTAGAACTGGCAAAGGGATATTTGGAAGCCCATAGAGGGCTATGGTGAAAAAGGAAATATCTTCCGTTGAAAACTGGAAAGAAGCTTTCTGAGAAACTGCTCCGTGTTCTCTGAATTCATCTCACAGAGTTACATCTTTCCCTTCAAGAAGCCTTTCGCTAAGGCTGTTCTTCTGGAATTGGCAAAGGGATATTTGGAAGCCCATAGAGCGCTATGGTGAAAAAGGAAATATCTTCCGTTCAAAACTGGAAAGAAGCTTTTTGAGAAACTGCTCTTTTTTCTGTTAATTCACCTCACAGAGTTACATCTTTCCCTTCAAGAAGCCTTTCGCTAAGGCTGTTCTTTTGGAAGTGGCAAAGGGATATTTGGAAGCCCATAGAGGGCTTTGGTGAAAAAGGAAATATCTTCCGTTCAAAACTGGAAAGAAGCTTTCTGAGAAACTGCTCTGTGTTCTGTTAATTCATCTCACAGAGTTACATCTTTCCCTTCAAGAAGCCTTTCGCTAAGGCTGTTCTTGTGGAATTGGCAAAGGGATATTTGGAAGCCCATAGAGGGCTATGGTGAAAAAGGAAATATCTTCCGTTCAAAACTGGAAAGAAGCTTTCTGAGAAACTGCTCTGTGTTCTGTTAATTCATCTCACAGAGCTGCATCTTTCCCTTCAAGAAGCCTATCGCCAAGGCTGTTCTTATGGAATTGGCAAAGGGATATTTGGAAGCCCATAGAGCGCTACGGTGAAAAAGGAAATATCTTCCGTTCAAAACTGGAAAGAAGCTTTCTGAGAAACTGCTCTGCGTTCTGTTAGTTCATCTCACAGAGTTACATCTTTCCCTTCAAGAAGCCTTTCGCTAAGGCTGTTCTTGTGGAATTGGCAAAGGGATATTTGGAAGCCCATAGAGGGCTATGGTGAAAAAGGAAATATCTTCCGTTCAAAACTGGAAAGAAGCTTTCTGAGAAACTGCTCTGTGTTCTGTTAATTCATCTCACAGAGCTGCATCTTTCCCTTCAAGAAGCCTATCGCCAAGGCTGTTCTTATGGAATTGGCAAAGGGATATTTGGAAGCCCATAGAGCGCTACGGTGAAAAAGGAAATATCTTCCGTTCAAAACTGGAAAGAAGCTTTCTGAGAAACTGCTCTGCGTTCTGTTAGTTCATCTCACAGAGTTACATCTTTCCCTTCAAGAAGCCTTTCGCTAAGGCTGTTCTTGTGGAATTGGCAAAATGATATTTGGAAGCCCATAGAGGGCTATGGTGAAAAAGGAAATATCTTCCTTTCAAAACTGGAAAGAAGCTTTCTGAGAAACTGCTCTGTGTTCTACGACTTCATCTCACAGAGTTACATCTTTCCCTTCCAGAAGCCTTTCGCTAAGGCTGTTCTTGTGGAATTGCCAAAGGGATATTTGGAAGCCCTTAGAGGGCTATTGTGAAAAAGGAAATATCTTCCGTTCAAAACCGGAAAGAAGCTTTCTGAGAAACTGCTCTGTGTTCTCTGAATTCATCTCACAGAGTTACATCTTTACCTTCAAGAAGACTTTCGCTAAGGTTGTTCTTGAGGAATTGGCAAAGGGATATTTGGAAGCCCATAGAGGGCTATGGTGAAAAAGGAAATATCTTCCGTTCAAAACTGGAAAGAAGCTTTCTGAGAAACGGCTCTGTGTTCTCTGAATTCCTCTCACAGAGTTACATCTTTGCCTTCAAGAAGCCTTTCGCTAAGGCTGTTCTTGTGGAACTGGCCAAGGGATATTTGGAAACCCATAGAGGGCTATGGTGAAAAAGGAAATATCTTCCGTACAAAACTGGAAAATAGCTTTCTGAGAAACTGCTCTGTGTTCTCTGAATTCATCTCACAGAGTTACATCTTTCCCTTCAAGAAGCCTTTCGCTAAGGCTGTTCTTGTGGAACTGGCAAAGGGATATTTGGAAGCCCATAAAGGGCTATGGTGAAAAATGAAATACCTTCCGTTCAAATCTGGAAAGAAGCTTTCTGAGAAACTGCTCTGTGTTCTGTTAGTTCATCTCACAGAGTTACATCTTTCCCTTCAAGATGCCTTTCGCTAAGGCTGTTCTTGTGGAATTAGCAAAGTGATATTTGGAAGCCCTTAGAGGGCTATGGTGAAAAAGGAAATATCTTCCGTTCAAAACTGGAAAGAAGCTTTCTGAGAAACTGCTCTGTGTTCTCTGAATTCTTCTCACAGAGTTACATCTTTCCTTTCAAGAAGCCTTTCGCTAAGGCTGTTCTTATGGAACTGGCAAAGGGATATTTGGAAACCCATAGAGGGCTATGGTGAAAAAGGAAATATCTTCCGTTCAAAACTGGAAAGAAGCTTTCTGAGAAACTGCTCTGTGTTCTGTTAATTCATCTCACAGAGTTACATCTTTCCCTTCAAGAAGCCTTTCGCTAAGGCTGTTCTTGTGGAACTGGCAAAGGGATATTTGGAAGCCCATAGAGGTTTATGGTGAAAAAGGAAATATCTTCCGTTCAAAACTGGAAAGAAGCTTTCTGAGAAACTGCTCCGTGTTCTCTGAATTCATCTCACAGAGTTACATCTTTCCCTTCAAGAAGCCTTTCGCTAAGGCTGTTCTTGTGGAACAGGCAAAGGGATATTTCGAAGCTCATAGACGGCTATGGTGAAAAAGGAAATATCTTCCGTTCAAAACTGGAAAGAAGCTTTCTGAGAAACTGCTCTGTGTTCTATGAATTCATCTCACAGGGTTACATCTTTCCCCTCAAGAAGCCTTTCGCTAAGGCTGTTTTTGTGGAATTGGCAAAGGGATATTTGGAAGCCCATAGAGGGCTATGGTGAAAAAGGAAATATCTTCCGTTCAAAACTGGAAAGAAGCTTTCTGAGAAACTGCTCTGTGTTCTGTTAGTTCATCTCACAGAGTTACATCTTTTCCTTCAAGAAGCCTTTCGCTAAGGCTGTTCTTGTAGAACTGGCAAAGGGATATTTGGAAGCCCATAGAGGGCTATGGTGAAAAAGGAAATATCTTCCGTTGAAAACTGGAAAGAAGCTTTCTGAGAAACTGCTCCGTGTTCTCTGAATTCATCTCACAGAGTTACATCTTTCCCTTCAAGAAGCCTTTCGCTAAGGCTGTTCTTCTGGAATTGGCAAAGGGATATTTGGAAGCCCATAGAGCGCTATGGTGAAAAAGGAAATATCTTCCGTTCAAAACTGGAAAGAAGCTTTTTGAGAAACTGCTCTTTTTTCTGTTAATTCACCTCACAGAGTTACATCTTTCCCTTCAAGAAGCCTTTCGCTAAGGCTGTTCTTTTGGAAGTGGCAAAGGGATATTTGGAAGCCCATAGAGGGCTTTGGTGAAAAAGGAAATATCTTCCGTTCAAAACTGGAAAGAAGCTTTCTGAGAAACTGCTCTGTGTTCTGTTAATTCATCTCACAGAGTTACATCTTTCCCTTCAAGAAGCCTTTCGCTAAGGCTGTTCTTGTGGAATTGGCAAAGGGATATTTGGAAGCCCATAGAGGGCTATGGTGAAAAAGGAAATATCTTCCGTTCAAAACTGGAAAGAAGCTTTCTGAGAAACTGCTCTGTGTTCTGTTAATTCATCTCACAGAGCTGCATCTTTCCCTTCAAGAAGCCTATCGCCAAGGCTGTTCTTATGGAATTGGCAAACGGATATTTGGAAGCCCATAGAGCGCTACGGTGAAAAAGGAAATATCTTCCGTTCAAAACTGGAAAGAAGCTTTCTGAGAAACTGCTCTGCGTTCTGTTAGTTCATCTCACAGAGTTACATCTTTCCCTTCAAGAAGCCTTTCGCTAAGGCTGTTCTTGTGGAATTGGCAAAATGATATTTGGAAGCCCATAGAGGGCTATGGTGAAAAAGGAAATATCTTCCTTTCAAAACTGGAAAGAAGCTTTCTGAGAAACTGCTCTGTGTTCTACGACTTCATCTCACAGAGTTACATCTTTCCCTTCCAGAAGCCTTTCGCTAAGGCTGTTCTTGTGGAATTGCCAAAGGGATATTTGGAAGCCCTTAGAGGGCTATTGTGAAAAAGGAAATATCTTCCGTTCAAAACCGGAAAGAAGCTTTCTGAGAAACTGCTCTGTGTTCTCTGAATTCATCTCACAGAGTTACATCTTTACCTTCAAGAAGACTTTCGCTAAGGTTGTTCTTGAGGAATTGGCAAAGGGATATTTGGAAGCCCATAGAGGGCTATGGTGAAAAAGGAAATATCTTCCGTTCAAAACTGGAAAGAAGCTTTCTGAGAAACGGCTCTGTGTTCTCTGAATTCCTCTCACAGAGTTACATCTTTGCCTTCAAGAAGCCTTTCGCTAAGGCTGTTCTTGTGGAAGTGGCCAAGGGATATTTGGAAACCCATAGAGGGCTATGGTGAAAAAGGAAATATCTTCCGTACAAAACTGGAAAATAGCTTTCTGAGAAACTGCTCTGTGTTCTCTGAATTCATCTCACAGAGTTACATCTTTCCCTTCAAGAAGCCTTTCGCTAAGGCTGTTCTTGTGGAACTGGCAAAGGGATATTTGGAAGCCCATAAAGGGCTATGGTGAAAAATGAAATACCTTCCGTTCAAATCTGGAAAGAAGCTTTCTGAGAAACTGCTCTGTGTTCTGTTAGTTCGTCTCACAGAGTTACATCTTTCCCTTCAAGATGCCTTTCGCTAAGGCTGTTCTTGTGGAATTAGCAAAGTGATATTTGGAAGCCCTTAGAGGGCTATGGTGAAAAAGGAAATATCTTCCGTTCAAAACTGGAAAGAAGCTTTCTGAGAAACTGCTCTGTGTTCTCTGAATTCTTCTCACAGAGTTACATCTTTCCTTTCAAGAAGCCTTTCGCTAAGGCTGTTCTTATGGAACTGGCAAAGGGATATTTGGAAACCCATAGAGGGCTATGGTGAAAAAGGAAATATCTTCCGTTCAAAACTGGAAAGAAGCTTTCTGAGAAACTGCTCTGTGTTCTGTTAATTCATCTCACAGAGTTACATCTTTCCCTTCAAGAAGCCTTTCGCTAAGGCTGTTCTTGTGGAACTGGCAAAGGGATATTTGGAAGCCCATAGAGGTTTATGGTGAAAAAGGAAATATCTTCCGTTCAAAACTGGAAAGAAGCTTTCTGAGAAACTGCTCTGTGTTCTCTGAATTCATCTCACAGAGTTACATCTTTCCCTTCAAGAAGCCTTTCGCTAAGGCTGTTCTTGTGGAACAGGCAAAGGGATATTTCGAAGCTCATAGACGGCTATGGTGAAAAAGGAAATATCTTCCGTTCAAAACTGGAAAGAAGCTTTCTGAGAAACTGCTCTGTGTTCTATGAATTCATCTCACAGGGTTACATCTTTCCCCTCAAGAAGCCTTTCGCTAAGGCTGTTATTGTGGAATTGGCAAAGGGATATTTGGAAGCCCATAGAGGGCTATGGTGAAAAAGGAAATATCTTCCGTTCAAAACTGGAAAGAAGCTTTCTGAGAAACTGCTCTGTGTTCTGTTAGTTCATCTCACAGAGTTACATCTTTTCCTTCAAGAATCCTTTCGCTAAGGCTGTTCTTGTAGAACTGGCAAAGGGATATTTGGAAGCCCATAGAGGGCTATGGTGAAAAAGGAAATATCTTCCGTTCAAAACTGGAAAGAAGCTTTCTGAGAAACTGCTCTGTGTTCTCTGAATTCATCTCACAGAGTTACATCTTTCCCTTGAAGAAGCCTTTTGCTAAGGCTGTTCTTGTGGAATTGGCAAAGTGATATTTGGAAGCCCATAGAGGGCTATGGTGAAAAAGGAAATATCTTCCGTTCAAAACTGGAAAGAAGCTTTCTGAGAAACTGTTCTGTGTTCTGTTAGTTCATCTCACAGAGTTACATCTTTCCCTTCAAGAAGCCTTTCGCTAAGGCTGTTCTTGTGGAACTGGCAAAGGGATATTTGGAAGCCCATAGAGAGTTATGGTGAAAAAGGAAATATCTTCCGTTCAAAACTGGAAAGAAGCTTTCTGAGAAACTGCTCTGTGTTCTCTGAATTCATCTCACAGAGTTACATCTTTCCCTTCAAGAAGCTTTTCGCTAAGGCTGTTCTTGTGGAATTGGCAAAGGGATATTTGGAAGCCCAAAGAGGGCTATGTTGAAAAAGGAAATATCTTCCGTTCAAAACTGGAAAGAAGCTTTCTGAGAAACTGCTCTGTGTTCTGTTAATTCATCTCACAGAGTTACATCTTTCCCTTCAAGAAGCCTTTCGCTAAGGCTGCTCTTGTGGGACTGGCAAAGGGATATTTGGAAGCCCCTAGAGGGCTATGGTGAAAAAGGAAATATCTTCCGTTCAAAACTGGAAAGAAGCTTTCTGAGAAACTGCTCTGTGTACTCTGAATTCATCTCACAGAGTTACATGTTTCCCTTCAGGAAGCCTTTCGCTAAGGCTGTTCTTCTGGAATTGGCAAAGTGATATTTGGAAGCCCATAGAGGGCTATGGTGAAAAAGGAAATATCTTCCGTTCAAAACTGGAAAGAAGCTTTCTGAGAAACTGCTCTGTGTTCTGTTAATTCATCTCACAGAGTTACATCTTTCCCTTCAAGAAGCCTTTCGCTAACGCTGTTCTTGTGGAATTGGCAAAGTGATATTTTGAAGCCCATAGAGGGGTATGGTGAAAAAGGAAATATCTTCCGTTCAAAACTGAAAAGAAGCTTTCTGAGAAACTGCTCTGTGTTCTATGAATTCATCTCACAGAGTTACATCTTTCCCTTCAAGAAGCCTTTCGCTAAGGCTGTTCTTGTGGAATTGGCAAAGGGATGTTTGGAAGCCCATAGAGGGCTATGGTGAAAAAGGAAATAACATCCGTTCAAAACTGGAAAGAAGCTTTCTGAGAAACTGCTCTGTGTTCTGTTAGTTCATCTCACAGTGTTACATCTTGCCCTTCAAGAAGCCTTTCGCCAAGGCTGTTCTTGTGGAATTGGCAAAGGGATATTTGGAAGCCCATAGAGGGCTATGGTGAAAAAGGAAATATCTTCCGTTCAAAACTGGAAAGAAGCTTTCTGAGAAACTGTTCTGTGTTCTGTTAGTTCATCTCACAGAGTTACATCTTTCCCTTCAAGAAGCCTTTCGCTAAGTCTGTTCTTGTGGAACTGGCAAAGGGATATTTGGAAGCCCTTAGAGGGCTATGGTGAAAAAGGAAATATCTTCCGTTCAAAACTGGAAAGAAGATTTCTGAGAACCTGCTCTGTGTTCTGTTAGTTCATCTCACAGAGTTACATCTTTTCCTTCAAGAAGCCGTTCGCTAAGGCTGTTCTTGTAGAACTGGCAAAGGGATATTTGGAAGCCCATAGAGGGCTATGGTGAAAAAGGAAATATCTTCCGTTCAAAACTGGAAAGAAGCTTTCTGAGAAACTGCTCTGTGTTCTCTGAATTCATCTCACAGAGTTACATCTTTCCCTTCAAGAAACCTTTCGCTAAGGCTGTTCTTGTGGAATTGGCAAAGTGATATTTGGAAGCCCATAGAGGGCTATGGTGAAAAAGGAAATATCTTCCGTTCAAAACTGGAAAGAAGCTTTCTGAGAAACTGTTCTGTGTTCTGTTAATTCATCTCACAGAGATACATCTTTCCCTTTAAGAGGCCTTTTGCTAAGTCTGTTCTTATGGAATTGGCAAATGGATATTTGGAAGCCCATAGAGGGCTATGGTGAAAAAGGAAATATCTTCCGTTCAAAACTGGAAAGAAGCTTTCTGAGAAACTGCTCTGTGTTCTCTGAATTCATCTCACAGAGTTACATCTTTCCCTTCAAGAAGCCTTTCGCTAAGGCTGTTCTTCTGGAATTGGCAAAGGGATATTTGGAAGCCCATAGAGGGCTATGGTGAAAAAGGAAATATCTTCCGTTCAAAACTGGAAAGAAGCTTTCTGAGAAACTGCTCTGTGTTCTGTTAATTCATCTCACAGAGTTACATCTTTCCCTTCAAGAAGCCTTTCGCTAAGGCTGTTCTTGTGGAATTGGCAAAGGGATGTTTGGAAGCCCATTGAGGGCTATGGTGAAAAAGGAAATAACATCCGTTCAAAACTGGAAAGAAGCTTTCTGAGAAACTGCTCTGTGTTCTGTTAGTTCATCTCACAGTGTTACATCTTGCCCTTCAAGAAGCCTTTCGCCAAGGCTGTTCTTGTGGAATTGGCAAAGGGATATTTGGAAGCCCATAGAGGGCTATGGTGAAAAAGGAAATATCTTCCGTTCAAAACTGGAAAGAAGCTTTCTGAGAAACTGTTCTGTGTTCTGTTAGTTCATCTCACAGAGTTACATCTTTCCCTTCAAGAAGCCTTTCGCTAAGTCTGTTCTTGTGGAACTGGCAAAGGGATATTTGGAAGCCCTTAGTGGGCTATGGTGAAAAAGGAAATATCTTCCGTTCAAAACTGGAAAGAAGATTTCTGAGAACCTGCTCTGTGTTCTGTTAGTTCATCTCACAGAGTTACATCTTTTCCTTCAAGAAGCCGTTCGCTAAGGCTGTTCTTGTAGAACTGGCAAAGGGATATTTGGAAGCCCATAGAGGGCTATGGTGAAAAAGGAAATATCTTCCGTTCAAAACTGGAAAGAAGCTTTCTGAGAAACTGCTCTGTGTTCTCTGAATTCATCTCACAGAGTTACATCTTTCCCTTCAAGAAACCTTTCGCTAAGGCTGTTCTTGTGGAATTGGCAAAGAGATATTTGGAAGCCCATAGAGGGCTATGGTGAAAAAGGAAATATCTTCCGTTCAAAACTGGAAAGAAGCTTTCTGAGAAACTGTTCTGTGTTCTGTTAATTCATCTCACAGAGATACATCTTTCCGTTTAAGAGGCCTTTTGCTAAGTCTGTTCTTATGGAATTGGCAAATGGATATTTGGAAGCCCATAGAGGGCTATGGTGAAAAAGGAAATATCTTCCGTTCAAAACTGGAAAGAAGCTTTCTGAGAAACTGCTCTGTGTTCTCTGAATTCATCTCACAGAGTTACATCTTTCCCTTCAAGAAGCCTTTCGCTAAGGCTGTTCTTCTGGAATTGGCAAAGGGATATTTGGAAGCCCATAGAGGGCTATGGTGAAAAAGGAAATATCTTCCGTTCAAAACTGGAAAGAAGCTTTCTGAGAAACTGCTCTGTGTTCTGTTAATTCATCTCACAGAGTTACATCTTTCCCTTCAAGAAGCCTTTCGCTAAGGCTGTTCTTGTGGAACTGGCAAAGGGATATTTGGAAGCCCATAGAGGGTTATGGTGAAAAAGGAAATATCTTCCGTTCAAAACTGGAAAGAAGCTTTCTGAGAAACTGCTCTGTGTTCTCTGAATTCATCTCACAGAGTTACATCTTTCCCTTCAAGAAGCCTTTCGCTAAGGCTGTTCTTGTGGAACAGGCAAAGGGATATTTCGAAGCTCATAGACGGCTATGGTGAAAAAGGAAATATCTTCCGTTCAACACTGGAAAGAAGCTTTCTGAGAAACTGCTCTGTGTTCTATGAATTCATCTCACAGGGTTACATCTTTCCCTTCAAGAAGCCTTTCGCTAAGGCTGTTCTTGTGGAATTGGCAAAGGGATATTTGGAAGCCCATAGAGGGCTATGGTGAAAAAGGAAATATCTTCCGTTCAAAACTGGAAAGAAGCTTTCTGAGAAACTGCTCTGTGTTCTGTTAGTTCATCTCACAGAGTTACATCTTGCCCTTCAAGAAGCCTTTCGCCAACGCTGTTCTTGTGGAATTGGCAAAGGGATATTTGGAAGCCCATAGAGGGCTATGGTGAAAAAGGAAATATCTTCCGTTCAAAACTGGAAAGAAGCTTTCTGAGAAACTGCTCTGTGTTCTCTGAATTCATCTCACAGAGTTACATCTTTCCCTTCAAGAAGCCTTTCGCTAAGGCTGTTCTTGTGGAATTGGCAAAGTGATATTTGGAAGCCCATAGAGGGCTATGGTGAAAAAGGAAATATCTTCCGTTCAAAACTGGAAAGAAGCTTTTGAGAAACTGCTCTGTGCTCTGTTAATTCATCTCACAGAGCTGCATCTTTCCCTTCAAGAAGCCTTTCGCTAAGGCTGTTCTTGTGGAACTGGCAAATTGATATTTCGAAGCTCATAGAGGGCTATGGTGAAAAAGGAAATATCTTCCGTTCAAAACTGGAAAGAAGCTTTCTGAGAAACTGCTCTGTGTTCTCTTAATTCATATCACAGAGCTACATCTTTCCCTTCAAGAAGCGTTTCGATAAGTCTGTTCTCATGGAATTGGCAAATGGATATTTGGAAGCCCATAGAGGGCTATGGTAAAAAAGGAAATATCTTCCGTTGAAAACTGGAAAGAAGCTTTCTGAGAAACTGCTCTGTGTTCTATGAATTCATCTCACAGGGTTACATCTTTCCCTTCAAGAAGCCTTTCGCTAAGGCTGTTCTTGTGGAACTGGCAAATTGATATTTCGAAGCTCATAGAGGGCTATGGTGAAAAAGGAAATAACTTCCGTTCAAAACTGGAAAGAAGCTTTCTGAGAAACTGCTCTGTGTTCTCTGAATTCATCTCACAGAGTTACATCTTTCCCTTCAAGAAGCCTTTCGCTAAGGCTGTTCTATTGGAACTGGCAAAGGGATATTTGGAAGCCCATAGAGGGCTATGGTGAAAAAGGAAATATCTTCCGTTCAAAACTGGAAAGAAGCTTTCTGAGAAACTGCTCTGTGTTCTCTGAATTCATCTCACAGAGTTACATCTTTCCCTTCAAGAAGCCTTTCGCTAAGGCTGTTCTTGTGGAATTGGCAAAGTGATATTTGGAAGCCCATAGAGGGCTATGGTGAAAAAGGAAATATCTTCCGTTCAAAACTGGAAAGAAGCTTTCTGAGAAACTGTTCTGTGTTCTGTTAGTTCATCTCACAGAGTTACATCTTTCCCTTCAAGAAGCCTTTCGCTAAGGCTGTTCTTGTGGAACTGGCAAAGGGATATTTGGAAGCCCATAGAGAGTTATGGTGAAAAAGGAAATATCTTCCGTTCAAAACTGGAAAGAAGCTTTCTGAGAAACTGCTCTGTGTTCTCTCAATTCATCTCACAGAGATACATCTTTCCCTTCAAGAAGCCTTTCGCTAAGGCTGTTCTTGTGGAATTGGCAAAGGGATATTTGGAAGCCCAAAGAGGGCTATGGTGAAAAAGGAAATATCTTCCGTTCAAAACTGGAAAGAAGCTTTCTGAGAAACTGCTCTGTGTTCTGTTAATTCATCTAACAGAGTTACATCTTTCCCTTCAAGAAGCCTTTCGCTAAGGCTGCTCTTGTGGAACTGGCAAAGGGATATTTGGAAGCCCATAGAGGGCTATGGTGAAAAAGGAAATATCTTCCGTTCAAAACTGGAAAGAAGCTTTCTCAGAAACTGCTCTGTGTACTCTGAATTCATCTCACAGAGTTACATCTTTCCCTTCAAGAAGCCTTTCGATAAGGCTGATCTAGTGGAATTGGCAAAGTGATATTTGGAAGCCCATAGATTGCTATGGTGAAAAAGGAAATATCTTCCGTTCAAAACTGGAAAGAAGCTTTCTGAGAAACTGCTCTGTGTTCTATGAATTCATCTCACAGAGTTACATCTTTCCCTTCAAGAAGCCTTTCGCTAAGTCTGTTCTTGTGGAACTGGCAAATTGATATTTCGAAGCTCATAGAGGGCTATGGTGAAAAAGGAAATATCTTCCGTTCAAAACTGGAAAGAAGCTTTCTGAGAAACTGCTCTGTGTTCTCTGAATTCTTCTCACAGAGTTACATCTTTCCCTTCAAGAAGCCTTTCGCTAAGGCTGTTCTTGTGGAACTGCCAAAGGGATATTTGGAAGCCCATAGAGAGCCATGGTGAAAAATGAAATATCTTCCGTTCAAAACTGGAAAGAATATTTCTGAGAAACTGTTCTGTGTTCTGTTAGTTCATCTCACAGAGTTACATCTTTCCCTTCAAGAAGCCTTTCGCTAAGGCTGTTCTTGTGGAACTGGCAAAGGGATATTTGGAAGCCCTTAGAGGGCTATGGTGAAAAAGGAAATATCTTCCGTTCAAAACTGGAAAGAAGATTTCTGAGAAACTGCTCTGTGTTCTGTTAGTTCATCTCACAGAGTTACATCTTTCCCTTCAAGATGCCTTTCGCTAAGGCTGTTCTTGTGGAATTAGCAAAGTGATATATGGAAGCCCTTAGAGGGCTATGGTGAAAAAGGAAATATCTTCCGTTCAAAACTGGAAAGAAGCTTTCTGAGAAACTGCTCTGTGTTCTCTGAATTCATCTCACAGAGTTACATCTTTACCTTCAAGAAGACTTTCGCTAAGGTTGTTCTTGAGGAATTGGCAAAGGGATATTTGGAAGCCCATAGAGGGCTATGGTGAAAAAGGAAATATCTTCCGTTCAAAACTGGAAAGAAGCTTTCTGAGAAACGGCTCTGTGTTCTCTGAATTCATCTCACAGAGTTACATCTTTGCCTTCAAGAAGCCTTTCGCTAATGATGTTTTTGTGGAATTGGCAAAGGGAAATTTGAAGCCCATACAGGGCTATGGTGAAAAAGGAAATATCTTCCGTTCAAAACTGGAAAGAAGCTTTCTGAGAAACTGCTCTGTGTTCTCTGAATTCTTCTCACAGAGTTCCATCTTTCCCTTCAAGAAGCCTTTCGCTAAGGCTGTTCTTGTGGAACTGGCAAAGGGATATTTGGAAGCCCATAGAGGGCTATGATGAAAAAGGAAATATCTTCCGTTCAAAACTGGAAAGAAGCTTTCTGAGAAACTGCTCTGTGTTCTCTGAATTCATCTCACAGAGTTACATCTTTCCCTTCAAGAAGCCTTTCGCTAAGGCTGTTCTTGTGGAACTGGCAAAGGGATATTTGGAAGCCCATAGAGGGCTATGGTGAAAAAGGAAATATCTTCCGTTCAAAACTGGAAAGAAACTTTCTGAGAAACTGCTCTGTGTACTCTGAATTCATCTCACAGAGTTACATCTTTCCCTTCAAGAAGCCTTTCGATAAGGCTGTTCTAGTGGAATTGGCAAAGTGATATTTGGAAGCCCATAGATTGCTATGGTGAAAAAGGAAATATCTTCCGTTCAAAACTGGAAAGAAGCTTTCTGAGAAACTGCTCAGTGTTCTCTGAATTCTTCTCACAGAGTTACCTCTTTCCTTTCAAGAAGCCTTTCGCTAAGGCTGTTCTTGTGGAACTGGCAAAGGGATATTTGGAAACCCATAGAGGGCTGTGGTGAAAAAGGAAATATCTTCCGTTCAAAACTTGAAAGAAGCTTTCTGAGAAACTGCTCTGTGTTCTGTTAATTCATCTCACAGAGTTACATCTTTCCCTTCAAGAAGCCTTTCGCTAAGGCTGTTCTTGTGGAACTGGCAAAGGGATATTTGGAAGCCCATAGAGGTTTATGGTGAAAAAGGAAATATCTTCCGTTCAAAACTGGAAAGAAGCTTTATGAGAAACTGCTCTGTGTTCTGTTAATTCATCTCACAGAGTTACATCTTTCCCTTCAAGAAGCCTTTCGCTAAGGCTGTTCTTGTGGAACAGGCAACGGGATATTTTCAAGCTCATAGACGGCTATGGTGAAAAAGGAAATATCTTCCGTTCAAAACTGGAAAGAAGCTTTCTGAGAAACTGCTCTGTGTTCTCTGAATTCTTCTCACAGAGTTACATCTTTCCCTTCAAGAAGCCTTTCGCTAAGGCTGTTCTTGTGGAATTGCCAAAGGGATATTTGGAAGCCCATAGAGGGCTATGGTGAAAAATGAAATATCTTCCGTTCAAATCTGGAAAGAAGCTTTCTGAGAAACTGCTCTGTGTTCTGTTACTTCATCTCACAGAGTTACATCTTTCCCTTCAAGATGCTTTTCGCTAAGGCTGTTCTTGTGGAATTAGCAAAGTGATATTTGGAAGCCCTTAGAGGGCTATGGTGAAAAAGGAAATATCTTCCGTTCAAAACTGGAAAGAAGCTTTCTGAGAACCTGCTCTGTGTTCTCTGAATTCTTCTCACAGAGTTACATCTTTCCTTTCAAGAAGCCTTTCGCTAATGCTGTTTTTGTGGAATTGGCAAAGGGAAATTTGAAGCCCATAGAGGGCTATGGTGAAAAAGGAAATATCTTCCGTTCAAAACTGGAAAGAAGCTTTCTGAGAAACTGCTCTGTGTTCTCTGAATTCTTCTCACAGAGTTCCATCTTTCCCTTCAAGAAGCCTTTCGCTAAGGCTGTTCTTGTGGAACTGGCAAAGGGATATTTGGAAACCCATAGAGGGCTATGGTGAAAAAGGAAATATCTTCCGTACAAAACTGGAAAGTAGCTTTCTGAGAAACTGCTCTGTGTTCTCTGAATTCATCTCACAGAGTTACATCTTTCCCTTCAAGAAGCCTTTCGCTAAGGCTGTTCTTGTGGAACTGGCAAAGGGATATTTGGAAGCCCATAGAGGGCTCTGGTGAAAAAGGAAATATCTTCCGTTCAAAACTGGAAAGAAGCTTTCTGAGAAACTGCTCTGTGTTCTCTGAATTCATCTCACAGAGTTACATCTTTCCCTTAAAGAAGCCTTTCGCTAAGGCTGTTCTTGTGGAATTGGCAAAGTGATATTTGGAAGCCCATAGAGGGCTATGGTGAAAAAGGAAATATCTTCCGTTCAAAACTGGAAAGAAGCTTTCTGAGAAACTGTTCTGTGTTCTGTTAGTTCATCTCACAGAGTTACATCTTTCCCTTCAAGAAGCCTTTCGCTAAGGCTGTTCTTGTGGAACTGGCAAAGGGATATTTGGAAGCCCATAGAGAGTTATGGTGAAAAAGGAAATATCTTCCGTTCAAAACTGGAAAGAAGCTTTCTGAGAAACTGCTCTGTGTTCTCTGAATTCATCTCACGGAGTTACATCTTTCCCTTCAAGAAGCCTTTCGCTAAGGCTGTTCTTGTGGAATTGACAAAGGGATATTTGGAAGCACAAAGAGGGCTATGGTGAAAAAGGAAATATCTTCCGTTCAAAACTGCAAAGAAGCTTTCTCAGAAACTGCTCTGTGTCCTGTTAATTCATCTCACAGAGTTACATCTTTCCCTTCAAGAAGCCTTTCGCTAAGGCTGCTCTTGTGGAACTGGCAAAGGGATATTTGGAAGCCCATAGAGGGCTATGGTGAAAAAGGAAATATCTTCCGTTCAAAACTGGAAAGAAGCTTTCTGAGAAACTGCTCTGTGTACTCTGAATTCATCTCACAGAGTTACATCTTTCCCTTCAAGAAGCCTTTCGATAAGGCTGTTCTTGCGGAATTGGCAAAGGGATATTTGGAAGCCCATAGAGGGCTATGGTGAAAAAGGAAATATCTTCCGGTCAAAACTGGAAAGAAGCTTTCTGTGAAACTGTTCTGTGTTCTCTTAATTCACCTCACAGAGATACATCTTTCCCTTTAAGAGGCCTTTTGCTAAGTCTGTTCTTATGGAATTGGCAAATGGATATTTGGAAGCCCATAGAGGGCTATGGTGAAAAAGGAAATATCTTCCGTTGAAAACTGGAAAGAAGCTTTCTGAGAAACTGCTCCGTGTTCTCTGAATTCATCTCACAGAGTTACATCTTTCCCTTCAAGAAGCCTTTCGCTAAGGCTGTTCTTCTGGAATTGGCAAAGGGATATTTGGAAGCCCATAGAGCGCTATGGTGAAAAAGGAAATATCTTCCGTTCAAAACTGGAAAGAAGCTTTTTGAGAAACTGCTCTTTTTTCTGTTAATTCACCTCACAGAGTTACATCTTTCCCTTCAAGAAGCCTTTCGCTAAGGCTGTTCTTTTGGAAGTGGCAAAGGGATATTTGGAAGCCCATAGAGGGCTTTGGTGAAAAAGGAAATATCTTCCGTTCAAAACTGGAAAGAAGCTTTCTGAGAAACTGCTCTGTGTTCTGTTAATTCATCTCACAGAGCTACATCTTTCCCTTCAAGAAGCCTTTCGCTAAGGCTGTTCTTGTGGAATTGGCAAAGGGATATTTGGAAGCCCATAGAGGGCTATGGTGAAAAAGGAAATATCTTCCGTTCAAAACTGGAAAGAAGCTTTCTGAGAAACTGCTCTGTGTTCTGTTAATTCATCTCACAGAGCTGCATCTTTCCCTTCAAGAAGCCTATCGCCAAGGCTGTTCTTATGGAATTGGCAAAGGGATATTTGGAAGCCCATAGAGCGCTACGTTGAAAAAGGAAATATCTTCCGTTCAAAACTGGAAAGAAGCTTTCTGAGAAACTGCTCTGCGTTCTGTTAGTTCATCTCACAGAGTTACATCTTTCCCTTCAAGAAGCCTTTCGCTAAGGCTGTTCTTGTGGAATTGGCAAAATGATATTTGGAAGCCCATAGAGGTCTATGGTGAAAAAGGAAATATCTTCCTTTCAAAACTGGAAAGAAGCTTTCTGAGAAACTGCTCTGTGTTCTACGACTTCATCTCACAGAGTTACATCTTTCCCTTCCAGAAGCCTTTCGCTAAGGCTGTTCTTGTGGAATTGCCAAAGGGATATTTGGAAGCCCTTAGAGGGCTATTGTGAAAAAGGAAATATCTTCCGTTCAAAACCGGAAAGAAGCTTTCTGAGAAACTGCTCTGTGTTCTCTGAATTCATCTCACAGAGTTACATCTTTACCTTCAAGAAGACTTTCGCTAAGGTTGTTCTTGAGGAATTGGCAAAGGGATATTTGGAAGCCCATAGAGGGCTATGGTGAAAAAGGAAATATCTTCCGTTCAAAACTGGAAAGAAGCTTTCTGAGAAACGGCTCTGTGTTCTCTGAATTCCTCTCACAGAGTTACATCTTTGCCTTCAAGAAGCCTTTCGCTAAGGCTGTTCTTGTGGAACTGGCCAAGGGATATTTGGAAACCCATAGAGGGCTATGGTGAAAAAGGAAATATCTTCCGTACAAAACTGGAAAATAGCTTTCTGAGAAACTGCTCTGTGTTCTCTGAATTCATCTCACAGAGTTACATCTTTCCCTTCAAGAAGCCTTTCGCTAAGGCTGTTCTTGTGGAACTGGCAAAGGGATATTTGGAAGCCCATAAAGGGCTATGGTGAAAAATGAAATACCTTCCGTTCAAATCTGGAAAGAAGCTTTCTGAGAAACTGCTCTGTGTTCTGTTAGTTCATCTCACAGAGTTACATCTTTCCCTTCAAGATGCCTTTCGCTAAGGCTGTTCTTGTGGAATTAGCAAAGTGATATTTGGAAGCCCTTAGAGGGCTATGGTGAAAAAGGAAATATCTTCCGTTCAAAACTGGAAAGAAGCTTTCTGAGAAACTGCTCTGTGTTCTCTGAATTCTTCTCACAGAGTTACATCTTTCCTTTCAAGAAGCCTTTCGCTAAGGCTGTTCTTATGGAACTGGCAAAGGGATATTTGGAAACCCATAGAGGGCTATGGTGAAAAAGGAAATATCTTCCGTTCAAAACTGGAAAGAAGCTTTCTGAGAAACTGCTCTGTGTTCTGTTAATTCATCTCACAGAGTTACATCTTTCCCTTCAAGAAGCCTTTCGCTAAGGCTGTTCTTGTGGAACTGGCAAAGGGATATTTGGAAGCCCATAGAGGTTTATGGTGAAAAAGGAAATATCTTCCGTTCAAAACTGGAAAGAAGCTTTCTGAGAAACTGCTCTGTGTTCTCTGAATTCATCTCACAGAGTTACATCTTTCCCTTCAAGAAGCCTTTCGCTAAGGCTGTTCTTGTGGAACAGGCAAAGGGATATTTCGAAGCTCATAGACGGCTATGGTGAAAAAGGAAATATCTTCCGTTCAAAACTGGAAAGAAGCTTTCTGAGAAACTGCTCTGTGTTCTATGAATTCATCTCACAGGGTTACATCTTTCCCCTCAAGAAGCCTTTCGCTAAGGCTGTTTTTGTGGAATTGGCAAAGGGATATTTGGAAGCCCATAGAGGGCTATGGTGAAAAAGGAAATATCTTCCGTTCAAAACTGGAAAGAAGCTTTCTGAGAAACTGCTCTGTGTTCTGTTAGTTCATCTCACAGAGTTACATCTTTTCCTTCAAGAAGCCTTTCGCTAAGGCTGTTCTTGTAGAACTGGCAAAGGGATATTTGGAAGCCCATAGAGGGCTATGGTGAAAAAGGAAATATCTTCCGTTCAAAACTGGAAAGAAGCTTTCTGAGAAACTGCTCTGTGTTCTCTGAATTCATCTCACAGAGTTACATCTTTCCCTTGAAGAAGCCTTTTGCTAAGGCTGTTCTTGTGGAATTGGCAAAGTGATATTTGGAAGCCCATAGAGGGCTATGGTGAAAAAGGAAATATCTTCCGTTCAAAACTGGAAAGAAGCTTTCTGAGAAACTGTTCTGTGTTCTGTTAGTTCATCTCACAGAGTTACATCTTTCCCTTCAAGAAGCCTTTCGCTAAGGCTGTTCTTGTGGAACTGGCAAAGGGATATTTGGAAGCCCATAGAGAGTTATGGTGAAAAAGGAAATATCTTCCGTTCAAAACTGGAAAGAAGCTTTCTGAGAAACTGCTCTGTGTTCTCTGAATTCATCTCACAGAGTTACATCTTTCCCTTCAAGAAGCTTTTCGCTAAGGCTGTTCTTGTGGAATTGGCAAAGGGATATTTGGAAGCCCAAAGAGGGCTATGTTGAAAAAGGAAATATCTTCCGTTCAAAACTGGAAAGTAGCTTTCTGAGAAACTGCTCTGTGTTCTCTGAATTCATCTCACAGAGTTACATCTTTCCCTTCAAGAAGCCTTTCGCTACGGCTGTTCTTGTGGAACTGGCAAAGGGATATTTGGAAGCCCATAGAGGGCTCTGGTGAAAAAGGAAATATCTTCCGTTCAAAACTGGAAAGAAGCTTTCTGAGAAACTGCTCTGTGTTCTCTGAATTCATCTCACAGAGTTACATCTTTCCCTTAAAGAAGCCTTTCGCTAAGGCTGTTCTTGTGGAATTGGCAAAGTGATATTTGGAAGCCCATAGAGGGCTATGGTGAAAAAGGAAATATCTTCCGTTCAAAACTGGAAAGAAGCTTTCTGAGAAACTGTTCTGTGTTCTGTTAGTTCATCTCACAGAGTTACATCTTTCCCTTCAAGAAGCCTTTCGCTAAGGCGGTTCTTGTGGAACTGGCAAAGGGATATTTGGAAGCCCATAGAGAGTTATGGTGAAAAAGGAAATATCTTCCGTTCAAAACTGGAAAGAAGCTTTCTGAGAAACTGCTCTGTGTTCTCTGAATTCATCTCACAGAGTTACATCTTTCCCTTCAAGAAGCCTTTCGCTAAGGCTGTTCTTGTGGAATTGACAAAGGGATATTTGGAAGCACAAAGAGGGCTATGGTGAAAAAGGAAATATCTTCCGGTCAAAACTGGAAAGAAGCTTTCTGTGAAACTGTTCTGTGTTCTCTTAATTCATCTCACAGAGATACATCTTTCCCTTTAAGAGGCCTTTTGCTAAGTCTGTTCTTATGGAATTGGCAAATGGATATTTGGAAGCCCATAGAGGGCTATGGTGAAAAAGGAAATATCTTCCGTTGAAAACTGGAAAGAAGCTTTCTGAGAAACTGCTCCGTGTTCTCTGAATTCATCTCACAGAGTTACATCTTTCCCTTCAAGAAGCCTTTCGCTAAGGCTGTTCTTCTGGAATTGGCAAAGGGATATTTGGAAGCCCATAGAGCGCTATGGTGAAAAAGGAAATATCTTCCGTTCAAAACTGGAAAGAAGCTTTTTGAGAAACTGCTCTTTTTTCTGTTAATTCACCTCACAGAGTTACATCTTTCCCTTCAAGAAGCCTTTCGCTAAGGCTGTTCTTTTGGAAGTGGCAAAGGGATATTTGGAAGCCCATAGAGGGCTTTGGTGAAAAAGGAAATATCTTCCGTTCAAAACTGGAAAGAAGCTTTCTGAGAAACTGCTCTGTGTTCTGTTAATTCATCTCACAGAGTTACATCTTTCCCTTCAAGAAGCCTTTCGCTAAGGCTGTTCTTGTGGAATTGGCAAAGGGATATTTGGAAGCCCATAGAGGGCTATGGTGAAAAAGGAAATATCTTCCGTTCAAAACTGGAAAGAAGCTTTCTGAGAAACTGCTCTGTGTTCTGTTAATTCATCTCACAGAGCTGCATCTTTCCCTTCAAGAAGCCTATCGCCAAGGCTGTTCTTATGGAATTGGCAAAGGGATATTTGGAAGCCCATAGAGCGCTACGGTGAAAAAGGAAATATCTTCCGTTCAAAACTGGAAAGAAGCTTTCTGAGAAACTGCTCTGCGTTCTGTTAGTTCATCTCACAGAGTTACATCTTTCCCTTCAAGAAGCCTTTCGCTAAGGCTGTTCTTGTGGAATTGGCAAAGGGATATTTGGAAGCCCATAGAGGGCTATGGTGAAAAAGGAAATATCTTCCGTTCAAAACTGGAAAGAAGCTTTCTGAGAAACTGCTCTGTGTTCTGTTAATTCATCTCACAGAGCTGCATCTTTCCCTTCAAGAAGCCTATCGCCAAGGCTGTTCTTATGGAATTGGCAAAGGGATATTTGGAAGCCCATAGAGCGCTACGGTGAAAAAGGAAATATCTTCCGTTCAAAACTGGAAAGAAGCTTTCTGAGAAACTGCTCTGCGTTCTGTTAGTTCATCTCACAGAGTTACATCTTTCCCTTCAAGAAGCCTTTCGCTAAGGCTGTTCTTGTGGAATTGGCAAAATGATATTTGGAAGCCCATAGAGGGCTATGGTGAAAAAGGAAATATCTTCCTTTCAAAACTGGAAAGAAGCTTTCTGAGAAACTGCTCTGTGTTCTACGACTTCATCTCACAGAGTTACATCTTTCCCTTCCAGAAGCCTTTCGCTAAGGCTGTTCTTGTGGAATTGCCAAAGGGATATTTGGAAGCCCTTAGAGGGCTATTGTGAAAAAGGAAATATCTTCCGTTCAAAACCGGAAAGAAGCTTTCTGAGAAACTGCTCTGTGTTCTCTGAATTCATCTCACAGAGTTACATCTTTACCTTCAAGAAGACTTTCGCTAAGGTTGTTCTTGAGGAATTGGCAAAGGGATATTTGGAAGCCCATAGAGGGCTATGGTGAAAAAGGAAATATCTTCCGTTCAAAACTGGAAAGAAGCTTTCTGAGAAACGGCTCTGTGTTCTCTGAATTCCTCTCACAGAGTTACATCTTTGCCTTCAAGAAGCCTTTCGCTAAGGCTGTTCTTGTGGAACTGGCCAAGGGATATTTGGAAACCCATAGAGGGCTATGGTGAAAAAGGAAATATCTTCCGTACAAAACTGGAAAATAGCTTTCTGAGAAACTGCTCTGTGTTCTCTGAATTCATCTCACAGAGTTACATCTTTCCCTTCAAGAAGCCTTTCGCTAAGGCTGTTCTTGTGGAACTGGCAAAGGGATATTTGGAAGCCCATAAAGGGCTATGGTGAAAAATGAAATACCTTCCGTTCAAATCTGGAAAGAAGCTTTCTGAGAAACTGCTCTGTGTTCTGTTAGTTCATCTCACAGAGTTACATCTTTCCCTTCAAGATGCCTTTCGCTAAGGCTGTTCTTGTGGAATTAGCAAAGTGATATTTGGAAGCCCTTAGAGGGCTATGGTGAAAAAGGAAATATCTTCCGTTCAAAACTGGAAAGAAGCTTTCTGAGAAACTGCTCTGTGTTCTCTGAATTCTTCTCACAGAGTTACATCTTTCCTTTCAAGAAGCCTTTCGCTAAGGCTGTTCTTATGGAACTGGCAAAGGGATATTTGGAAACCCATAGAGGGCTATGGTGAAAAAGGAAATATCTTCCGTTCAAAACTGGAAAGAAGCTTTCTGAGAAACTGCTCTGTGTTCTGTTAATTCATCTCACAGAGTTACATCTTTCCCTTCAAGAAGCCTTTCGCTAAGGCTGTTCTTGTGGAACTGGCAAAGGGATATTTGGAAGCCCATAGAGGTTTATGGTGAAAAAGGAAATATCTTCCGTTCAAAACTGGAAAGAAGCTTTCTGAGAAACTGCTCCGTGTTCTCTGAATTCATCTCACAGAGTTACATCTTTCCCTTCAAGAAGCCTTTCGCTAAGGCTGTTCTTGTGGAACAGGCAAAGGGATATTTCGAAGCTCATAGACGGCTATGGTGAAAAAGGAAATATCTTCCGTTCAAAACTGGAAAGAAGCTTTCTGAGAAACTGCTCTGTGTTCTATGAATTCATCTCACAGGGTTACATCTTTCCCCTCAAGAAGCCTTTCGCTAAGGCTGTTTTTGTGGAATTGGCAAAGGGATATTTGGAAGCCCATAGAGGGCTATGGTGAAAAAGGAAATATCTTCCGTTCAAAACTGGAAAGAAGCTTTCTGAGAAACTGCTCTGTGTTCTGTTAGTTCATCTCACAGAGTTACATCTTTTCCTTCAAGAAGCCTTTCGCTAAGGCTGTTCTTGTAGAACTGGCAAAGGGATATTTGGAAGCCCATAGAGGGCTATGGTGAAAAAGGAAATATCTTCCGTTGAAAACTGGAAAGAAGCTTTCTGAGAAACTGCTCCGTGTTCTCTGAATTCATCTCACAGAGTTACATCTTTCCCTTCAAGAAGCCTTTCGCTAAGGCTGTTCTTCTGGAATTGGCAAAGGGATATTTGGAAGCCCATAGAGCGCTATGGTGAAAAAGGAAATATCTTCCGTTCAAAACTGGAAAGAAGCTTTTTGAGAAACTGCTCTTTTTTCTGTTAATTCACCTCACAGAGTTACATCTTTCCCTTCAAGAAGCCTTTCGCTAAGGCTGTTCTTTTGGAAGTGGCAAAGGGATATTTGGAAGCCCATAGAGGGCTTTGGTGAAAAAGGAAATATCTTCCGTTCAAAACTGGAAAGAAGCTTTCTGAGAAACTGCTCTGTGTTCTGTTAATTCATCTCACAGAGTTACATCTTTCCCTTCAAGAAGCCTTTCGCTAAGGCTGTTCTTGTGGAATTGGCAAAGGGATATTTGGAAGCCCATAGAGGGCTATGGTGAAAAAGGAAATATCTTCCGTTCAAAACTGGAAAGAAGCTTTCTGAGAAACTGCTCTGTGTTCTGTTAATTCATCTCACAGAGCTGCATCTTTCCCTTCAAGAAGCCTATCGCCAAGGCTGTTCTTATGGAATTGGCAAAGGGATATTTGGAAGCCCATAGAGCGCTACGGTGAAAAAGGAAATATCTTCCGTTCAAAACTGGAAAGAAGCTTTCTGAGAAACTGCTCTGCGTTCTGTTAGTTCATCTCACAGAGTTACATCTTTCCCTTCAAGAAGCCTTTCGCTAAGGCTGTTCTTGTGGAATTGGCAAAGGGATATTTGGAAGCCCATAGAGGGCTATGGTGAAAAAGGAAATATCTTCCGTTCAAAACTGGAAAGAAGCTTTCTGAGAAACTGCTCTGTGTTCTGTTAATTCATCTCACAGAGCTGCATCTTTCCCTTCAAGAAGCCTATCGCCAAGGCTGTTCTTATGGAATTGGCAAAGGGATATTTGGAAGCCCATAGAGCGCTACGGTGAAAAAGGAAATATCTTCCGTTCAAAACTGGAAAGAAGCTTTCTGAGAAACTGCTCTGCGTTCTGTTAGTTCATCTCACAGAGTTACATCTTTCCCTTCAAGAAGCCTTTCGCTAAGGCTGTTCTTGTGGAATTGGCAAAATGATATTTGGAAGCCCATAGAGGGCTATGGTGAAAAAGGAAATATCTTCCTTTCAAAACTGGAAAGAAGCTTTCTGAGAAACTGCTCTGTGTTCTACGACTTCATCTCACAGAGTTACATCTTTCCCTTCCAGAAGCCTTTCGCTAAGGCTGTTCTTGTGGAATTGCCAAAGGGATATTTGGAAGCCCTTAGAGGGCTATTGTGAAAAAGGAAATATCTTCCGTTCAAAACCGGAAAGAAGCTTTCTGAGAAACTGCTCTGTGTTCTCTGAATTCATCTCACAGAGTTACATCTTTACCTTCAAGAAGACTTTCGCTAAGGTTGTTCTTGAGGAATTGGCAAAGGGATATTTGGAAGCCCATAGAGGGCTATGGTGAAAAAGGAAATATCTTCCGTTCAAAACTGGAAAGAAGCTTTCTGAGAAACGGCTCTGTGTTCTCTGAATTCCTCTCACAGAGTTACATCTTTGCCTTCAAGAAGCCTTTCGCTAAGGCTGTTCTTGTGGAACTGGCCAAGGGATATTTGGAAACCCATAGAGGGCTATGGTGAAAAAGGAAATATCTTCCGTACAAAACTGGAAAATAGCTTTCTGAGAAACTGCTCTGTGTTCTCTGAATTCATCTCACAGAGTTACATCTTTCCCTTCAAGAAGCCTTTCGCTAAGGCTGTTCTTGTGGAACTGGCAAAGGGATATTTGGAAGCCCATAAAGGGCTATGGTGAAAAATGAAATACCTTCCGTTCAAATCTGGAAAGAAGCTTTCTGAGAAACTGCTCTGTGTTCTGTTAGTTCATCTCACAGAGTTACATCTTTCCCTTCAAGATGCCTTTCGCTAAGGCTGTTCTTGTGGAATTAGCAAAGTGATATTTGGAAGCCCTTAGAGGGCTATGGTGAAAAAGGAAATATCTTCCGTTCAAAACTGGAAAGAAGCTTTCTGAGAAACTGCTCTGTGTTCTCTGAATTCTTCTCACAGAGTTACATCTTTCCTTTCAAGAAGCCTTTCGCTAAGGCTGTTCTTATGGAACTGGCAAAGGGATATTTGGAAACCCATAGAGGGCTATGGTGAAAAAGGAAATATCTTCCGTTCAAAACTGGAAAGAAGCTTTCTGAGAAACTGCTCTGTGTTCTGTTAATTCATCTCACAGAGTTACATCTTTCCCTTCAAGAAGCCTTTCGCTAAGGCTGTTCTTGTGGAACTGGCAAAGGGATATTTGGAAGCCCATAGAGGTTTATGGTGAAAAAGGAAATATCTTCCGTTCAAAACTGGAAAGAAGCTTTCTGAGAAACTGCTCCGTGTTCTCTGAATTCATCTCACAGAGTTACATCTTTCCCTTCAAGAAGCCTTTCGCTAAGGCTGTTCTTGTGGAACAGGCAAAGGGATATTTCGAAGCTCATAGACGGCTATGGTGAAAAAGGAAATATCTTCCGTTCAAAACTGGAAAGAAGCTTTCTGAGAAACTGCTCTGTGTTCTATGAATTCATCTCACAGGGTTACATCTTTCCCCTCAAGAAGCCTTTCGCTAAGGCTGTTTTTGTGGAATTGGCAAAGGGATATTTGGAAGCCCATAGAGGGCTATGGTGAAAAAGGAAATATCTTCCGTTCAAAACTGGAAAGAAGCTTTCTGAGAAACTGCTCTGTGTTCTGTTAGTTCATCTCACAGAGTTACATCTTTTCCTTCAAGAAGCCTTTCGCTAAGGCTGTTCTTGTAGAACTGGCAAAGGGATATTTGGAAGCCCATAGAGGGCTATGGTGAAAAAGGAAATATCTTCCGTTGAAAACTGGAAAGAAGCTTTCTGAGAAACTGCTCCGTGTTCTCTGAATTCATCTCACAGAGTTACATCTTTCCCTTCAAGAAGCCTTTCGCTAAGGCTGTTCTTCTGGAATTGGCAAAGGGATATTTGGAAGCCCATAGAGCGCTATGGTGAAAAAGGAAATATCTTCCGTTCAAAACTGGAAAGAAGCTTTTTGAGAAACTGCTCTTTTTTCTGTTAATTCACCTCACAGAGTTACATCTTTCCCTTCAAGAAGCCTTTCGCTAAGGCTGTTCTTTTGGAAGTGGCAAAGGGATATTTGGAAGCCCATAGAGGGCTTTGGTGAAAAAGGAAATATCTTCCGTTCAAAACTGGAAAGAAGCTTTCTGAGAAACTGCTCTGTGTTCTGTTAATTCATCTCACAGAGTTACATCTTTCCCTTCAAGAAGCCTTTCGCTAAGGCTGTTCTTGTGGAATTGGCAAAGGGATATTTGGAAGCCCATAGAGGGCTATGGTGAAAAAGGAAATATCTTCCGTTCAAAACTGGAAAGAAGCTTTCTGAGAAACTGCTCTGTGTTCTGTTAATTCATCTCACAGAGCTGCATCTTTCCCTTCAAGAAGCCTATCGCCAAGGCTGTTCTTATGGAATTGGCAAACGGATATTTGGAAGCCCATAGAGCGCTACGGTGAAAAAGGAAATATCTTCCGTTCAAAACTGGAAAGAAGCTTTCTGAGAAACTGCTCTGCGTTCTGTTAGTTCATCTCACAGAGTTACATCTTTCCCTTCAAGAAGCCTTTCGCTAAGGCTGTTCTTGTGGAATTGGCAAAATGATATTTGGAAGCCCATAGAGGGCTATGGTGAAAAAGGAAATATCTTCCTTTCAAAACTGGAAAGAAGCTTTCTGAGAAACTGCTCTGTGTTCTACGACTTCATCTCACAGAGTTACATCTTTCCCTTCCAGAAGCCTTTCGCTAAGGCTGTTCTTGTGGAATTGCCAAAGGGATATTTGGAAGCCCTTAGAGGGCTATTGTGAAAAAGGAAATATCTTCCGTTCAAAACCGGAAAGAAGCTTTCTGAGAAACTGCTCTGTGTTCTCTGAATTCATCTCACAGAGTTACATCTTTACCTTCAAGAAGACTTTCGCTAAGGTTGTTCTTGAGGAATTGGCAAAGGGATATTTGGAAGCCCATAGAGGGCTATGGTGAAAAAGGAAATATCTTCCGTTCAAAACTGGAAAGAAGCTTTCTGAGAAACGGCTCTGTGTTCTCTGAATTCCTCTCACAGAGTTACATCTTTGCCTTCAAGAAGCCTTTCGCTAAGGCTGTTCTTGTGGAAGTGGCCAAGGGATATTTGGAAACCCATAGAGGGCTATGGTGAAAAAGGAAATATCTTCCGTACAAAACTGGAAAATAGCTTTCTGAGAAACTGCTCTGTGTTCTCTGAATTCATCTCACAGAGTTACATCTTTCCCTTCAAGAAGCCTTTCGCTAAGGCTGTTCTTGTGGAACTGGCAAAGGGATATTTGGAAGCCCATAAAGGGCTATGGTGAAAAATGAAATACCTTCCGTTCAAATCTGGAAAGAAGCTTTCTGAGAAACTGCTCTGTGTTCTGTTAGTTCGTCTCACAGAGTTACATCTTTCCCTTCAAGATGCCTTTCGCTAAGGCTGTTCTTGTGGAATTAGCAAAGTGATATTTGGAAGCCCTTAGAGGGCTATGGTGAAAAAGGAAATATCTTCCGTTCAAAACTGGAAAGAAGCTTTCTGAGAAACTGCTCTGTGTTCTCTGAATTCTTCTCACAGAGTTACATCTTTCCTTTCAAGAAGCCTTTCGCTAAGGCTGTTCTTATGGAACTGGCAAAGGGATATTTGGAAACCCATAGAGGGCTATGGTGAAAAAGGAAATATCTTCCGTTCAAAACTGGAAAGAAGCTTTCTGAGAAACTGCTCTGTGTTCTGTTAATTCATCTCACAGAGTTACATCTTTCCCTTCAAGAAGCCTTTCGCTAAGGCTGTTCTTGTGGAACTGGCAAAGGGATATTTGGAAGCCCATAGAGGTTTATGGTGAAAAAGGAAATATCTTCCGTTCAAAACTGGAAAGAAGCTTTCTGAGAAACTGCTCTGTGTTCTCTGAATTCATCTCACAGAGTTACATCTTTCCCTTCAAGAAGCCTTTCGCTAAGGCTGTTCTTGTGGAACAGGCAAAGGGATATTTCGAAGCTCATAGACGGCTATGGTGAAAAAGGAAATATCTTCCGTTCAAAACTGGAAAGAAGCTTTCTGAGAAACTGCTCTGTGTTCTATGAATTCATCTCACAGGGTTACATCTTTCCCCTCAAGAAGCCTTTCGCTAAGGCTGTTATTGTGGAATTGGCAAAGGGATATTTGGAAGCCCATAGAGGGCTATGGTGAAAAAGGAAATATCTTCCGTTCAAAACTGGAAAGAAGCTTTCTGAGAAACTGCTCTGTGTTCTGTTAGTTCATCTCACAGAGTTACATCTTTTCCTTCAAGAATCCTTTCGCTAAGGCTGTTCTTGTAGAACTGGCAAAGGGATATTTGGAAGCCCATAGAGGGCTATGGTGAAAAAGGAAATATCTTCCGTTCAAAACTGGAAAGAAGCTTTCTGAGAAACTGCTCTGTGTTCTCTGAATTCATCTCACAGAGTTACATCTTTCCCTTGAAGAAGCCTTTTGCTAAGGCTGTTCTTGTGGAATTGGCAAAGTGATATTTGGAAGCCCATAGAGGGCTATGGTGAAAAAGGAAATATCTTCCGTTCAAAACTGGAAAGAAGCTTTCTGAGAAACTGTTCTGTGTTCTGTTAGTTCATCTCACAGAGTTACATCTTTCCCTTCAAGAAGCCTTTCGCTAAGGCTGTTCTTGTGGAACTGGCAAAGGGATATTTGGAAGCCCATAGAGAGTTATGGTGAAAAAGGAAATATCTTCCGTTCAAAACTGGAAAGAAGCTTTCTGAGAAACTGCTCTGTGTTCTCTGAATTCATCTCACAGAGTTACATCTTTCCCTTCAAGAAGCTTTTCGCTAAGGCTGTTCTTGTGGAATTGGCAAAGGGATATTTGGAAGCCCAAAGAGGGCTATGTTGAAAAAGGAAATATCTTCCGTTCAAAACTGGAAAGAAGCTTTCTGAGAAACTGCTCTGTGTTCTGTTAATTCATCTCACAGAGTTACATCTTTCCCTTCAAGAAGCCTTTCGCTAAGGCTGCTCTTGTGGGACTGGCAAAGGGATATTTGGAAGCCCCTAGAGGGCTATGGTGAAAAAGGAAATATCTTCCGTTCAAAACTGGAAAGAAGCTTTCTGAGAAACTGCTCTGTGTACTCTGAATTCATCTCACAGAGTTACATGTTTCCCTTCAGGAAGCCTTTCGCTAAGGCTGTTCTTCTGGAATTGGCAAAGTGATATTTGGAAGCCCATAGAGGGCTATGGTGAAAAAGGAAATATCTTCCGTTCAAAACTGGAAAGAAGCTTTCTGAGAAACTGCTCTGTGTTCTGTTAATTCATCTCACAGAGTTACATCTTTCCCTTCAAGAAGCCTTTCGCTAACGCTGTTCTTGTGGAATTGGCAAAGTGATATTTTGAAGCCCATAGAGGGGTATGGTGAAAAAGGAAATATCTTCCGTTCAAAACTGAAAAGAAGCTTTCTGAGAAACTGCTCTGTGTTCTATGAATTCATCTCACAGAGTTACATCTTTCCCTTCAAGAAGCCTTTCGCTAAGGCTGTTCTTGTGGAATTGGCAAAGGGATGTTTGGAAGCCCATAGAGGGCTATGGTGAAAAAGGAAATAACATCCGTTCAAAACTGGAAAGAAGCTTTCTGAGAAACTGCTCTGTGTTCTGTTAGTTCATCTCACAGTGTTACATCTTGCCCTTCAAGAAGCCTTTCGCCAAGGCTGTTCTTGTGGAATTGGCAAAGGGATATTTGGAAGCCCATAGAGGGCTATGGTGAAAAAGGAAATATCTTCCGTTCAAAACTGGAAAGAAGCTTTCTGAGAAACTGTTCTGTGTTCTGTTAGTTCATCTCACAGAGTTACATCTTTCCCTTCAAGAAGCCTTTCGCTAAGTCTGTTCTTGTGGAACTGGCAAAGGGATATTTGGAAGCCCTTAGAGGGCTATGGTGAAAAAGGAAATATCTTCCGTTCAAAACTGGAAAGAAGATTTCTGAGAACCTGCTCTGTGTTCTGTTAGTTCATCTCACAGAGTTACATCTTTTCCTTCAAGAAGCCGTTCGCTAAGGCTGTTCTTGTAGAACTGGCAAAGGGATATTTGGAAGCCCATAGAGGGCTATGGTGAAAAAGGAAATATCTTCCGTTCAAAACTGGAAAGAAGCTTTCTGAGAAACTGCTCTGTGTTCTCTGAATTCATCTCACAGAGTTACATCTTTCCCTTCAAGAAACCTTTCGCTAAGGCTGTTCTTGTGGAATTGGCAAAGTGATATTTGGAAGCCCATAGAGGGCTATGGTGAAAAAGGAAATATCTTCCGTTCAAAACTGGAAAGAAGCTTTCTGAGAAACTGTTCTGTGTTCTGTTAATTCATCTCACAGAGATACATCTTTCCCTTTAAGAGGCCTTTTGCTAAGTCTGTTCTTATGGAATTGGCAAATGGATATTTGGAAGCCCATAGAGGGCTATGGTGAAAAAGGAAATATCTTCCGTTCAAAACTGGAAAGAAGCTTTCTGAGAAACTGCTCTGTGTTCTCTGAATTCATCTCACAGAGTTACATCTTTCCCTTCAAGAAGCCTTTCGCTAAGGCTGTTCTTCTGGAATTGGCAAAGGGATATTTGGAAGCCCATAGAGGGCTATGGTGAAAAAGGAAATATCTTCCGTTCAAAACTGGAAAGAAGCTTTCTGAGAAACTGCTCTGTGTTCTGTTAATTCATCTCACAGAGTTACATCTTTCCCTTCAAGAAGCCTTTCGCTAAGGCTGTTCTTGTGGAATTGGCAAAGGGATGTTTGGAAGCCCATAGAGGGCTATGGTGAAAAAGGAAATAACATCCGTTCAAAACTGGAAAGAAGCTTTCTGAGAAACTGCTCTGTGTTCTGTTAGTTCATCTCACAGTGTTACATCTTGCCCTTCAAGAAGCCTTTCGCCAAGGCTGTTCTTGTGGAATTGGCAAAGGGATATTTGGAAGCCCATAGAGGGCTATGGTGAAAAAGGAAATATCTTCCGTTCAAAACTGGAAAGAAGCTTTCTGAGAAACTGTTCTGTGTTCTGTTAGTTCATCTCACAGAGTTACATCTTTCCCTTCAAGAAGCCTTTCGCTAAGTCTGTTCTTGTGGAACTGGCAAAGGGATATTTGGAAGCCCTTAGTGGGCTATGGTGAAAAAGGAAATATCTTCCGTTCAAAACTGGAAAGAAGATTTCTGAGAACCTGCTCTGTGTTCTGTTAGTTCATCTCACAGAGTTACATCTTTTCCTTCAAGAAGCCGTTCGCTAAGGCTGTTCTTGTAGAACTGGCAAAGGGATATTTGGAAGCCCATAGAGGGCTATGGTGAAAAAGGAAATATCTTCCGTTCAAAACTGGAAAGAAGCTTTCTGAGAAACTGCTCTGTGTTCTCTGAATTCATCTCACAGAGTTACATCTTTCCCTTCAAGAAACCTTTCGCTAAGGCTGTTCTTGTGGAATTGGCAAAGAGATATTTGGAAGCCCATAGAGGGCTATGGTGAAAAAGGAAATATCTTCCGTTCAAAACTGGAAAGAAGCTTTCTGAGAAACTGTTCTGTGTTCTGTTAATTCATCTCACAGAGATACATCTTTCCGTTTAAGAGGCCTTTTGCTAAGTCTGTTCTTATGGAATTGGCAAATGGATATTTGGAAGCCCATAGAGGGCTATGGTGAAAAAGGAAATATCTTCCGTTCAAAACTGGAAAGAAGCTTTCTGAGAAACTGCTCTGTGTTCTCTGAATTCATCTCACAGAGTTACATCTTTCCCTTCAAGAAGCCTTTCGCTAAGGCTGTTCTTCTGGAATTGGCAAAGGGATATTTGGAAGCCCATAGAGGGCTATGGTGAAAAAGGAAATATCTTCCGTTCAAAACTGGAAAGAAGCTTTCTGAGAAACTGCTCTGTGTTCTGTTAATTCATCTCACAGAGTTACATCTTTCCCTTCAAGAAGCCTTTCGCTAAGGCTGTTCTTGTGGAACTGGCAAAGGGATATTTGGAAGCCCATAGAGGGTTATGGTGAAAAAGGAAATATCTTCCGTTCAAAACTGGAAAGAAGCTTTCTGAGAAACTGCTCTGTGTTCTCTGAATTCATCTCACAGAGTTACATCTTTCCCTTCAAGAAGCCTTTCGCTAAGGCTGTTCTTGTGGAACAGGCAAAGGGATATTTCGAAGCTCATAGACGGCTATGGTGAAAAAGGAAATATCTTCCGTTCAACACTGGAAAGAAGCTTTCTGAGAAACTGCTCTGTGTTCTATGAATTCATCTCACAGGGTTACATCTTTCCCTTCAAGAAGCCTTTCGCTAAGGCTGTTCTTGTGGAATTGGCAAAGGGATATTTGGAAGCCCATAGAGGGCTATGGTGAAAAAGGAAATATCTTCCGTTCAAAACTGGAAAGAAGCTTTCTGAGAAACTGCTCTGTGTTCTGTTAGTTCATCTCACAGAGTTACATCTTGCCCTTCAAGAAGCCTTTCGCCAACGCTGTTCTTGTGGAATTGGCAAAGGGATATTTGGAAGCCCATAGAGGGCTATGGTGAAAAAGGAAATATCTTCCGTTCAAAACTGGAAAGAAGCTTTCTGAGAAACTGCTCTGTGTTCTCTGAATTCATCTCACAGAGTTACATCTTTCCCTTCAAGAAGCCTTTCGCTAAGGCTGTTCTTGTGGAATTGGCAAAGTGATATTTGGAAGCCCATAGAGGGCTATGGTGAAAAAGGAAATATCTTCCGTTCAAAACTGGAAAGAAGCTTTTGAGAAACTGCTCTGTGCTCTGTTAATTCATCTCACAGAGCTGCATCTTTCCCTTCAAGAAGCCTTTCGCTAAGGCTGTTCTTGTGGAACTGGCAAATTGATATTTCGAAGCTCATAGAGGGCTATGGTGAAAAAGGAAATATCTTCCGTTCAAAACTGGAAAGAAGCTTTCTGAGAAACTGCTCTGTGTTCTCTTAATTCATATCACAGAGCTACATCTTTCCCTTCAAGAAGCGTTTCGATAAGTCTGTTCTCATGGAATTGGCAAATGGATATTTGGAAGCCCATAGAGGGCTATGGTAAAAAAGGAAATATCTTCCGTTGAAAACTGGAAAGAAGCTTTCTGAGAAACTGCTCTGTGTTCTATGAATTCATCTCACAGGGTTACATCTTTCCCTTCAAGAAGCCTTTCGCTAAGGCTGTTCTTGTGGAACTGGCAAATTGATATTTCGAAGCTCATAGAGGGCTATGGTGAAAAAGGAAATAACTTCCGTTCAAAACTGGAAAGAAGCTTTCTGAGAAACTGCTCTGTGTTCTCTGAATTCATCTCACAGAGTTACATCTTTCCCTTCAAGAAGCCTTTCGCTAAGGCTGTTCTATTGGAACTGGCAAAGGGATATTTGGAAGCCCATAGAGGGCTATGGTGAAAAAGGAAATATCTTCCGTTCAAAACTGGAAAGAAGCTTTCTGAGAAACTGCTCTGTGTTCTCTGAATTCATCTCACAGAGTTACATCTTTCCCTTCAAGAAGCCTTTCGCTAAGGCTGTTCTTGTGGAATTGGCAAAGTGATATTTGGAAGCCCATAGAGGGCTATGGTGAAAAAGGAAATATCTTCCGTTCAAAACTGGAAAGAAGCTTTCTGAGAAACTGTTCTGTGTTCTGTTAGTTCATCTCACAGAGTTACATCTTTCCCTTCAAGAAGCCTTTCGCTAAGGCTGTTCTTGTGGAACTGGCAAAGGGATATTTGGAAGCCCATAGAGAGTTATGGTGAAAAAGGAAATATCTTCCGTTCAAAACTGGAAAGAAGCTTTCTGAGAAACTGCTCTGTGTTCTCTCAATTCATCTCACAGAGATACATCTTTCCCTTCAAGAAGCCTTTCGCTAAGGCTGTTCTTGTGGAATTGGCAAAGGGATATTTGGAAGCCCAAAGAGGGCTATGGTGAAAAAGGAAATATCTTCCGTTCAAAACTGGAAAGAAGCTTTCTGAGAAACTGCTCTGTGTTCTGTTAATTCATCTAACAGAGTTACATCTTTCCCTTCAAGAAGCCTTTCGCTAAGGCTGCTCTTGTGGAACTGGCAAAGGGATATTTGGAAGCCCATAGAGGGCTATGGTGAAAAAGGAAATATCTTCCGTTCAAAACTGGAAAGAAGCTTTCTCAGAAACTGCTCTGTGTACTCTGAATTCATCTCACAGAGTTACATCTTTCCCTTCAAGAAGCCTTTCGATAAGGCTGATCTAGTGGAATTGGCAAAGTGATATTTGGAAGCCCATAGATTGCTATGGTGAAAAAGGAAATATCTTCCGTTCAAAACTGGAAAGAAGCTTTCTGAGAAACTGCTCTGTGTTCTATGAATTCATCTCACAGAGTTACATCTTTCCCTTCAAGAAGCCTTTCGCTAAGTCTGTTCTTGTGGAACTGGCAAATTGATATTTCGAAGCTCATAGAGGGCTATGGTGAAAAAGGAAATATCTTCCGTTCAAAACTGGAAAGAAGCTTTCTGAGAAACTGCTCTGTGTTCTCTGAATTCTTCTCACAGAGTTACATCTTTCCCTTCAAGAAGCCTTTCGCTAAGGCTGTTCTTGTGGAACTGCCAAAGGGATATTTGGAAGCCCATAGAGAGCTATGGTGAAAAATGAAATATCTTCCGTTCAAAACTGGAAAGAATATTTCTGAGAAACTGTTCTGTGTTCTGTTAGTTCATCTCACAGAGTTACATCTTTCCCTTCAAGAAGCCTTTCGCTAAGGCTGTTCTTGTGGAACTGGCAAAGGGATATTTGGAAGCCCTTAGAGGGCTATGGTGAAAAAGGAAATATCTTCCGTTCAAAACTGGAAAGAAGATTTCTGAGAAACTGCTCTGTGTTCTGTTAGTTCATCTCACAGAGTTACATCTTTCCCTTCAAGATGCCTTTCGCTAAGGCTGTTCTTGTGGAATTAGCAAAGTGATATATGGAAGCCCTTAGAGGGCTATGGTGAAAAAGGAAATATCTTCCGTTCAAAACTGGAAAGAAGCTTTCTGAGAAACTGCTCTGTGTTCTCTGAATTCATCTCACAGAGTTACATCTTTACCTTCAAGAAGACTTTCGCTAAGGTTGTTCTTGAGGAATTGGCAAAGGGATATTTGGAAGCCCATAGAGGGCTATGGTGAAAAAGGAAATATCTTCCGTTCAAAACTGGAAAGAAGCTTTCTGAGAAACGGCTCTGTGTTCTCTGAATTCATCTCACAGAGTTACATCTTTGCCTTCAAGAAGCCTTTCGCTAATGCTGTTTTTGTGGAATTGGCAAAGGGAAATTTGAAGCCCATAGAGGGCTATGGTGAAAAAGGAAATATCTTCCGTTCAAAACTGGAAAGAAGCTTTCTGAGAAACTGCTCTGTGTTCTCTGAATTCTTCTCACAGAGTTCCATCTTTCCCTTCAAGAAGCCTTTCGCTAAGGCTGTTCTTGTGGAACTGGCAAAGGGATATTTGGAAGCCCATAGAGGGCTATGATGAAAAAGGAAATATCTTCCGTTCAAAACTGGAAAGAAGCTTTCTGAGAAACTGCTCTGTGTTCTCTGAATTCATCTCACAGAGTTACATCTTTCCCTTCAAGAAGCCTTTCGCTAAGGCTGTTCTTGTGGAACTGGCAAAGGGATATTTGGAAGCCCATAGAGGGCTATGGTGAAAAAGGAAATATCTTCCGTTCAAAACTGGAAAGAAGCTTTCTGAGAAACTGCTCTGTGTTCTCTGAATTCTTCTCACAGAATTACATCTTTCCCTTCAAGAAGCCTTTCGCTAAGGCTGTTCTTGTGGAACTGGCAAAGGGATATTTTGAAACCCATAGAGGGCTATGGTGAAAAAGGAAATATCTTCCGTTCAAAACTGGAAAGAAGCCTTCTAGGAAACTGCTCTGTTTTCTCTGAATTCATCTCACAGAGTTACATCTTTCCCTTCAAGAAGCCTTTCGCTAAGGTTGTTCTTATGGAACTGGCAAAGGGATATTTGGAAACCCATAGAGGGCTTTGGTGAAAAAGGAAATATCTTCCGTTCAAAACTGGAAAGAAGCTTTCTGAGAAACTGCTCTGTGTTCTGTTAATTCATCTCACAGAGTTACATCTTTCCCTTCAAGAAGCCTTTCGCTAAGGCTGTTCTTGTGGAATTGGCAAAGGGATATTTGGAAGCCCATAGAGGGCTATGGTGAAAAAGGAAATATCTTCCGTTCAAAACTGGAAAGAAGCTTTCTGAGAAACTGCTCTGTGTTCTGTTAATTCATCTCACAGAGCTGCATCTTTCCCTTCAAGAAGCCTATCGCCAAGGCTGTTCTTATGGAATTGGCAAAGGGATATTTGGAAGCCCATAGAGCGCTACGGTGAAAAAGGAAATATCTTACGTTCAAAACTGGAAAGAAGCTTTCTGAGAAACTGCTCTGCGTTCTATTAGTTCATCTCACAGAGTTACATCTTTCCCTTCAAGAAGCCTTTCGCTAAGGCTGTTCTTGTGGAATTGGCAAAATGATATTTGGAAGCCCATAGAGGGCTATGGTGAAAAAGGAAATATCTTCCTTTCAAAACTGGAAAGAAGCTTTCTGAGAAACTGCTCTGTGTTCTACGACTTCATCTCACAGAGTTACATCTTTCCCTTCCAGAAGCCTTTCGCTAAGGCTGTTCTTGTGGAATTGGCAAAGGGATATTTGGAAGCCCTTAGAGGGCTATGGTGAAAAAGGAACTATCTTCCGTTCAAAACCGGAAAGAAGCTTTCTGAGAAACTGCTCTGTGTTCTCTGAATTCATCTCACAGAGTAACATCTTTACCTTCAGAAGACTTTCGCTAAGGTTGTTCTTGAGGAATTGTCAAAGGGATATTTGGAAGCCCATAGTGGGCTATGGTGAAAAAGGAAATATCTTCCGTTCAAAACTGGAAAGAAGCTTTCTGAGAAACGGCTCTGTGTTCTCTGAACTCATCTCACAGAGTTACATCTTTTCCTTCAAGAAGCCTTTCGCTAAGGCTGTTCTTGTGGAACTGGCAAAGGGATATTTGGAAACCCATAGAGGGCTATGGTGAAAAAGGAAATATCTTCCGTACAAAACTGTAAAATAGCTTTCTGAGAAACTGCTCTGTGTTCTCTGAATTCATCTCACAGAGTTACATCTTTCCCTTCAAGAAGCCTTTCGCTAAGGCTGTTCTTGTGGAACTGACAAAGGGATATTTGGAAGCCCATAGAGAGTTATGGTGAAAAAGGAAATATCTTCCGTTCAAAACTGGAAAGAAACTTTCTGAGAAACTGCTCTGTGTACTCTGAATTCATCTCACAGAGTTACATCTTTCCCTTCAAGAAGCCTTTCGATAAGGCTGTTCTAGTGGAATTGGCAAAGTGATATTTGGAAGCCCATAGATTGCTATGGTGAAAAAGGAAATATCTTCCGTTCAAAACTGGAAAGAAGCTTTCTGAGAAACTGCTCTGTGTTCTCTGAATTCTTCTCACAGAGTTACATCTTTCCTTTCAAGAAGCCTTTCGCTAAGGCTGTTCTTGTGGAACTGGCAAAGGGATATTTGGAAACCCATAGAGGGCTGTGGTGAAAAAGGAAATATCTTCCGTTCAAAACTTGAAAGAAGCTTTCTGAGAAACTGCTCTGTGTTCTGTTAATTCATCTCACAGAGTTACATCTTTCCCTTCAAGAAGCCTTTCGCTAAGGCTGTTCTTGTGGAACTGGCAAAGGGATATTTGGAAGCCCATAGAGGTTTATGGTGAAAAAGGAAATATCTTCCGTTCAAAACTGGAAAGAAGCTTTATGAGAAACTGCTCTGTGTTCTGTTAATTCATCTCACAGAGTTACATCTTTCCCTTCAAGAAGCCTTTCGCTAAGGCTGTTCTTGTGGAACAGGCAACGGGATATTTTCAAGCTCATAGACGGCTATGGTGAAAAAGGAAATATCTTCCGTTCAAAACTGGAAAGAAGCTTTCTGAGAAACTGCTCTGTGTTCTCTGAATTCTTCTCACAGAGTTACATCTTTCCCTTCAAGAAGCCTTTCGCTAAGGCTGTTCTTGTGGAATTGCCAAAGGGATATTTGGAAGCCCATAGAGGGCTATGGTGAAAAATGAAATATCTTCCGTTCAAATCTGGAAAGAAGCTTTCTGAGAAACTGCTCTGTGTTCTGTTACTTCATCTCACAGAGTTACATCTTTCCCTTCAAGATGCTTTTCGCTAAGGCTGTTCTTGTGGAATTAGCAAAGTGATATTTGGAAGCCCTTAGAGGGCTATGGTGAAAAAGGAAATATCTTCCGTTCAAAACTGGAAAGAAGCTTTCTGAGAACCTGCTCTGTGTTCTCTGAATTCTTCTCACAGAGTTACATCTTTCCTTTCAAGAAGCCTTTCGCTAAGGCTGTTCTTGTGGAACTGGCAAAGGGATATTTGGAAACCCATAGAGGGCTATGGTGAAAAAGGAAATATCTTCCGTTCAAAACTGGAAAGAAGCTTTCTGAGAAACTGCTCTGTGTTCTGTTAATTCATCCCACAGAGTTACATATTTCCCTTCAAGAAGCCTTTCGCTAAGGCTGTTCTTGTGGAACTGGCAAAGGATATTTGGAAGCCCATAGAGGTTTATGGTGAAAAAGGAAATATCTTCCGTTCAAAATTGGAAAGAAGCTTTCTGAGAAACTGCTCTGTGTTCTCTGAATTCATCTCACAGAGTTACATCTTTCCCTTCAAGAAGCCTTTCGCTAAGGCTGTTCTTGTGGAACAGGCAACGGGATATTTCGAAGCTCATAGACGGCTATGGTGAAAAAGGAAATATCTTCCGTTCAAAACTGGAAAGAAGCTTTCTGAGAAACTGCTCTGTGTTCTCTGAATTCATCTCACAGAGTTACATCTTTCCCTTCAAGAAGCCTTTCGCTAAGGCTGTTCTTGTGGAACTGGCAAAGGGATATTTGGAAGCCCATAGAGGGCTATGGTGAAAAAGAGAATATCTTCCGTTCAAAACTGGAAAGAAGCTTTCTGAGAAACTGCTCTGTGTTCTGTTAATTCATATCACAGAGCTACATCTTTCCCTTCAAGAAGCCTTTCGCTAAGGCTGTTCTTGTGGAATTGGCAAAGTGATATTTGGAAGCCCATAGAGGACTATGGTGAAAAATGAAATATCTTCCGTTCAAAACTTGAAAGAAGCTTTCTGAGAAACTGTTCTGTGTTCTGTTAGTTCATCTCACAGAGTTACATCTTTCCCTTCAAGAAGCCTTTCGCTAAGGCTGTTCTTGTGGAACTGGCAAAGGGATATTTGGAAGCCCTTAGAGGGCTATGGTGAAAAAGGAAATATCTGCCGTTCAAAACTGGAAAGAAGATTTCTGTGAAACTGCTCTGTGTTCTGTTAGTTCATCTCACAGAGTTACATCTTTCCCTACAAGAAGTCTTTCGCTAAGGCTGTTCTTGTGGAACTGGCAAAGGGATATTTGGAAACCCATAGAGGGCTATGTTGAAAAAGGAATTATCTTCCGTTCAAAACTGGAAAGAAGCTTTCTGAGAAACTGCTCTGTGTTCTCTGAATTCGTCTCACAGAGTTACATCTTTCCCTTCAAGAAGTCTTTCGCTAAGGCTGTTCTTCTGGAACTGGCAAAGGGATAATTGGAAGCCCCTAGAGGGCTATGGTGAAAAAGGAAATATCTTCCGTTCAAAACTGGAAAGAAGCTTTCTGAGAAACTGCTCTCTCTTCTGTTAATTCATATCACAGAGCTACATCTTTCCCTTCAAGAAGCCTTTCGATAAGGCTGTTGTTGCGGAATTGGCAAAGGGATATTTGGAAGCCCATAGAGGGCTATGGTGAAAAAGGAAATATCTTCCGTTCAAAACTGGAAAGAAGCTTTCTGAGAAACTGCTCTGTGTTCTCTGAATTCTTCTCACAGAGTTACATCTTTCCTTTCAAGAAGCCTTTCGCTAAGGCTGTTCTTGTGGAACTGGCAAAGGGATATTTGGAAACCCATAGAGGGCTATGGTGAAAAAGGAAATATCTTCCGTTCAAAACTGGAAAGAAGCTTTCTGAGAAACTGCTCTGTGTTCTGTTAATTCATCTCACAGAGTTACATCTTTCCCTTCAAGAAGCCTTTCGCTAAGGCTGTTCTTGTGGAACTGGCAAAGGGATATTTGGAAGCCCATAGAGGGTTATGGTGAAAAAGGAAATATCTTCCGTTCAAAACTGGAAAGAAGCTTTCTGAGAAACTGCTCTGTGTTCTCTGAATTCATCTCACAGAGTTACATCTTTCCCTTCAAGAAGCCTTTCGCTAAGGCTGTTCTTGTGGAACAGGCAAAGGGATATTTCGAAGCTCATCGACCGCTATGCTGAAAAAGGAAATATCTTCCGTTCAAAACTGGAAAGAAGCTTTCTGAGAAACTGCTCTGTGTTCTGTTAATTCATATCACAGAGCTACATCTTTCCCTTCAAGAAGCCTTTCGCTAAGGCTGTTCTTGTTGAATTGGCAAAGTGATATTTGGAAGCCCATAGAGGGCTATGGTGAAAAAGGAAATATCTTCCATTCAAAACTGGAAAGAAGCTTTCTGAGAAACTGTTCTGTGTTCTGTTAGTTCATCTCACAGATTTACATCTTTCCCTACAAGAAGTGTTTCGCTAAGGCTGTTCTTCTGGAATTGGCAAAGGGATATTTGGAAGCCCATAGTGGGCTATGGTGAAAAAGGAAATATCTTCCGTTCAAAACTGGAAAGAAGCTTTCTGAGAAAGTGCTCTTTGTTCTGTTAATTCACCTCACCGAGTTACATCTTTCCCTTCAAGAAGCCTTTCGCTAAGGCTGTTCTTGTGGAATTGGCAAAGTGATATTTGGAAGCCCATAGAGGGCTATGGTGAAAAAGGAAATATCTTCCGTTCAAAACTGGAAAGAAGCTTTCTGAGAAAATGTTCTGTGTTCTGTTAGTTCATCTCACAGAG